>NC_066620.1:203995341-204356174 GCF_025201925.1 Gopherus flavomarginatus
CAAATATGCACATTCCACTAGTAATTGTTACATTAACATTATCAAACAATAAACAAGGTATTTATATGCTTCTCATAGAATCATAAGAGGGATAGACACTCCCCATATAGCTCAGCTTTCCCCCACTAATAAATTAACTGTCAGCATTGGCTTTGTTACATACCATACCAGTGAGGAACTTACTGATGATCTGTAAGAATATTTGGCTTAGGAGTTCTGAATGTTACTTTTCCCCCTTCCTTTTTACATTGGGTTGGTGAGGTTCATATGAGTGATTTGCACTGCAGTTCAGAGGCACAAAATAGTAACTAAGTATGCAATTTTAGGTACAATTTTGTTTAATATAAGCTCATAACCTTACTTCAATGTCATTTTAAAAAATGTGATATTTATAAACTACTGTACAATTTACTGAAACGACATATCCAGTTTTGACAGGAGTCTACTAGGCATAGCTAAGGTGTTGTGATAGACCAGCTGTTTAGCGAAGAATGCTATTCATACTACATCGAGGCCCAGACCAACACAAAGCTGTGGGTTTCACATTCCCTTTATGAATGTCATTTAGAGAGGACCCACCAACACATTATGTAGCATGTGGTTTCCATTCATTGATACCAACTGGGATCTGTTGGTGGTCAGCACTTCTGAAAATCAGTCACTTTATTTACATACTTAGCTTTAGACATCCAAGTCTGAAAATTTTGGCCCATGGTATATGTTCATAGTATGTTTGTGTACATCTTGTATATGTGGTATCCATTATATATTGGTCATGCTTAATGGATTCACCAGTGGCATTCCCCTGATCTTATCACGTGGCAGTCACCTGGATGAAATCTGTGAATTTTTGCAAGCAGCTGTCTTGGGTAGCCAGAGAGGCCTACACCAACATTACAGTTTACCTACTAAAATTACAATACAGCTTCTGTTCCTGCATAGCCAAGAAGACCTTTGTAGTATCCATGGACCAGCATGCATGAATCTGCTATTTCTTGCACAGGATCCTTAGTTCAAAAATCTATTTAAAATCTGAAAATTTTCCAGTTTGAATCTATTAAAATATTTCTTTATCTTTGTGACTTTATAATTATATTACAGGTTTCATTTTCAAATTTAAATTTGACATCAGACAATTGTGATCTTGGTGTCTGCTTTGAAATACTTAGAAATACTTACCACAATTTTTTTGCTGCCCCTTAATATTATAAGGAAAGCTTGAAATGTTTCAGAAATAGCTTTCTGTGGTTATTGCAGCATGACTTACATGATCCTTTCATTTTAATTTGAGCATTTGCTACTCTTTTCCATTGCTGCATACATCAGCACCGGGTAAAAGATTTAAGAGGACAAATATATTGTTCTCTGAGTCTGTTAAACAGAGTTCATGTAAAAGTCCTCTTTGATTTGTTAATAGATTTTTAAGATGTAGTGTGTGGCAACAATAATGTGTATCCTCAGGAAAAAAAAATCAGTCCATTTTATAAAGGTTTATTTTCATATTTTATGCACTGCGGGTCTGTTGTATGTTTTTGATTTAGCAACAATTTATGTGTTTTTCTGTTGCAGAGCACTGCAGCTTGTGGTATAGAGGCTCAAAGCGATGCCATCCAGCCCTGCCACATCAGAGAGGCCATTCGGCGCTACAGCCACAAGATTGGCCCCCTTTCCCCATTCACAGTACGTAATAACAGAGTTATAAAAAGTTATATTTATAATCTTAAAGAACTTTGATTTTCAAGTGGTCAAATGAAGAAGCCTTGAAATTGTTGAGAGCAATTTGTGGTGACTGTAATTTTCTTTACAAAAGTGGCATAATTCTCTTGGGAAATAAAACTTAGTAATTTCTGTCTCTTTTTGGAAGGACAAAAAAGTTTTTTATTTTAAATATTATTTTCTTTCAATTATAAATTATGCTTTTTGTTAGCACTCAAATTTTCTGTTTTTGCAAAATTTAGGTTTACTGTTATTTTAAATTATAGGTATTGCAATATGTTGAGGAGCATTTTGTATTCTAAAATTAGTTACATGTCAGATACTGCTCCTATTGGAAGTTCAAATCTCAAGTGATACATTTAGGGTTGGAGAAAGAACAGATTGGTTTCTTTAAAGAATTTTGAGCCTCCACTGAAATGTAATAGAATTGAGCTTCCAGTAAAATGTTGATAGATGTGAGGTTTTCCCATCAGATTTTCTACACAAATTGAAAATCCATTATTCAAAGCAGCCCCAAATGTTTATTTATTTAAATATTACTATTATTTATTTAAATTTTATTATTTTTAATTAAATTTAAATTAAATATTATTTATTTAAATTTTCAGCCGATGTAAACTTCAAAGCTGCAAGGTGTGTCTGATATCATAAATAAGGAGCATCTCCTTACAACTGGCTACTGTGTGTGGCCTATATCCCTGCTTGCTTCATAATGTCTCACAATTTAGAAGCGAGTGCATCTCACATAAACGTCTGAGTCAGTACAACTCAGAAGTAATGCTGTGTTCAGATCTGAATACCTGATATCCAGAAAGAAGTTGACGACTTCAAGGGATTTGAGAAAAGAATATTCAAAATGATAGTGGGGTTAGAGGAAATTGCTTATAAGGAAAAATTAAAACAAATAGAAAGGATAACCACATGCAATATGCTTCTACATAAGAGAGCCATCTACAAGTATCTGAAAATTGCCAGCGTCAAGGAAGGAGGTTTGTTTTGGGGATCCCAAGAAATTATAACTAGGAGTAATGGGATAAAATTAAGAAAAGTAAGCTAAATTATTATTTTCATAATGCCAGAGGTGTGCCTGGTGCTTTTATATGTAGGCCTGTGTGGTATTACATATATATTTTATTCATGATAGCTGTAGATACATTTTTAATGAATCTCTGTATATAATCTCAACTGTATCATTTGCCACCCACAACTATTAGTTTAATATTATGTAACAATTTAGCACAGAAGTTACGTTCCAGAGTGGTGCACTTTCTTTAATAATAGGTTAGGTGATATTCAGCTATATAGCCCCTGGAAGCAGAGTATGTAATGAAATACATTGTAAAGAAGGAAAAGGCAGCTTGCACCCGATTATAGTGAAGCAACTTTGTTTTTCCAAAAAGCAACTAATTTATAGGTAGAGGTTTGAAATTCAGGAGTAGACTATCTGTGTCACCAGGCAGGATGTTGTTCTATACCCACAGAGCAGAGTGGGCATGCAGAATACTATGTGAATAGTGTGATTTTTTTTTAAATAGCCTAATATCTCATGAATAACCAAAGCTGTGCATCACTGGCCATCATATATTCTTGGTATTAGCTTCTATGGCTGGTGCTTGATGAGATAAAAGGCCACTGGTCCCTCCAAACAGGCCAAGAAACAGGGAATCTTAGGCCATCTACTAGATAGATTAGGTTGCTGTAGAGCAGATCCTACATTTACCCTTATAATGATAAAGATGAGGAAGATCTTGTGTCAAAGGTATTAGAGTACATGTATTTTAAACTAATCTATCTTTATTCTGCTTCAAGAATTTTCCCCTCTTGGGATATGTGTACGTATTTGGACCACTCACCCTTCTCCAGTCACACACAGTTCCAACAGTATAAAAAGGGGAGTTTCCCACTGCCCTTCATTTCCTTTATGCTGCAAAAGTACAGTGATCACAAAAGGCATGTGATGTTTCCCTTATCATACCTGTTCTTTTTCTCCCCTATATAAGTATTTGTATATAGTCAGTTAGCCATGTTGTGCCTGAGCCATTGCAGCCACTGTCTGGGACACTGCTCTCTGGGGTGATTCCTTGCTCCCTAGCTGGAGATAAAAGAGTAAGGAGAGGAAGCCCATCCAAGTCAACATACACACCAAGACTACCTTCTGTGAACAGCTCCTCAGGGTTGAGAGAGGTTGGCTCTGGTGATGCCTTGGTGTCGGTCTCTTATTTTTTCCCTGCCTCATTCATCACAGAAATTGGAAAGTGTGTAGAAAATGTATCAGGAGGCTGCAGTAAGAATGATCAGGACTTCATGGATAAGGCAATGCACAGGGAATCAAGAGAATGAGATTTTATCCCAGACTCTGTCACAGATTTCCTGTGTGGCATTAACCAAGTCGCTTAGATCAAAATGATCTGAGTACGGCACTAATTGTGCCCAAAAATGAGGAAAGCACCCAAGTTTTGAGCATCCCAGCCCTGAGTTTCAAAAGTGCTACTTTAACATTGGCAGATGTTGTCAGTAGATGCTCCAGGTGTTCAGTGCCTCTGAAAAATTAGACTTTAGCTGTCCCAAGTTGAGCACCCAACATTGGAAATTTTGGCCTGTATCTTTTGTCTCAGTTCATCAAGTCTCCTGTGGGCTGTAATACTTTGATCTAATTTTGGTTGTTGGGTCTAGTGTAGGGATGCTGGGTATGTTGGTGGCCTGTGATATACAGGAGACTAGATGATCTAGTAGTTCCTTCTGGCCTTAAACTCTGACTCTATGGCCTGGTCTACACTGGGGGTGGCGGTGTCAATCTAAATTACGAAACTTCAGCTGCTTGAATAACGTAGCTGAAGTCGACATACTTAGATCTACTCACCACGGTGTCTTCACTGTGGTGAGTCGACAGCTGATGCTCCCCCGTCGACTCTGCCTGTGCCTCTCACTCCGGTGGAGTACCGGAATCGACGGAAGGGCACTCGGAGGTCAATTTATCGCGTCTAGACTAGATGCGATAAATTGACCCCCACTGGATCAATCGCTGCCTGTTGATCCTGTGGGTAATGTAGACAAGCTCTATGACCTATCTGCTTATGGGGATAAATATAGTCCTCTGCGTCACAGAGGTGTTGAGAATATAAATCCATTAGTGTCTGTGAGAGGCTCAGATACTGTGCTGATGAACCCAACAGAAAATCCCTTGAGAAAATTAAAACCAATTCTGCCGTTGGTGCAGCATTTGCATGGTGTGCAGTAAATAAGACTTGAGGCTGTACATTGAATGATGTGGATAAAAAGAAATATCGGACAGCTGCCTCAGTCTGGGCCAGATTGTGGGATCTTACTCCTTGAGCAGTGCCACTGATTTCAATGAGACCGCTTGAGGAGCGGCTTACTACTAAGCATGAGAAATGGTATCGCAATCTAGCCCTCACTGAGCGCCATCTGTCTGGTACACTGCATGACCAGCAAACTTGTGGAAAAGACAGAAAGTAATGTAATTAAAGATTGTATTGTAAGGCACATACTCTAGGGGGCAAATTAAGGTTGCATAGGCAATCTTAATTCTGGTGATGCCTAACTTTTGAGTGCTGGGCTTTGCAACTTTAACAATATTCTTTTAACAACTTTAAAAAAAATAAAAATGGAATATAGATATAGAATAAATTAATTAAATAACAGGATTAAATTAAAACCATTTTTTTAGCAACCTGGAATTCTGCGTCGTCGTTGTTGTTGTTTTGTATTAGTGCAGTATGCAGAGGCACTATCAGGACCTCATTATGCTCAGCGTTGTACAAATGCATTCGAAGACTTGGGGTGAAATCCTGGCCCCTCCTGAAGGCCATTGACACCATGAAGCCAGGATTTTAGCCATGGTCTCTCTCCACAAAAAGTTAGCCTAAAATACAAGTGATATACAAAGAGCTGGGTTAGACAGACACAATGAAGTTATAAATAAGTTTATCAATACATTTGTTTACCTGCAGGTCAACTCCTCTTTAAGCTGCTCCCCACTCTTCCACATGAGTATTTTGTTTTGTAATTAATAGGCCCTCTCACATAGTTTGCTGTGAGCAGGAAGGGGAAGGATTTTCTCTGCATCCTGCCATTTCCCACCAGTTTACCTGGTGGCAACTTGCCATTCATGCTACCAGACCCGCAGTAAATCAAGGAAAAGAGCCAGCACTGAGCAGTGGAAGAATTGCTGATCTTTACCACCAGTTATATACCAGCTCAGTTCAGTCAAGTAGAAGGGGTAGAATATAGTATATTTAGAAACATAATTCTCCACTCTAATACATCAGCCAGAAACGATGTGACACCATTGAAGCCAACATACTGTTGGACTTTGTTTGTAAACAGTGGCAGGGTGATTAAGATAATAAGAGGCTTGTCATTAAATTAAGGATTGTTAATGATCCTGAAAACAGTCCCAGGCACTCTAGTTAAAAGATAGGAAACAAAGAGTAGGAATAAATGGTCCATTCTCAGAATGGAGTGAAGTAAATAATGGTGTCCCCCAAGGGCTTGTACTGGGACCAGTGCTGTTCAACCTATTCATAAATGATCTGCAAAAAGGGGTAAACAGTGAGGTTGCAAAGTTACAAAAGTACTCAAGATAGTTAAACCCAAAACAGATTTTCAAAGAGTTACAAAGGGATCTCACAAAACTGGGACACTTGGCAATAAAATGGCAGATGAAATTCAATGTTAAATGCAAAGTAATGCACATGGCAAAATATAATCCCAACTATACATACAAAATGATGGTGCCTAAATTAGCTGTTACCCATCAAGAAAGAGATCTTGGTCATTTGCAGTACTCTGGAAGCACTACATTTCCAGAGTTCTGCAAATTTATAAGAATCCTTCTCTTTGTGCCTATATCATCCTGAACTCATTCTCCAGCTTCAGAAAACTTAAAAAATTATCTCCAGTTATCAATGGGACAGACGCAACTGAATAATGTAGCTGTCCTTAACATGCATCAAAACAATACCAGGGAACTATAAGTAAATAAGATTGCTGACAGTTTCGTCCAGAAAACTACAGTGAAACATGATGTCTTTAAACTGTGACATTAGTGAAGTTTACTATGCAGCAAGGGAGATTTAGATTAGATATTAAGAAAAGCTTTCTAACTATAAGAATAGTTGATCCCTGGAATATGCTTTCAAGAGGTATTGTGGAAACCCTATCATTGGAGTTTTTTTGAGAACAGGCTAGACAAACAGGGATGGTCTAGATATATTTTGTCCTGCTCAGCACAGGGGGCTGGACTAGATGACCTCTTGACATCTCTTTCAGCTCTATCTTGCTATGAGTGTGCGATGGCCAAGATCTCTCTCGAGTGCTCTTGATGGAAGAAACTCTTCTTCCAAAGTGATGGCATCTGCCAAGAATGAGGAGAGCATCCTGGTTGCAAAACTCAGTTATAGCTGCAGACAGTTTTAAAACTATTGAAGACCTTCCTTTTGATGGTCTCTCCCTATTTCTGAAAAAGTGGGTAAAGCCTTACGCTCATTTAAGGAATCTCAAGCTACTCTTGGCTCCTTACAAGTGTATACCACAGCTCCCAGGACACATGAATATAGGCTTCAACAACAGCAATGGCAGTATTATAGGCAGCTGTTTTACCCATCAAGGCAGACAGTTTTCAAAGCAGAGCAATAGGTCTCAGTGTACGAGATCATCTAATTCCAGTGCTATGCCAACAGCTCTACCTCAATCAGCTATGGACAAGCAGATACATAGATTCATAAATTCTAATGTGTAAGGGACCATAGTGATTATCTAGTCTGGCTTCCTGTCTAACACAGACCCATAGAACTTCTCAACAGTACTTCCTAAAGCATATCTTTTAGAGAAAATCCAATCTCAATTTAAGATGGAGAATCCACCATGCCTCTTGGTAAATTGTTCCAATGATTAATAAAAGTGTCCTCATTTCCAGTCTAAATTTGTCTAGCTTCAGCTTCCAGCCATTGGTTCATAGACTCATAGACTCAAGGACTGGAAGGGACCTCGAGAGGTCATCGAGTCCAGTCCCCTGCCCTCATGGCAGGACCAAATATTGTCTAGACCATCCCTAATAGACATTTATCTAACCTACTCTTAAATATCTCCAGAGATGGAGATTCCACAACTTCCCTAGGCAATCTATTCCAGTGTTTAACTACCCTGACAGTTAGGAACTTTTTCCTAATGTCCAACCTAAATCTCCCTTGCTGCAGTTTAAGCCCATTGCTTCTTGTTCTATCATTGGAGGCTAAGGTGAACAAGTTTTCTCCCTCCTCCTGATGACACCCTTTTAGATACCTGAAAACTGCTATCATGTCCCTCTCAGTCTTCTCTTTTCCATACTAAACAAACCCAATTCCTTCAGCCTTCCTTCATAGGTCATGTTCTCAAGACCTTTACTCATTCTCGTTGCTCTTCTCTGGACCCTCTCCAGTTTCTCCACATCTTTCTTGAAATGCGGTGCCCAGAACTGGACACAATACTCCAGTTGAGGCCTAACCAGCGCAGAGTAAAGCGGAAGAATGACTTCTCGTGTCTTGTTTAAAACACACCTGTTAATGCATCCCAGAATCACATTTGCTTTTTTTCCAACAGTATCACACTGTTGACTCATATTAAGCTTGTGGTCCACTATGACCCCTATATCTCTTTCTGCCATACTCCTTCCTAGACAGTCTCCTCCCATTCTGTATGTGTGAAACTGATTGTTCCATCCTAAGTGGAGCACTTTGCATTTATCTTTATTGAACTTCATCCTGTTTACCTCAGACCATTTCTCCAATTTGTCCAGATCATTTTGAATTTTGACCCTGTCCTCCAAAGCAGTTGCAATCCCTCCCAGTTTGGTATCGTCCGCAAACTTAATAAGCGTACTTTCTATGCCAACATCTAAATCGTTGATGAAGATATTAAACAGAGCCGGTCCCAAAACAGACCCCTGTGGAACCCCACTTGTAATACCTTTCCAGCGGGATTGGGAGCCATTAATAACTACTCTCTGAGTACGGTTATCCAGCCAGTTATGCACCCACCTTATAGTAGCCCCATCTAAATTGTAGTTTCCTAGTTTATCTATAAGAATATCATGCGAGACCGTATCAAATGCCTTACTAAAGTCTAGGTATATCACATTCACCGCTTCTCCCTTATCCACAAGGCTCGTTATCCTATCAAAGAACGCTATCAGATTAGTTTGACACGATTTGTTCTTTACAAATCCATGCTGGCTATTCCCTATCACCTTACCACCTTCCAAGTGTTTGCAGGTGATTTCTTTAATTATCTGCTCCATTATCTTCCCTGGCACAGAAGTTAAACTAACTGGTCTGTAGTTTCCTGGGTTGTTTTTATTTCCCTTTTCATAAATGGGCACTGTATTTGCCCCCTTCCAGTCTTCTGGAATCTCCCCCGTCTCCCATGATTTCCCAAAGATAATAGCTAGAGGCTCAGATACCTCCTCTATTAACTCCTTGAGTATTCTAGGATGCATTTCATCAGGCCCTGGTGACTTGCAGGCATCTAACTTTTCTAAGTGATTTTTTACTTGCTCTTTTTTTATTTTATCTTCTAAACCTACCCTCTTCCCGTAAGCATTCACTATATTAGATATTCCTTCAGCCTTCTCAGTGAAGACCGAAACAAAGACGTCATTAAGCATCTCTGCCATTTCCAAGTCTCCTGTTACTGTTTCCCCCTCCTCACTGAGCAGTGGGCCTACCCTGTCCTTGGTCTTCCTCTTGCTTCTAATGTATTGATAAAAAGTCTTCTTGTTTCCCTTTATTCCCATAGCTAGTTTGAGCTCATTTTGTGCCTTTGCCTTTCTAATCTTGCCTCTGCATTCCTGTGTTATTTGCCTATATTCATCCTTTGTAATCTGACCTAGTTTCCATTTTTTATATGACGCCTTTTTATTTTGTAGGTCACGCAAGATCTCGTGGTTAAGCCAAGGTGGTCTTTTGCCACATTTTCTATCTTTCCTAACCATCGGAATAGCTTGCTTTTGGGCCCTTAATAGCATCCCTTTGAAAAACTGCCAACTCTCCTCAGTTGTTTTTTCCCCTCAGTCTTGATTCCCATGGGCCCTTACCTATCAGCTCTGTGAGCTTACCAAAATCCGCCTTCCTGAAATCCATTGTCTCTATTTTGCCGTACTCCCTTCTACCCTTCCTTAGAATTGCAAACTCTATTATTTCATGATCACTTTCACCCAAGCTTCCTTCTACTTTCAAATTCTCAACGAGTTCTTCCCTATTTGTTAAAATCAAGTCTAGAACAGCTTTCCCCCTAGTAGCTTTTTCAACCTTCTGAAATAAAAAGTTGTCTGCAATGCAGTCCAGGAAATTATTGGATAGTCTGTGCCTCGCGGTCTTATTTTCCCAACATATATCTGGATAGTTGAAATCCCCCATCACCACCAAATCTTGGGCTTTGGATGATTTTGTTAGTTGTTTGAAAAAAGCCTCATCCACCTCTTCCACCTGATTAGGTGGCCTATAGTAGACTCCCAGCACGACATCACCCGTGTTTTTTACCCCTTTTAGCCTAATCCAGAGACTCTCCACACTCCCATCTCCTATGTCCATCTCTACCTCAGTCCAAGTGTGTACATTTTTAATATATAAGGCAACACCTCCTCCCTTTTTCCCCTGTCTATCCTTCCTGAGCAAACTATACCATCCACACCAACATTCCAGTTGTGTGTATTATCCCACCAAGTTTCAGTAATGCCAACAATTTCATAGTTGTATTTATTTATTAGCACTTCCAGTTCTTCCTGCTTATTATCCATACTTCTTGCATTTGTATATAGGCATCTAAGATACTGGTTTGATCTTGCCTCCCAGCTTTGCCCTGAACCTCCTTTCTCTCTGCCATTATAGCCCGTGCTCCCTCCTGTTTCCAACCCATCTCCCAGGTCTTGTTCCCCACTTACCTGTGGGCTTTGCTCACCTGTCCCCGTCGAACCTAGTTTAAAGCCCTCCTTACTAGGTTAGCCAGTCTGTGCGTAAATAAGGCCTTTCCCCTCCTCGAAAGGTGAACACCATCTGTGCCTAGCAGTCCTTCCTCGAATAGCATCCCGTGGTCGAGGAAGCCAAAGCCCTCCTGGTGACACCATCTTCGCAGCCAGGCATTCACCTCCACGATGCATCTGTCTCTGCCCGGGCCCCTACCTTCGACAGGAAGAATCGAAGAGAATACCACCTGCTCTCCAAACTCCTTAACCCGTACTCCCAGAGCCCTGTAGTCACTCTTGATCTGCTCAATGTCACACCTCGCAGTATCATTTGTGCCCACATGGATGAGTAGCATGGGGTAGTAGTCAGAAGGCCAGATAATCTTCGACAATGCCTCTGTAACATCTTGGATACGGGCTCCTGGCAGGCAGCATACCTCCCGGGATGAACGGTCAGGGCGACAGATGGGTGTCTCCGTCCCCCTCAGCAGAGAGTCTCCAATCACCACTACCCTACGTTTCTTATTATCAGTGGTGGCAGCAGACCTCCCCGCCTTAGGGGTACGAGGCTTCGCCTCCTTAACTGTTGGGGGTGATACCTTCTCTCCTGTATCAAGAAGAGCATAACGGTTATCTATTACCACAACAGGAGGGTTCGCAGCAGGGGTGGAGCACTGCCTGCTGCCAGAAGTAACCAGCTGGCTGTGTCCACCCTGAACCATCTCCTCCTCCACTGGTGTGTCAGATACACCCTGAGCCATCTCCTCCTCCACTGGTGTGTCAGTAGTCCTGTGATCTGGGACAGTTACGTCAGCTGTCTCCACATGGATACTGTCCAGGAATTGCTCATGGATACGGATGTTCCTCAGCCTAGCCACCTCCTCCTGTAGCTCTCCCACCTGCTGCCTGAGAGATTCCACCAGTAGGCACTTTTCACATTGGATACCACCCCCAGCCTGGATATCAGTAAGTAGAAATTGCAAATTACAGTCTTTGCAAGCCCACACCAGAATCTGGGTAAAAGCATCCATGCTTTGGTGCTCTGTCTGGCTACAGGAGCAGGTGGAGGAGACAGAAGCAGTGCTGGCACAGGTGTTGCGGGTCCTCCTCACCATTGCAAGTCTCCTTCTGTCAAACTCTCAAATTCCCGTCTGCAGCTCCCGGTCCGCTCTGCTCTGCTGTAAACAGAAAGGTTTAGGATGGGGCTTGGTTTATAGGTTTAGAGGACCAATGGGTCACAGATGAGACCGACAAGGGACCCCCCCTCCCTTCCTCCTCCCCTTCCAAACTCCCTTGCAAAACTCCCTGTTAGCAGCTCCTGTTCACTAAGCTCCCTGGTCGCTTGTGCGCAGCTTTATACAGCCCTGGCCTGAGTGAATGCCCCGCCCACTGGTTAAGGCTCAGCCAATTACCAGAGGCTTCTAGCTTTCAAACCTTCCTTGGTAGCTCCGCCTCCAACTGCCAGCTACAGCACACGGTCCTTCAAACAAACAAACCAAACAGACTGACAAACACAAGCTCAGCACACAGCAAGTAACCCCCAAACACATATTATACCTTTCTCTGCTAGATTGAAGAGCCCATTATTAAATGTATTTGTTCCATGTAGGTGTTTATAAACCATAATCAGTGATCCCTTAACCTCTCTATTTCTAGTCAAGTTTTCCCTGTTTATGCATCCTAGGATTGCATTAGGCCTTTTGGCCACAGCATCACACTAGGAGCTCATGTTCAGCTGATATTTGCCAAAACTCCCAAATCTTCTGCAGAGTCATTGCTTCCCAGTATAGAGTATTCTATCCTGTAAGCATGGCCCATATTCTTTGTTCCTGGCTCTATATGTTTACATTTAGCTGTATTAAAAAGCATATTGTTTATTTGCACCTGCTTTACTAAACAATCCAGATTGCTTTGAAACAGTGACTAGGACCAGGGAGCTCTCTAGTTCACAGAGCTATGGGAGGCGGAGAAGCTTAAGTACTCTGGCTCTGTGCCTCTCTGTCCTCTGGCTAATGGGGAAGTGGGAGGCAGAGAACCTTGGCCTCTGCAGCCCTCTGGGAAAGCTTTTGTCAATTTCACTAGGCAAAAGTGAAATTGACTAGCGCTCTCCAGCATTGGGACACAGCTAGGGTGATACTGGTTTTGTGAAAAGGGCATCTTTTGTTGTAAAATCGTTCTGACCAGCTCTAGTCCTGACTGCTAGTCCTTTGCACTAGCTAGTATGTAACTTTGAATCACAAAAGCTGACTGTGATATTTGATTCTACTTCTGTTTAAAAGAAAACTGAGCAAACATAGGAAACTTAACTTATTTTGTCAAGCAGTGTAAGTTCCAATGGGAATATGCTTTCCAGCATGGCTATTATTTGTTAAGCATTAACAATGTACTTGGCACTGTACATGAGATTTAAAATATGGAAATATTCTCTGTCATCTGATCTTTCTCCTTTTTTTATTTCACCATTTTTCCCATCTCCTTCATCTGATGATTGTGATGTTTGCTGTTAATAAGGCAGTTTTGGAGAAAGAGTTGACTTGTGTAATTTATTCTCTAGCAGTATTTGATAGATGTTGGTTTGGACCTGAAGAGGACTTTAAAAGTTTCATAATCGTATGGTAACAGAGTGCTAACATTAAAGTAGTGAAAATGATCCGTTTGCATTTATTCTAACCTTAATAGTTATGTCAAAATGACTAATATAATTAGAGCATTTTGGTTTTTGCCTCAGAGCATAAGCCATAATGGAAAGCCGGCAAGTTTATGCTAGATTCTTCTGCACTCTATCATGTCTAAGATAGTCTAGACATATATTTTATCCATGTATTCTGTATTGACAGCTTATGGGTGGTGCCCTCTATTACCTAGTTTAAAGCATGATCCCGACTCTCAACCAGCAACGATGTAAATGACTGATTTAAAACATAGTGCCATATAATTTTGCAAGACAGGAATGGGAAATATGTAACTCTTCATCATGTGGGATGATGTAATTCCATATGTTGTAATTGAATCCATTTTTTCTGTGCCACATGCATATTAGCTAAAACAGTAAGACATTTCTTCATTATTTCGTTTTTGGGCTAAATCCTACTTCCTTATTCAGGCAAAAATCAATGGGAGTTTTGCCAGAGTAGGATTAACAGAATTTCTTACACTGAGATGTGAATTTATATTTGAGCAGAAAATTAAGGTAATGCTTTTATGAACTATTAAATGAAATGACACTTTTTCCACATTTTTTACTGAACATGTTTAAGGGCTGGAAAGAGGAGAAAAAGCTTGAATCCCCACTTCTTAAACTCCTGTTCAGTCCAACTCAGGGCTCGAATTAGAACGAGTTTGGTGGTTACAAGCCACCACTCACATAATTAGGTCACTTATTCATTCATTTGATGAGAAACTCTAAATCATAGCTACGGTGAAGAATGCGTGCCCTAAATAATAATAATGTCTTACCTTTTGGGTTAAATCAGAAATCACTGGAAAGTCTTTTTGAAAGAGAGCAAACTGCATTAGTTAGTAGTCTGTTCGGTGTATGCTTCACCATAAGGCCTGATTATAGACTAGCTTATATTTTACACCAGGGTAATACCACTGATTTCAGTGTCATTTTTCCTTATTTATTTGAGTGAAAGTGAGATCAGCTTTAGTCCAGTGTCTTCGTAGATATGAAAATGAATCCAGAAACTGTAGTAAATATGGTGTTTATGTTAATTTGAAGAATCTGCAGGCATTTCGCAAACACTAATTAATTAAGCCTTATAACATCCATATAAACTCTTCATTATTGTAAGGTACAAAACTGTCAATGATTGGTTAATATAGAGTCTTCAGCTTTGGTGTCCATTGTAATGGACATATAATTTGTTTTTCAAAGGAGCTGCGTTCAAAGAATATTGCAAAACTAGAGTTGATAATTTATAGACTAGAATATCCAAATATGACCAGAAATAGTGCATTCAAACGATAACTATTTAAAACCAGAAACTGTCTAGGGCATTTTGTGCATTACTTAAGTTTAACATTTCAATTTGGAGTGCAGATCCCAATGGTGAGCCATTCTAATATAATCTGATATGGCCATTAATTTAGCCAGTGTTAAATGTTTCCAATGTGACCTTAAAAACTGAGTTTCTGTCTGCTGTCCATAAGAGTATGGATTTCCCCCTTGTCTTTGGCCAAAGTTTCCCTTTATCTCCCTCCTCCCTGCAATCTGTTATACAGAATGTGCTGCAGCACTGTGCTGCTACTCCAGCACTTGAGTGATGCTGCATGCATGTTGTTCATGAAGCACTTTGGGAAAGTTTAGGATGACAAAACCCTAGGTTCTTCCATCTGTTTATTGCATTTGCATGTGTCTCATTTTAATTAGATGTTTAGAACGTCGGAGAGCTCTATTTGTACTTCATGTAATGAGATGGGGCCCTGATGTTGATTGGAGCCTTTAGGTGCTACCTTAATAAACAGAATGGGTTGGTAAATGTTCATTGTTTAATGATGCCCATGGAATAGCAGAGTTATGTCTCAGGCTAAGATTTTGTTACGGTTATTTTTAGTGAAAGTCAGGGACAGGTCATGGGCAATAACCAAAAATTCACAGAAGCCTGTGTTCTGTTCCTGACTTTAACTCACTGGGAAGGGAGGGAGGGACCAGCACCCAGGGCTGCTGGGGCTCTGGGGTCTCCCCTGCCGCCACTGCCAGCTGGGAGCTCCAGAGTCCCCACTGTGCCCACGGTGGCTCAGAGTTCCAGGGTTGCCCCTGCGCCCACAGCGGCTCGGAGCTGCAGGAAGCTCCCGTCACCTGCAGTGGCTTGGAGCTGGGGGTCTCCCTGCCGCCTGTGGCAGCTGAGAGCTATGAGGGAGCCCCCATACCACTCATGGTGGCTGGGAGCTGCAAGGTCTCCCTACCACATGCAGCAGCTGGGAGCTGTGGAGGAGTCACCACCCGCAGCAGCTGGGAGCTGTGGGGTCCCTAAACTGCCCAGCAACTGAGAGCTGCTGGGTCCCCACCAGCTGATACCCCCAGCCACGCTGCCCGGGAGCTGAAGCGGAAAATGTAATGGAGGTCTCTGGAAGTCACAGTTTCCGTGACCTCAGTGACAAAATCTTAGCCTTAGTTATGTCCAGTCCTGAAGTGCAGTCTGATTGGAACTGAAATACAGCAAGTGTTTAATAGTGTACAATGACACTAATAAAAGATAGTTTAGGACACAAAGTGAAGGATACTGTATGTAACTGAAATTACTTTGGTCCAGGAGTATTGCCCTGAAAACACACACACACACCATTCTTATCTACCTTATACAAGACTCTGTGTCTATGCTGTTTACTAATGCACACCTTCTCTCCAAGTGTCTGAACAGTAATACATCTTATCTTATGAACTCAATTTCTCCTCCACTAGACAAAGCTTAGCTTTTCTTTGATCTGTAATAATTCAGTCCAGAATTAGCATGTATTGGAGGGGTCTGGAAATCTGTTTTGGAAACATTTTCATATTCCTTCAGCCTATGCCCTTATATGTTTATAATAGACTTCTTAAAAATCAGGGTGCTGAGTTTTAGAATTTCCTGATTAGAGAAATATCAGTATACTGACAATCCTCTTGCTTTGGCTGTTCTGCACACCACTCCATACTCTTGGGTAGTACTTCAATGCCTATATTATTTATTACTGTCTGCATTAGTCAGATTTGTACTGAAATAAGTGAGTGTGACATATCATACTAGGCGTTTCAGAAAGACTTCGTGTCAGACAATCGCAGCTTATAGGCCCCAGTGTAAATATGTCTGTAAAAGGATTTACGCTGTGGCTCAAAGTGTTAAAACTAAGAACCAATAAAAGATCATTCAAAGAGCTTAGTACAATTTCTTTGCAGTTAAAGACGTTTTTGTTGATCAATATCTCTAGTTATAAATATCTTTTTTTAACTAACAGAACTGAATACTAATTAATCCCTTCATAGAGAGTGCCACAAAACATTTGGGACAGGGACTGATTTTATTTGTGCCTTGTACTGTGCTGATCATGTTGTATGTAGATAACAAAAAGTACATTGAATCACTCCAAGTAGTTTTTAAAGGTACCTACTGTGCATGCGAGCAAGTGTGTGTGTGTATGCATGCATGTGAAATATATAGTACAATCAAATAGTAATGTTTTTAAAGAACTTCCATTTCATTTTGAATTAAAGATGCTCCAAACATATAAGATCATCACCATTAATGACACCAATTCAGCAAACCACTTAAGGAGATGCTTAAATCCATCCCATTCAGCAAAGCATTGAAGCACATAGCCACATCTTTTTAAAGCTTTGATAAAGCTGGTACCAGAGCTTACTGGTTTCCATTGATCACTTATGAAAAAGAAAACAACATTTATGAAACTTTACTGGCGTGTCAATGCTTAGCTGTTGGTTGAGACTAAAACACTAGAATAGTGGCAAGTAGATTTATTTTTTGGTGGCAAAGAGAAATTAAACTTTTTAAAATACTAAGGTAGTACACATTGTTGGGATCATGAATAAATTAATATGATTCAACAGTGTCCCCATAAAGGAAAGATGAACTGGTGCACACTCTGTAAGAGATCAGTAAGATAAATTGTACAGGAAATATAGAAAAGCAAGGGTGCTTCAGGCACCCCATATCAAATGTGTAAAGATTTTTCTTTACATTTGCTCTGCAAGCCATCTTTCTTAAGTGGGAAGGTACCTGGTAGTTCAATCTTGATTATTGTCAACATTTTCTGTATGCTGCAGCCCAAAACAGTAGATGAGTCTACATTAGTAAGCAGTTTGGGAGTAAATGCTACAAAATTTGTTTCCAGATACGTAATTTGCATACATTACAGGTAAAAATTTCAAAAGCACCTCAGTGACTTAGAAGCTTAATTGCCTTTTTTAAAGAGATTAGACACTAGAGAGACAAAGACTCATTGAAAATGTGAATGAAATCCTGGACCCAGAGAAATAAATGTGATTTTGTCATTGAATTCATTTTGGCCAGGATTTCACCCTTAGTGCAGAAGTTACTTTTCAAAATTAAATTTAGGCTCCTAAGTCTTTTAGGTGCTTTTGAAAATGTTACCCAAGGTGTTTATCATCAGTTACACATGATTTAATGTATGTTTTAATTACACAGGAAAAAAAATCTAATTAAACAATTTTGGTTTTGGTTCTTCTTTTTCACTTTTAAAATATGAATATTACTCTGTGTGTTAAACACTTATAGTTACTTTCCTTCCAATGTATTTCAGGGTATTGTCTAATACTTGTTATTCTATAATATAAACACGTTGTATTTGGAAAATATGAATTATTATTCTATAAAAACACTAGGAAGTCAGATCTCAGTTTGAAAATCTTGTTCCCTTCCCCTCACCCCAAAGTTCCTCCTTTCAGATTTATGAAAGAAAACATTTCTTTCTGTAAAAGGTTTTTGTATGCCAGCATCTGGAAGTGTTTATTTCAGTGGCGTGTAATCTATCTGTGGATTTAGTTAGCACCAGACCCCCTTTTGTGTACTCCTGACTTAAAATTTTTATAAATGATCTTGTTGAATTTCTGCCAGCGTGCACATGGTTTGGCTGATTGCTGCATATATCCTTTACCTGCCAGTCACCTTTGATTTATATTCATTCCCCTCTGCTTTTGCCTTCCAAAAATGGTGCCACTGAACTGTCCTCTAAATCATCTTATTGGATAAATTACTCCAAGATTAGATGGTACATTTTTCGGTGCTTTATGGACAGAATACAGTTTTATAATCCATCCTTACACACTTTCTGTAGAACCATTTAGGAAGGAGTATTGGACAAGGGAAACTCCAGCTATCACTACTTGTTTGTTATAAACCATTCTTTAAAATACTGTGCAAAATACTACAGGTTTGTGCAGTATTTTATTGGGATAAATAAACAGTGGAGATGCCTTTTCCAGGACTCCTCTCTGAATGGGACGACTCCTGAGAATAAGATCTATATGATTGGCCCTTAGCGTCAGAAGAACTGCATACCCAGGATTTAAAACTATCTTAAAGCATTTAATTTGGGAAGCATTTAAAGGTCTATTTACTATACATGACAATGTTTTTGATTTTTGGAAGCTCCATTGCCCTCTTCAAGTTCAACAGCTAAACATTTTCAGGATGACAAAGGTTTTGCAAGCTTTACTTAATGACATTACTAATTTGGAGGGTTTTTTGAAGTTTCCTGGAGAAAAGCAGGTGGCTTGGCAGTAATTTAAAAGTTTCACTATTTGTGGTAGCGGTTTCAAGGAGTTTCATATTTCTAAAGAGAGAGACCAAACAGCATATTGCTTAAGAGTATCTGACACAATGATGTATCATTCTGGACTAAGTTTCCAGGAGTTCAGTGGCCATTAAACATGTTGTTTGCCGCACACAGTGCTGATGAAACAGTAAGTTGCCTAGATAATTTTATTAAACAGGAACATAGATTTTTAGATAACACAAAAATTTCTTTTAACTACATATGAAAAGAACTGGCTCATTTTCTCTGGAGCACTGGGAAAGTGTTTACAAATGATCTGGATAGCATTTGATATCCTGTGGGGACATTTAAAATTCTTGGATTGCACATACATCAGTGTCTTAACACACAACACAGTACATGAATTGTTGCAAGCAGCATACAAGACTTCTAGGCAGTATAGACGTGGTCCTGTTCGGCCAGGAGATGTTGGCATAAAGTGACTCTGCACAAGAAGTTTTCACTCCAGGACTGCAAAAGACAACTACTGTAACAGCTTTTCACACACTTAGTGCTGGCTGTGCAAGTGCTTGTTTAGTTACACGTGTGCAGCTTGCTCTTTCACATGAATGTATCTAATTGTTTATTTCTTTAGAGTCACATTTCACAGTAAAAGAACTTCTGGTTTGGCCACTTGAGAAATTTTACTAAATCGGTTAGGAAAAAAGGAAGCACAGACAAGATAGCTATAAAGTGCACGTTAGCTGTAACACTCCTAGGAAACAATGCAGCTCTGAATGTGGTAAACCATTTATAACCTTTAAATGTTCAGCATGGCTTTGTTTAAATATGTATAAATATATATATAGCCAGATTTTCATTATCACCAAAGGCTCCTTCTGGTAGTGTAGAAGGACCTTAATGTGGGAGTAAGTTACACTTACTCTATCTTTAAGTTCCTTTACGCTGCCAGAGTGATGTAAAGGGAGTAGTTTACATGAGAATCTGGCCTCAAGGTTTCTGTGGTACTAGCCCAGAATACACTGCAGCAACACAGATGCCCACTTTATGGCTATTGTAGACTAGTATAGTACTAATGCAAATACAGTCAGATGTCTAAATGATAGAGTAACTCGGTTATATCTGTTAGAAATTTCAGGAAGTTATAACAAAGTTAGGTAAAGAAACATGCACATGCTATGTGTAGATTGTAACTTACATCCACACAATGTGTACGTTCTGGATATGCACTGTCAGAACAATAAATAAATATTAGTGAATAACTGCTAAGCAATTTGAGAGAGATTCTTATGAAGAATGAAAATCATTCCTTTCTTGCCATTAGTTAGGAAAATCGTCTAGATTCCCTGATATTTTTGTTTTTTGGTGGGTCTTTTAATGCCTGTTAGTCTTAGGATAAAAACATTATGTATTTAGACATCAATGACTCTTAGCCAAAGTGACAGGGACACAGCCCCATACTTTGGGTGTTCCTAAACCTCTGACTGCCGGAATATAGGACTGGATGATGGGGGATGGATCACTAGATAATTGTCCTCTTCTGTTCATTGCCTTTAAAGCATCTGGCACCAGCTACTATCGGAAGACGGGATGTTGGGCTAGACGGATCATTGGTTTGACACAGTATGGCCATTCTTATGTTCTTACGGACAATTATGCAATATAATGTAGATTGATATAGTCGCAAGTCTGTAAACTTCCCTCAGCTTCTCCTTGATATAAGGATCATTCATTTATATACTTGTCTTTCTTCTTGAAAGATCCCAAAGCACTTTACAAATTTAAGTTACACACAGCAGTCAATTCATCCATCGCTGAGACTGAGCCAGGTCTAAGGTGAAATGTTGCAGCTGTGCAATGGTACACATAAATGCCACAGAGCTGTTTAGGACAGGAAGTGAACAATCTAGTTGAAACAGGCAGGGAATTACAGAAAGCTAGAATATAATTGTCTGTGTTGGAATTAATGTCCCTGTTTTTAGAAAATTCCCATGGAACCTTTAGTTTCTACAAGTAGTTAGGAATTTGGTTTTAGATCATCTAGGACTAGAAAGACATGGACTTTTGTGTTGAGCTTGAATACCTAAGTTTGGGCACAAATCAGACATTAGGAATGTCAATATATAAAAACCTGTAGGAGAACACTTCAATCTCCCTGGACACACAATAGCAGATCTAAAGGTAGCCATCCTGCAGCAAAAAAAACTTCAGGACCAAACTTCAAAGAGAAACTGCTGAGCTTCAGTTCATTTGCAAATTTGACACCATCAGCTCAGGATTAAACAAAGACTGTGAATGGCTAGCCAACTACAAAAGCAGTTTCTCCTCCCTTGGTTTTCACACCTCAACTGCTAGAAGAGGGCCTCATCCTCCCTGATTGAACTAACCTCGTTATCTCCAGCCTGATTCTTGCTTGCATATATATACCTGCCTCTGGAAATTTCCACTACATGCATCTGACGAAGTGGGTATTCATCCACGAAAGCTCATGCACCAATACATCTGTTAGTCTATAAGGTGCCACAGGACTCTTTGATGCTTTCATGGGAAGCCAGTGACTTGGTCTACCTTTGTGAAATTAAATTGAAGAGCCAGATGGGCTGATGGGCTTTTTACTTTGTTAGGTCTCAATTCAACAAATCTATTAAGAACACATTTAGCTTTAAGCCTGTGGCTGTGCCTAATTTTCATGGGACTTAGGCACGTGCTGAAGCCTTAGAGATTATTAAAGTTAGAATATCTTGAAAAAACAACAGGGAGTCTGATGGCATCTTAAAGACTGTCATAGACTCATAGACTCATAGGTCAGAAGGGACCAATCTGATCATCTAGTCTGACCTCCTGCACAAGGCAGGCCACAGAACCCCACCCATCCAATTTTATACAACCCCTATCCCAGGACCGAGTTATTGAAATCCTCAAAAATGGTTTGAAGACCTCAAGCTGCAGAGACACCACCAGCAAGCGACCCGTGCCCCACGCTGCAGGGGAAGGCGAAAAACCTCCAGGGCACCTGCCAATCCGCCCTGGAGGAAAATTCCTTCCCGACCCCAAATATGGCGATCAGCTAAACCCTGAGCATGTGGGCAAGAGTCACCAGCCAGCACCCAAGAAGGAGTTCTCCGCAGCAACTCAGTACCCATCGCATGCAACATCTCCCCGCAGACCATTGAGCAGACCTGTCTGGTGGTAATTCAAGATCAATTGCCCAAATTAACGATCCTATCATAACATCCCCTCCATATACTTATCAAGCTTTGTCTTAAAGCCAGGAAAGTCTTTTGCCCCTACTACTTCCCTCAGAAGGCTATTCCAGAACTTCACTCCCCTAATGGTCAGAAACCTTCGTCTAATTTCAAGTCTAAACTTCCTAATATCCAGTTTATACCCATTCGTCCTCGTGGCTACATTAGTACTAAACTTAAATAATTCCTCTCCCTCCCTAACGTTAACCCCCTTGATATATTTATATAGGGCGAGCATATCCCCCCTCAGCCTTCTTTTGGCCAGGCTAAACAAGCCAAGCTCTTTGAGTCTCGTTTCATAAGGCAGTTTTTCCATTCCTCGGATCATCCTCGTAGCCCGTCTCTGAACCTGTTCCAGTTTGAATTCATCCTTCTTGAACATGGGACACCAGAACTGCACACAGTATTCCAGATGGGGTCTCACCAACGCCGTATACAACGGTACTAACACCTCCTTATCTTTGCAGGAAATACCCCGCCTGATGCATCCCAAAATCGCATTTGCTTTTTTAACAGCCGTATCACATTGGCGACTCATAGTCATCCTGCTATCAACCAGTACCCCAAGGTCCTTCTCTTCCTCCGTCGCTTCCAACTGATGCGCCCCCAACGTATATCCAAAATTCTTATTATTAATTCCTAAATGCATGACCTTGCACTTTTCACTATTGTATTTCATCCTATTTCTATTACTCCAGTTTACAAGG
Organism: Gopherus flavomarginatus; assembly: GCF_025201925.1. Classification (NCBI taxonomy): domain Eukaryota; kingdom Metazoa; phylum Chordata; order Testudines; family Testudinidae; genus Gopherus; species Gopherus flavomarginatus. The sequence goes on from NC_066620.1 coordinate 204,018,204, forward strand.
TGGTTCAGATCTTCTTGAATAGTATCCCTGTCCTTCTCCGTGTTGGCAATACCCCCCAGCTTCGTGTCATCCGCGAACTTTATTAGCACATTCCCGCTCTTTGTGCCAAGGTCAGTAATAAAAAGGTTAAATAAGATCGGTCCCAAAACCGATCCTTGAGGGACTCCACTGGTGACCTCCTTCCAGTCCGACAGTTCACCTTTCAGTACGACCCTCTGGAGTCTCCCCTTTAACCAGTTCCTTATCCACCTTACAACTTTCATATTCACTCCCAGCTTTTCCAATTTAACTAACAGCTCCCCGTGCGGAACCGTGTCGAACGCCTTACTGAAATCTAGGTAAATTATATCTACCGCATTTCCTTTATCTAAGTAATCCGTCACCTTCTCAAAGAAGGAGATCAGATTGGTTTGGCACGATCTACCTTTAGTAAATCCGTGTTGCAATTCGTCCCAATTACCATTGACCTCTATGTCCTTAACTACTTTCTCCCTTAAAATTTTTTCCAAGACCTTACATACTACAGACGTCAAGCTAACAGGCCTATAATTACCCGGATCACTCTTTTTCCCTTTCTTAAAAATAGGAACTACATTAGCAATCCTCCAGTCATACGGCACAACACCCGAGATTATCGATTGTTTAAAAATTCTCGCTAACGGGCTCGCAATTTCACGCGCCAGTTCCTTTAATATCCTCGGGTGGAGATTGTCCAGGCCCTCCGACTTCGACCCATCGAGCTGTTCAAGTACGGCCTCCACCTCAGTTGCAGTAATATCCACTTCCATATCCACATTCCCGTTTATCATCCCTCCATCATCGCAAGGTTCCTCACTAGTCTTATTAAAAACCGAGGCAAAGTACTTGTTTAGATGTTGGGCCATGCCTAGGTTATCCTTAACCTCCATTCCATCCTCAGTGTATAGCGACCCCACTTCTTCTTTCTTTGTTTTCTTCTTATTTATGTGGCTGTAGAACCTTTTACTATTGGTTTTGATTCCCTTTGCAAGTTCCAGTTCAATGCGGCTTTTAGCCTTCCTCACTTTATCCCTACATGTTCTGACCTCAGCAAGGTAGCTTTCTTTACTGATCCTGCCTTCCTTCCACTCCCTGTAAGCTTTCTGCTTTTGTCTAATCCCCTCTCTGAGTTGCTTGCTCATCCAGTTTGGCCTGCAACTCCTGCCCATGGTTCTTTTCCCCTTTCTCGGGATGCAGGCTTCCGACAGTCTCCGCAGCTCTGACTTAAAGTAATTCCAGGCCTCCTCCACATTTAAATCCACTAATTCCTCCGTCCAATCCACTTCCCTAACTAATTTCCTTAACTCTTTAAAATTAGCCCTCGAGAAGTCAAAAACCCTAATCGCAGATCTACATTTGTTTATCCTTCCATCTAGTTTGAACTGAATCAGCTCATGATCACTCGAACCAAGGTTGTCCCCTACCACCATTTCTTCTACGAGGTCCTCACTGCTCACCAACACCAAGTCTAAAATGGCATCCCCTCTCGTAGGTGCTTCAACTACTTGATGAAGAAATCCATCCGCTATCACATCCAGAAAAATCTGACCCCTATTATTCGTGCAAGTACTCGTCCTCCAGTCTATATCCGGGAAGTTGAAGTCCCCCATAATCACACATTTCCCCTTTGTGTTTACTTCATTAAAGACATTAAAGAGGTCTCTATCCATATCCCAATCCGATCCCGGCGGTCTGTAGCACACCCCAAGCACTATCTCAGGGGAAGCTCTAGTTGCTTTTTTACCCAGCGTGATTTTTGCCCAGACGGACTCCGTCTTATCCATTCCATCGCATCTTATTTCGCTACATTTAATTTCATCATTGATGTACAAGGCTACTCCCCCACCTTTGCCTTTCTTCCTGTCTTTTCTGAACAGCACATAGCCTTCAATACCCGTGCTCCAGTCATGAGTACTATTCCACCAGGTTTCGGTAATCCCTATAATATCCGGCTTCACTTCCTGCACGAGTAACTCCAGTTCCTCCATCTTGTTACCTAGGCTCCTCGCATTAGTGTACAAACCTTTTAATTTTCGGCGTTTGGCGTCAGTGACATTCTTTCCCCCGTCGTGCACAAACTGTCTGCCACCAGCATCACCCGTTACTCTGGTTTCTACTCCACTATTCCTCCTTGGATCAAATCTTGGGGCCGCAAGGGTATCCCCACTCACTTTGTTTACTTCCCTCTCCAGGTTATGTTCTGGCGTGGAGATCTCCCGAACATTTCCCAACCATCTCCCCCAACTTTCTAGTTTATTCAGATTTATTTGGGCATAAGCTTTCATGGGTAAAAAACCCACTTCTTCAGATGCATCAATATTTTGAAAGAATCTCAAAGTTTTTTTGAAAATTATTTTTTTTAATTTCACTGCCCCACTAGGAAGGTAGTTATACATTGTGCCCTTTAATTATTTACTCCAAGGTCCATGCTCTAATGTGTTAATATTTTCTCCCTGTATCCCCAAGATATATCGACATGAAATATATTTGGCCTTTATGTGATTATAGAGTCTTTGGCATTGGAGTTTGACAAGAATTTAGCATTACAACTTCGGGAGGTTGATTTCTTGGTTTTCTGCAACAAAGGTGTCATTGCAGTTAAGATACTGTGCCTCCTGGGATGTTTTTTTTTTTTAAGCCAATATAAGATATTTGCAGCACTTCTCTCTGTTTTATATTTCTCATACATACAGTTGCGAAAATACTTGCTTTAGGCAGCTATTATATAGCTGAATATGAGTAGTTTACATAACTGTCTGACTAGTGTGTCATGCAGAAAACTAAAGTGACAATTTTGTTTATGGACTAATAAAGTGAAATTAACATTTAAAAAACAACAAAAACCGGGAAGAGTAAACTTAAAATAAATCAACATTATAATTCCATCCACTGCTTCAACCTTGATCATCAATAGTGTCATAGTCAATAATAGCTAGACTTTTACAGCTAGATCTCTGCGAATGAGTGGAAATAGCAGTGGGCCAGACTCTGCCCTGGCTGCATGGTGGAACTCCTTTTGATGTCAGTAGAAGTTTAATGCATGAATCAAGTATAGTAAAAGGGCCTTGTTTATATAAAGTAGATTTAGAATTCCCTTGTGGCCCCATTTTTTTTAAGTTTAACATTGAAATTATGAACACACAAGAAGTCAAAAGAGTTAAAAATTAATATTTTGGTATGCAGTGACCCTTGCTGGCATCTTGATTTCTGTTTGTGATATGCGGAAACAGAAAGTGAATTTTCTGAGCCATTAAGAAAATGGTTATGGATGTAACACCTCTCATATTTAGTTAACAGTAGATCTTTCAGCTTAGAAGGATTTCTGTTCTCCTTATGTAATTAATGAAAGCGTTAAAGGCACAGTAGTAGGTTGGGTTGGAGCAGAAAGGATACTAACATTCATACTGTAGGAGAAAAGGGAAAACTTTTCAGAAATATCTTTAAGGGGAACAAGCATAAGTGTAAAGAAGGAGTGAGTAGGGATGCAAATAGGACAGCTCAATTGGGTTCAAGAATTTTTCCATCTCGCATTCCTCCATTTCTGATAGTAAAAGTATTAAAAAACCAAATTATGCATCACATAACTTGGTTGTGGGACATAATTGTCTGCAAGTACATTAAAGGTGTAAGAACATAAGAGTAAAAGGAACTATTTAAGGTGACACACACAGTTGAAATGAGGAATTTAAAAATGATGAAATCAAGAAAGGCACATTTCCTGACTCTGCAGTCTATAAGACATTGAAATAGTTTTCCAAAGAGACATTTTGGAAATCCTTCTGGCTGCTTTAGAAGCTTAGACATTTAAAGCTAGATAGGACGGAGCACTTGATCATGTATTGTAGGGAACAATAGTGCATTGCCAGGGGGCTTAGACAATGTTGGTCATTATCTGAAATGGAGGCAGAGCCCCTGCCAGGAATAACAGAATGCAGAAACTAAAAGTGGTATCAGATTACCTACTCCATCTCATTGCTGGTGCTGCATTGTTCCATATTATATATTTACTAATGTTACATCCAGTCTAGTGTTAGAAGTCTAAAATGAAGGAGTTTCCAATACACTCCTTAGAGACTGTTCCACACCCCAATATATTTCACTGTCCGGAAAATACAAAACCTAAAGTTTCCCTTCATTAATTTCATCCCATTACTCCTAGTTATACTTTCAGAATCACAGTGTAATAATTTCTCTCCTTCCTTAGTGTTTACACTCTTCAGATATGTATTGACTTCAATGGGACCCTCCCTTATTTAGTTGTCACTTAATCACACAAGAGAGAATGTTTGTTTGTTTTTCAGTTTGTGAGATGCAAATATTTACATCAGTTAACAACCACAAATTAAAACATAACTTACTGTTTACTCAGGAAGACTCTGAGAAACTCTTCAAAGCATAGAAGAAATTTCACACACACACAACCTGCTTTAGGCAGAATCCTGAATTAATAGATTCTGCCCAACTTAGAATGGTCCGTAAACACCCAGCTCCCCAGCACTAAGTTCACAAATAGGACTACATTTTCAAAAGTGACCAGTGATTTTGAGTGTGTCTGGTTTTGGTTGCCCAGCTTAAGACTCCTGAAAGTGGTCTTGGTAATTAGAAAACTTGTGTTCTCTTGTACCAATAGAAAACGGCTTCCATAGTTAAGGGCCTCTTGTCGAGAACTTCCTGCCTCCAACTTCAGAATTCAAGTTTTGGTGCCACAGAAATGGATGGATCAGTAAGGAGGGGTGATGTGTTGAATTTAACTTTTGGCACAGTTAAGACACAAAAGAAATTATTGCACATTAGAAGTCTATATACAACTGCTTCTGCCAGGTTATTAACACCTCTACAGCTAAAAGAGGAAGATACCTGTAACTTGCTGGAAGAAGCCATATTATAGCAAATATAATCTATATAAAGTAGAGTGCTGACACAGGCCTGGTAGTGTGCTGAAGGTGGTGACGTCTTGACAGGATTGCTATTATAGATAATAACGGATTTGGACAACAGAATAATAAAAGCCTCCAGGGATCTATATGTGTGTGTTATATAGGAGAATGTGATAAAACTGCCAGAAGCAAGCAATATCCATGTGGAATTATTACAGTATGAGTAGCCTGGAAATGAATTGGGTAGAACTTGCTAGCTTTTTATTTTGCTCCAGTAGAAAGAACCCCATTCTAAATATTTTGGGTGCAAGAAAAATATTTAACACTGACTAGTCCTTAGGAATGTTTCATAAGTTGGCACAAGGAGCAGACATGATTAGTATGGAAGTAGGGTACAAGCTTCTGAGAAAACGTATGTAGTCATAAATTCAATACTCTATTCTCAAAGTGGCTGTGTTGGTAAGGAAGTTTGAATACTCTTGCTGTCGGACATATAGCAAAATATAAATGTCGTGGAAAGATAATGCTTGCTGCCACTTTAAGAAGTTTCCCACTTGGAAGTTTACTAGATTATTGAGGAAAAGATCCACCTGTGCATAGGCATTTGTACAGGTTTTACCACCGTAGTATTTAGGTGTTTACAAGTATTAACACAATAAGCTCTTTCTAGGAAGTAATTTCTCTGTCCAACTGTAAGTGACTAGATCTGCTGCAATGATCACTGTGGGAACAGAACAGAGAAACTGGATGTCGTAACAGATTGGTAATGAACTATGAATCCCTGTACTTGTAGTCCACTTGTCCAAATCCTCCCACTTTGGAAGTGAATGCTAAATTTTCTATAGCGACACAAAGCTTAATTTTCCTTGGACTTTCAATTGTCGGGCCACCCCAGAAGAAAGACAGGAGGCAATGGATGTGATTTAATTAGGCCCCAACTTTATTCACTTAAAAGATCTGGAAGTACCCTGCAGTACCTCATGCAGTGCATCATCATTTCCTTAATCATTTCCACATAATCTCCAACCTGATCCCAACTATCCTATTGCTGGGCCTCTGCCATCCTCCCCTCATAAGAGAGTTAACATGGCTAAAGAAGGAGGGGGGTTGGCTCCCTGCTATACCAGGCATAGGATCCTCTAACCTCTCTTCCTCCGCTCCCTTAAAGGATGCTTTCCTTTAAACCCTTTCCGCATAATCCCCAGCCTGCTCACAGCCATCCTGTATGGGGGTTAAGGGGGCTAGAAAAGGAGGGGGTTGGCTCCTCGCTGTACCAGATGTACGAGCGCTGAACACCCATAGCTCAGGTCCTGTAAGGAATGTTTTCCTTTAAAACCTTTTCCAGTTCATTGTATCCTATAACCATATAACTTCCATAACGAGCACCTGCAGTGGACATCTGTCACAAGAAGGTGCAAGCAATTTAGATTGTCTGCCTCCTCCCCACCACCTATCAGGTTCCCAGATATTCCTTCCTTAATATCAGACAAAAATATATCTGCTCCCCAGTCAGATAAGTGAACCCCATCCTCCCTAAATAACTTGGGTCCCAGTAAGATATGTCCAGGGGAATAATTACAAATCCTCTTGGTCACCTATGGATTTGCCCACCTCCCTCTTCATATACCCTGAGCCTTATCCACCTGAAGAGACTTCATTACTCCCCGCCATACCCTCTATTGCAAACTCTGTTTAGCTTAAATAATTGTCGCCACTGGTAAAAATCCTAGATCTACATCAAACCCCTCTTAGCCTTGGTCATCAAGTCAACTCGTAAATCATTTTCGCCTACATTGTTTTTGTCAATGTGAAAAAGAATCATAGCCAGTGCCTGCTCCTGGGCTGCCAAAGAGTGTACAAGTGGCATGAGCTGGTCTCAGAGCATCCCTGTCCTTGAACCAGTCCCTTGTTCCCTTTAGAGTGCTCCTCCAGCCATGCCAACTCAGAGCTGCCTCACTGCTGAGCCCACCTGTGAACCTGAGGGCCAAAGGCACAATTCTGTGCCCATACATCCAGTCACCAATTCTGTGCTTGTTCATGTGATCCTGAAAGAAGGAATTAAATGCAAAGAGTTCAGCACATAAGCCACTGAATTATCCTCCTTAACAGGATAATTCATGCATCCGACGAAGTGGGTATTCACCCACGAAAGCTCAGGCTCCAATACATCTGTTAGTCTATAAAGTGCCACAGGACTCTTTGCTGCCTCCTTAACAGGGAGCTCCAAAATTGTGTGTGTTGAATGCCACCACTGATCATCTTGATTTATTGGGCTCTCATTCGTTGTGCAGTGGGTGTAACAATGCATTCCTGAACTGAGTCACCAGGGGAATCTCAACAATACATATTCTTTGGCATTGCCATGAACTGAAATTTTCTTCTCCACAGTAACTCCCTTCCCCATGAGGAAAAAGTGGCACCTACATGAAGCAAGTCTGTGCTGCTTTGACTGGGCAAATCGCAGCCTCCCCAAAGGTCTTGCCATCTGTTTCCAGCTCTTCCCCTCTCCTCCGTCTTCCTCTACCTCTGCTACTAGCTGTAAGGGTGGCGGGAGCCCTTAAAGGGGCAACAAACCCTTTTCTTCTAGCCAGCCAGACCTGGACCCACCCCATACAGTTGTGGTGCACTTATTCTGTACCTTTCACCAGCACTAAATTCCCACACAGGCCTAAATTATCAAAAAATGACTAGTGATTTTGAATGTGTCCAATTTTGGGTACCCAGCTTGAGCCACCTGAAAGAGGCCTGCTTTTCAGAGGATGGGTTCTCAGAACTTTCTGAAAATAAGGCATGTTTCAAGTATCTCAAGTTGAGCACCCAAAAACAGAGGTTATTCATAGTAGGGTACTCATAGTGTAAAAGGGAAATATTCTCTCCTGTTCGTGTTTGTTCAGGCAAGGAACTTTATCAGTTATATTATAGCATATATTATTGCAGGCAACATTTATCGCTATGTATGGGAGCAAAGGTTGCAGTATACCGTATTATTTGATTCCCACAGTTTACTACCCACTCATCTAAATCCTCAGTGCACAATTTCCTTTTGCTGGCTGAACTGAACCTCTGTATTTATTATTTCTCATTTAAAAAAATTGTTCCGAATATTATAAACTTTTATTTTAAAAAAATCAAAATTGAGATTTTAAACATATTTTCAAAAAAATATTTTAGCTTCAGAGTAGTGGAGCAGCACACAAACCTCTGTGGTCAGTATTAAACTCTTCGCTTCAGCAGTTTTGAAATATATACCAAGAATAAAATTGGCTCTTGCAAAATTCTGACTTATATCATCAAAGCTGAGACTCTGTCATTGTAATAGAGATCAAAGCAGTTTCTTGGACACATGTTTTAGCAAGTTAAAAAGAGACTGAATTATTTTTTTATTTTTTTGCAAATATATAAGATCACTTTGGCCCATATCTTGCAATGAGCTCTGACGCAGAACTCATTGCAAAGTCAGAGCCTTTACGTTTTTATAACTCTTCACCTTTCAAGTTGCACAACCTTACTTTAGTGATAACTTTGTGCCCTCTTAAATATTTTTATTAAAGAAAGTTAATTAGGGATTGGAAAATGATGAAGAGGACGGGTCACTAATAAAAAGCGACCTGGACCACTTGGTAGGCTGGGCACAAGCAAATATATGTTTCAGTACAACCAAATGTAAGGTCCTATATCTTGGAATAAAGAATGTGGGCCATATATACAGAATTGTATCCTGGGAGGCAGTGACTCTAAAAAAAAGACTTGGGGGGGTCATGGTTGATAATCAGCTGAACATGAACGCCCAGAACAACACTTTGGCCAAAAGGGCTAATACAATTCATGGATGCATAAACAGGGGAATCTCAAGCAGGAGTAGGGAGATTGTATTACCTCTGTGTTTGGCACTGGTCTAGCCACTGCTGGAGTGTAGTGTCCAGTTCTGGTGTCCACAATTCAAGAAGGATTTTGATAACTTGGAGAGGGTTCCGAGAAGAGCCATGACAACAATTAAAGGATTGGAACGCATGACTTATAGTGATAGACTCAAGGAGCTCAATCTATTTAGCTTAACAAAGAGAAGGTTAAGGGGTGATTTGCTTAGTCTATAGGTACCTACATAGGGAACAAAAATTTCATAATGTGCTCTTCAAAATAGCAGACAAAGGTATAACAAAATCTAATGCCTGGAATTTGAAGCTAGACAAATGTAAATTAGAAATGAGATGCAGCTTTCTAATAGTAAGGGTAAATTAACCATGGGAACAGCGTGCTTGGGATAGTGGTAGATTCTCAGTCACTGACAATTTTTAAATCGAGATTTGATCCTTTCTAAAGGATATGCTCAAGTTCAACCACAGCTATTGGACATGAGCATCCTATGGTCTCTTTTATGCAGGAGGTCAGACTAGATGATCGTCTAGATTGTCCCTTCTGGCCTTAAAATTCATAGGAAACTTTGAGTTATAGTTTATGAAGTAATGCAGTAGAACTTTCACTATTCTGTGTTCCATAAATGGTCAGTCTGCATGTCCACATACAGAGCAGATGGCTTACCAAATGTGAATTTGAGAGGTCCTGGTGTATGGCTTTCATGTAACATAATTTACAAAATGTGCAATAATACATTTTGGGGAGTTAGTTTGGGAATAATAAGGTTCATTGTTTGTTTATTCATGCTGACTTATGTGGCAGATTCTGATCTTGCTTACTTCTGATTTTGTGTTACTCTCAGAAGATCCACAATTGTCCATGTACAGTGACTAAATACTAATAAATTAGATTTTGGGCCAAATGCACAGTTGGTGTAAATCAGTGTAATTCCTTCAAGTTGATGGAACTGTGCCAATTTATACTAGCTGAAGTTGTGGTCCATTGTTTCCATGTAGTGCAGTGTTCAATATATCTGCTCTGTACACATCTCACATATTGAGAACAAAACCTGTTAAAACACCACCTTAATTGCAGTAGTGGAAATAACAAGTTATTTCCATTCTTTGGATGTCATTGGCACATTTCCATTTTGTCAACATAATTAAGATTTATTAATATTAATCTGGTAAGTACCATAACTTTACCTAGTGGAAAAATAAAATAAGAAGAGATCATGAGAACATTTTTTTCAATATCTGTTTTGATTTTAACACTTTATATTGTTGTGAAATGTTATAAAAATGTGTCTTTATGTTATTAGCCTGTTAAAAAAACAATCAGCAACATATGCTAGTTACCCTGATTTTTCTCAGTCTATTTATGGGGATGTTTTATCAAAATGGCTCTTAAAAGTTATAAAGATGTAATACTCTCCTAAATTAGGTCATAAATGCCTAATTTGGAAAACTAATACATTTTATTATTTTTCAAGTATGGGATTATATATATTAAAATATGCAGCTGTTACGAAGTCTGGCTTCAGTATAACAAACATATTGCATAATTAAATCTGTTAGTGTCTTTGTGTATATATACAGTTTTTATACACACACACACACACACACACACACACACTCACACACACACACACACACACGATTTCTGCATTTAGATGACTAATGAACACTTGTCCAATATTACTTTGGAATAACATGGCTTAATTTTTTAAAAAATGAATATTTACAAAAGATTGAATATACAGCTAAACATTGTAGCCTGATTTATAAACTGCATGCATCCAGTTAGGGCTGGCCCTAGACCATACGACACCTCAGGCGAGGAGCGTCTTCGATGCCTTCCCCACCATTTGTTAAACTTTTGAATACCTTATTTTTTATTGCATGTGTAGCCCATTTCATTACTTTGATGCACGATTTGCATGCATGGTTTATCCATGTCATAAGACAATAAATTTGCATGCTAGCGTCTCTAAATCTGTATTTATTCATGCCATATATAAGCAAATAAAAAAATTCATTTAATCGAAGTTTTTATAGAAACTTTTTAATTTTAAGAATAACTAAAGTGTACTAACATCAAGAAATTGAACTATGTGCCAGTATTGGGCAAACCAGTATTAAATAGTGTTACAATAGGTGACAGCTTTAGTATGTTAACCCTAATCCTGTAGTCCAAAAATCCCTTTTCTCACCTTTGCCCTTGTAAACTGAAGCACAGTGTCAGAGAGATCCAGAGACTGGCCAATGGCATTTTCAAGCAATAAAATAGCAAACAATGTCAGTCTCCTATGGCCATCGTTGATCGAAGACATGTTTTAATGAACCTGAGCTTTGAAAAGCTGCGCTGACCGCTCATGACTGTAACTGTCAGCATGAGCAGTCTCTTCAAAGCTATCCACACCTTAGAAAAAGTGCACTTCAGCTCTGCATCATGAGTGAATTGGAGAACTTGGAGCGAAGAATACCCGTGCTGCAAAACGTGATGGATGTTGTCCAATTTGACAGAAAGGTCTTTATAATTAACATCCGAACAGTCCCCATATGTCAGCATCCAGTGAAGGTCTGTACAGTTGTTCAAGAGTGTTTTCCTGTTTGCCACCAGCTTACTAAGGTCATACTGGAAAAAAACCAGGTCTTTTCATGGTGCTGCATTTGTCCAGACTTTTTTATGATGGACACTCAAGCAGTGCCAACAACGGAGCAAAAAATCCTCCTCCTTGAATTTTTCTACCGAGTTTCCCCATCACGTCATCTCTGCCCTCATAACCAAACAGTTTTTTCTTCTGATGAATACGAGTTTCCTTGAGGACAGGCTCAAGTCCTACGTTTTCCACCATTTCTTTGACAACAGTGATGGGCATCTTCAAATCCATTGTTTCTATAGGTCACAACAAAATCAAGCCAATAGTATTCTATTCATCAAAGTAATAGTGGTCATAATGTCCATCCACTGAGTTTGTAGTGCCTTGCTTACAATGTTTACTTGAAACAGCATATCATGCCAAATTGAAGTCAGTGATCTGGTTTGCCAGGCTTTGTGCCTCATGTCGGACTCCAGCTTCGGCTTTACTCAACTGCTCTAGTTCCATCAGGGCATTTTAAACCTCAGACATTTGGTACCTCTCTGGCCTTATGCTGTCAATGCGGCTCTCCCAGCGAGTGTCACTTAGTGGCTTCACAGTCAGATCTGTCACATTGTCCATGAGGATTTTCCACCTGATAGTTGATGCTGAAAACAGGACCTATATCCTTTGCAGTACTCCAAAGAGAGATACTGAATCTAAAGAAGATGACGCTGCGTCTGGCACAACCAGGTTGAGGGAATGGCAGCCAGAAGGCATGAAGAAATCTCTTGGATTCAGCGCAAGGATCCTGGATGCCACTGTTTTTTCCCTTCATGTTTGTGACATTGTTGCTTGGCCACGGCAATCCTGAAACCTTATTTTATTTTCATTCAAAATGTTCATACGCAGTTCTGTTAGGCCTTTTCCGGTTGAGTCATCCACAGACCAGAAACAGATAAAGTGTTCCTTTACTTGGATAGAGCCATTATCATCATCAACAAAACTTACTGTAAATAACATCTTTTCACTGTGACTAATGTCAGACATGTCGTCCATTATTACAGCATAGTCCTTTAAAACTCTATGGTAATCTTCCCAATTTATATGTTTAGGTAAAGGAGTAAAGATTTTTATTCGTAGTGGGGAAACAGAAGATCAGTCCCACACTTGTAGGAAATCCTGTCCATTACAACACATGGAGTTTCCTTGTTTTGTCGAAAATGTTGTAGATATACTCTTTTAAAAATAAAGTAATATGAAGAGTCTATCTTAAACCAACAAAAGCAAGAAAATTCAGCGTCAAAATTTTCAGTCCATCACAAGCACATCTTGTCAGGATCAGTATGTAATGAATATGGCCCTGATCCTGGTGGGTGCAGAGAAACCCCTGTTGATTGATTTTTTTTAATTGATTTGTATTGATGCTCCATGTGGGCTCATGGGTACATCTGCCTATATGAGCTTCCAGAATCAGAGCCTATATAAAGCAATCTTTGGGATGTTTGCTGTGGTACTTAGTTAATTATTAGTATGCTGATTACGTTTCTTTCTCCACATAGTCTGACAATATGATCTTAATCTAGCTGCAGAAACTTTCCTGCCTGTGGCAATTTATTGCCCAAAAGTGTGTGAGGTGCTTTACAGAAACACACAAAAAGATGAGGTCTCTGTCCCAAAGAGTTTACTGTCAACTGGGCTTGTGTCTTTTTTAGGTAGACTATATATAATTTCATGTGATTTTACTTTTTGTAAATAGCACCTAGATGTTAACAAGATAGGATCTCAAAAAAAATAAAAAAATAAATACAATTGTAACATTTCCTCCATATAGGCAGTCTCAGTGCATATATCAATAAGCATCCACAATGGCTTATTTGGAGGAAAGATGTAGTTAGCTATGTTTATATAGAGTGTGAATTGTTAAAATATCATGAACAAACTAACGGCATTTGTAATGACATTGAAGCTGATTTGATATCCGTGTTTGTGATGGAAGAGAAAGAGTGATAAAAATGAGAGGGGGAAATCAGTAATTCTTAAAATCTTCCATTGATCTATTAGTGGGCTTCTTATGACATTAATGTAATGTCAGTGATTTCACTTCATATTTCAGGAGATACTTCTGTTGATTTCAGATAAATAAATATAAGTTTTGTGGGATTTATTATTTCAAATGTTAAATGCATTCAAGCAGTTTGAGACACTTAAACCCAAAAGTTAACTGGTCTGAATGTTCTTTTGAGACAATAAAATACTATGGAAGGTTTCTTTACATCAAAGGGAGCTGTATCCACACACATCCATTTCTAGCCCCAGAGTTTTCTCCGTATCCACAGAGTCACCTTCAATTTAGCCTTTAAGTTATTTATGTTTAGAAATAGATCTGAGTTGCCAAGTTTGGATCCAGAGTTTCACCATGTTTTGATGTGTTTTAGAGTTGGGTTTTCACATCCATAACCAAATTTGCATTGAATTTTGGGGTGCTGGGGTGTTATGTTCCAGTTAAGAAGTTTGCAAAAATGCAGCAGAACCCTGGTCCAGGTATTGCTAAGCTTTTGGGACTGTTTGATGCAAGTCTTGAATTAAATAGCATGGGCCTAAATCTCCATAATGGTCTCTCATTTCAATCTTCATTTGCTTTTGGTATACTCATCGGGAGGATTGGATGGCTTTCTACTCTTCCTACCCTTCTCATACAATCCTAGCAAGACTGACCCTATCCACAATATGGTTATGGTCGAAACCATGGTCTAGTGCATTTTTCTTGATCAGTGTGAACAGTTTTTTGTTCTGCTTTTTTCCTGACAAGCATGCCAGAGACTACATATTAAGCTAGTCTAACATGGTTTAATTAACTTAGGCTACGTCTTCACTACCCGCCATATTGGTGGGTAGCAATTGATTGCTCAGGGATCGATATATCGCGTCTCATCTAGACACGATATATCGATCCCCAAACACGCTTATATCGATTCTGGAACTCCACCAACCCGAACGGAGTTGCGGAGTCGACATGGGGAGCCGCAGACATCAATCCCGCACCGTGAGGACGGTGAGTAATTCGATCTTAGATACTTTGACTTCAGCTATGTTATTCACGTAGCTGAAGTTGCGTATCTGAGATCGATTTTCCCCTGTAGTGTAGACCAGCCCCTAGTTGGTCATAGCAGCTGTGTTGTCTACCACCTGAGGTAGGTAGGGCTTTTGTCAGGAATCTCAATCCATCATCATTTGATCTCAGTATACAGTTAAGATAAAAATGTTATAAAAATAAGCTATATTGCCTGTGAACTTAATCTTTGGTGGATCTGCCATTTAAAGGTCATGCTTTTTCTGGCTGTCACATTATACAAATGCTTAGTAAATTGTGAGTCACTGGGCCTCACTCAAACTAATCAGATTCTATGAAGACAGCATAAAATATGCTGTGAAGTGGCTTCAGCTCCAAAGATCAGCAGTCAATTGTGAGTGTCAAACAATGCTCAAATCAGGAATTTGTGTATCTGAAAAGATCAATATTGTGTAAAACTCAGATCAGTTGAAAGCCTCTCCAGTGTTTTTCTGAGGGAGTTTCATAACAAACTGTTGCTTTCAGTGGGTGGATGTGCCTGTTGCTTCACTGCAGCCTGATAAGCTATCTTATGGCCCACCCCTTGTTGAGGCTCATTTCTTAATTTAGCTTACCGTTAAAATATCCATAACAAAACGTAGGCAGAGTGAAACTCGGTAAACAGGTTTTTTATGGCTCCAAGGTCATTTTTTCAGATAGCTTCTCATGACGAATTCTTCAAATCCAAATTGCTTGTTATGTTCATTTTGCTTCTCTTTCATCTAAGCATTGACTTTCAGGCATTAACACTTCAGCTGTGGATATTTTTCTAGGCCTAAATTTGGCAGATTGACTTTTTCCTCCCTGATGAAGATAGAAGGAGTATTTCCAAATCTGTCAGTGGTCCCACTGCACCCTTTGCTATGGGCAACCCCTGCAGCAAAAAAGAGCTAGTTGTGGCTCCTTCTAGCACCTGGGACTGACACTCCTGGGACTGCCAGAGGAGAATGCTTAAGAGAAAATTGAGGCAGTCCCTGGTGCCCAGGTCCGAATATATTGCTGCCGGGCAGCAGTAGACCAGACCTTTAATCAGCAGCATTCTCAGTGTACTGCCAAGTCTTTTGTCACTCTACAAAGTGCATAACTGTTCTTAAACATTTTTTTTGAACAATGTGTTTTCCAGTTTATATGGTGTATAAGAGCATTTGGGTCATAGTTCAGGAACTTACTTTCTTCTGTTGTTTTCAGAGATTTATCGTCCCCTTATTCAGTAATGTGAACTCTTGTCTTTTAAGTACAGTATTGTGGAGAGGGGTTGTATGACAAAGTTATTCTATTTACAAAGGTATATTCCACATTTGAAATGGTTTAAAAAACATTTTAGGGCAGTTATTTTAATAATAATTATTTTTAATAATTGGGGATATACCTATCTCCTAGAACTGGAAGGGACCTTGAAAGATCATTGAATCCAGCCCCCTGCCTTCACTAGCAGGACCAAGTACTGATTTTTGCCACAGATCCCTAAGTGGCCCCCTCAAGGATTGAATTCTCAACCCTGGGTTTAGCAGGCCAATACTCAAACCACTGAGCTATCCCTCCCCCACAGGCTGACTTGTTTGACAACTGGATTGATAATCAAGGGAGGTCAGTAATCAGTCTGGAGGGGATTTAGGTAATTAACCACAGTTTTTCAGAAAGTACTAGTTAGTGCATTTACACTAGAAGGTATTATGATACAGTCAATAAAATGAAGAAGTGACCAAACAACAGTATCTAAGGGTTTGTTATTTTCTAACCTAAGAATAGGATGATATATATTATATCACTGTGATGACATAGACCTGGCTCCAGTATGTAAGGTATTGTATATATCTTTTCATATTTAATGACAATACTAATAATGCGTGTAATCACCATCATCGGCGTGTTGTGTTCAGGTTCTTGTACTGTGGCATCTGAGTGCCTGTTAAAGAGACACCATCACTTTGAAATCTAGCAGGTTTAAAAAAATGTAGTAACGTGCCACTGAGTCCCTTTGTCAGTTTTGCAGTCCTATTTTCCAGAAATGTTTCTTTTCCCTTTTGCATATGAAAGACCTGCACAAAGAGGAAACTCACTGTGCAGGGGAAAAAGTGAACTTTACTGTATAAAAAATTCTGTCAAATGACAAAGTATGCAATTGGGGGGGAGGGGAGATAAATATTTTTCCTCTAACTTTAAACTGCAGTTATTTTAGGTGGCCACTTATAACAATAGGCGGTAAAAGGTTTTTAATCTAGAAGCCTAATTTTTAAATTGATTTTTGTCTGTCATATACATAAATATTTTGAAAATTGTGGATAGAATGCATATTATATTTTTCTGAACAAATAATATGCATTTTAAAATGGATTTTAAACTATTTAGCTGCTAAAAACTGCATACCATTAGTGCACTAAAATACATATGTAACAGGGTTAAAAATGATTTGTTATAAAAACAAAGGCCTAAATACAAATTTACACAAGCCTCAGTATGTATTTACTTGAGAAACATGCATGCAAATATAGATTTATATAGAGAAGAATAGCAGTGTGGTCTGCCAGGTGAATAATGGGCACCAGGAAATGGCTTCAGAATTCTGGGCACAACTGAAGATTTCTGATTTTATTTTTATAATTTCTATTGTAAAAATGTCCAAAGGTCCCAGTCAGGACTAGAACCCCATTAAGCTAGGACAGAATTCCCAAACTTGAGACGCCGCTTGTGTAGGGAAGGTCCCTGGCCGGCCGGGACGGTTTGTTTAGCAGCCCCGTCCACAGGTCCAGCTGATCATGGCTCCCACTGGCTGCAGTTCGCTGCTCCAGGCCAATGGGAGCTGTGGGAAACGGTGCGGGCCGTGGGACGTACTGGCCACCTCTTCCAGCAGCTCCCATTGACCTGGAGCAGCGAACTGCAGCCAATGGGAGCCGCGATCAGCCGGACCTGTGGACGTGGCAGGTAAACAAACCGGCCCAGCCCGCCAAGGGCTTTCCCTAAACAAGCAGCGTCCCAAGTTTGGGAAATGCTGAGCTAGGCAATGTATCAACACACAGGACCTCTTCCAAAGCCTTTCTTCAGTGGGCCTTGACTCAAGCCCATAATGAGAAGATCCCTACCTTGAAGAGTTTACGGTATAATTTATTATACGGTGTAATGAAGAGGAAAGGAAAAGAAAAGACAAGTGGAAAATGAGAATAGTTGGTAAGATCATGCAGTGACACAGGCTAGCTGCTTGTGTAACTTTATGATTCCAAATAGTTAAATTATATGAATTTTCAGTGCCCTGATACCTACCCATTCACAGCTGGCAGTTTCCTAGTGGTAGAAGAGGGTATTGAAGAAAGATTTGAGGGCCAAATAGTGCCTTCACGGACTAATCTGGGAGTGTGAGGGATAAGATGGAGGAAGGTGCAAAGTGATCAAATGAAATGAAAGGGATCAGGGAGAAATATATTCAGATATAGAGGTAGATAAGTAGGGAGCAGCAGAGTCATGGAGGGCCATAATCGATGAGGGCAAGAAGCTTGGATTTGATGCGCTGCGGAAAAGGGAAACCACTGAGAGTTTCAAAGGACGGGGAGACATTGTGACAGGGCCACAATGACAGGCAAAGGAAACAATCCCAACAGCTTCATTTTTTGGAATGGATTAGGTGGATGGTGGGATGCTCATGCTGGAGATGTTGGGTTAGGGTTTCAGCAGTATGGACAGAGAAAAGCCTGGATTTTAGAATTTTTTTAGGGGAAGGTCTGGCAATATTTGGACAGGGCAGGAGAGAGGGAGAAGTCAAAGATGCCATGTAATATGCAGGCCTGGTAACAGTCTGGATGGTAGTCTTGTCAATAGTAACACTGCTCTCTGGTTGGGTTTGGGAGGAAAGTTTGGGAGCTGTTTTAGCCAGATTAAGCTTATTGTGAAAGAATTGGTATGTCTGTTTAAAAAAAAAAACAAAATCACTAAATATGAAACTGTTCACTATATACTCACAGAAGCCTAAGGGAGAATTTACCTGGCTGCCCAGCTTAGCTCTAGGGAGAGCTCTTTGGGATCTCTCAGATACTGAAATGTAATACATTTAATTGTTAATGGAATTTGTATTTATGAAAAGACACTTAGCATGTTTAAAAAATGGTTTTAACCTTTAAAGTTCTTCTTCGAGTGCTTGCTCATGTCAGTTCCACTCTAGGTGTGCATGCGCCCACTTGTGCGGCCATCAGAGGTTTTTGTCTTAGTGGTATCCATAGGGTCGGCTGTAGCACCCTCTTGAGTGCCATGCCCATTCATCGGTATAATAGGCACCACCGGCCTTATACCCTCTCAGTTCCTTCTTACCGCCCATGGTGGTTAGTCAGAGCGCCTTTCCCTTGCCTTGCAAGGACTAGCGGTTTAGCTAGTATAGTCCCCAGAGGGGACTTCGCCCCACGCAAGGCATGCTCCAGTCTCTGGGTTTTAAGCCCTGCTCTGACTGTAACAGACCTTGTTAGTGACCCCCATACTTGTTACTGACCCCCATAGTAGCTGCCTCACATGATTGGGGGAATCAGGTGTGAAGGAGAAGTGTCGCATCTGTAAGAACTTTCATCCCAGAACTCAGAAAAAGCAAGACATCCATTTGAGGGCCTTCCTTATGGAGGCTGCCCTTCACCTAGCATCTCAGGCTTCCTGGCCAGACTCTGCCCCAAGCACCACAGCCTCAGTGCACAGCACAGACCCGGCACCGGGCTCTGCACAGCACCACTCTCCATCATCAGTGTCTAAGAAGAGGTCGAAGAAGAGTGACTCCCTGGCACCAAGCAAGAAGGGCAAAGGATTCCAGTCCACACTGGAGCTACATGGAGAACGCACCCCGAATGCTGCCCTCTAGCCTCCTGAAAGATCCCCCTCCCCCACTCCAGAGAGCGCTAGGGGGCCCAGACTGATGACAATGCTGATGCCTTCCCAGGCTCTCCCGATGCCCAGAGAGCAGAGGCCTCTACCAGTGCAGCGCATGTACCACAGGTCACAGCAAAGGCTCCCAGTGAGGACAAGCCAGCTGTAAAGACCCTCCAGAGGGTGGCAAGTGATGCTGGTCTCCGGAGATAACACAGCGATCCCCATCTCCACGCCACAGGTCTCTGCGGGACGTCCTATATCGCTTGCACCATGCTCACGGTCTCTGCATTCTCGACACAGGTTTCCTAGAGGAAGGTACTGGTCACCGTACCACCGGCACCAATCATCCTTCCGCTGGCTGTCTCCTCGGCACAGATCCCCATGGTAGGAGCAGTCTCTGTCACGGTACCAATCCCCCCGGCACTGATCCTCCTACTCGAGGCACCGGTCTCCTGTGGCAATGGTTAGCCATGAAACACAAGCTTTGACGGTCCCTCCATGGTCACTGGAAGGTATTTCCTCCGATTCGGAAAGGGAATTCAACCCTTCACTAGGGTAAATGGGCATCTGAGGTTGTGTCAATCTCAGCAATGCTGTCATGGCAGTAAGGCAAGTGGCTGGCACATTGCCCTACTGGAGTGTGTGGGGCATGTCTGTGATGCCCATTCCTCAGTCAGTCCATTCCTCAGCTGCCGCCTCAGAGCAGCAACCAATGGCTCCGGTGGCACCAAGCTCAGTGCGCCTGGCACACTCAGAGGCTGGGATAGAGGAGCAAATGCCCACCCCGAAACCCTCTTTCCCCATGGGGAATGATCATTCGGGGCCTCCCCTGGTGGCTCAGTTTTCATCCTCATCCCCAGATGAGGTGGTGGTGGGCCCCTCCCGCTCCATTCTAATGGATAATTTCAAAGAACATGGGGCCCTGATTCGGAAGGTGGCTGCAAACTTGGGCTTGAAAGTTGAGGAGATGGCTGAACAGGCAAACACTCTGTTCAATGTGCTCTTGGCCGCTACCAGTACACAATGAGGTCCTAAAAACAGCAAAATCCCTTTGGCAAACTCCTTCTTTCATCCCTCCTGCAAGCAAGAGGGCCGAAAAAAGTATTTCATCCTGATCAAAGGGTTCAAATATCTGTATACTCACCTTCCTCTGAGCTTGCTGGTTGTCTTGTTGGCCAATGAGAAGTACAGACAATGGCAAACCAGTGTGACCCCCAAGGATAATAAGGCCATGAGGCTGGACCTTTTGGAGAGAAAGATTTATTCGACGGCCAGCCTTTAGTTCCAGATGGCCAATCACCATGCCTTCTTGGGGAGGTACAACTTCAACTTATGGAACTCCCTCCGTAAGTTCAAGGACTCACTGTACCAGGACTTGGCCCTGGAATTCGGGGCACTGGTGGAGGTGGGTCTGACGGCTGTAAAGTCCTCCTTCCAGATGGCATAGGTTGCGGCCAATTTAGCAGCTAGGGTGGTCACGGTGGTGGTCATGAGGCGCAGCTCCTGGTTTCAGACCACTGTCCTGTTCCAGGAGGTGCAGGCCTCGATCCAGAATCTTCCCTTTGATGGGAATGGTCTCTTTGCAGAACATATTGATGTGAGGCTGCACGGACTGAAGGACAGTTGGGTCACCCTTTGCTTGTTGGTTCTGCATACGCCGCAGTTGGTGAGGAAGCAGTTCTGGCCACCCTTGCTGCCAAGCCTTGGCAGCCTTGATGGTGGCATGCAAGATAAAGGGATGGAGACACAAGTTTTAGTTGTCGCTGCCCTTCCTCCTCCCACTCCCCTGCACAACCTGCCCCGCCAAAGCCTCATGGGGGCCCAAAACGCTCGCTTTGAGGGTGCACTCGAGTGACATCCCAGTCAATTCCCCAGATTCGCCTCATTCTTTCCTCAACCATCCCTACCTTTCAGACTGGTTACAGGTCACCTTGGAATACTGGGTGCTAGAGATAGTATCTCAGAGCTACACCCTGCAATTCTCAGTTGCTTCCCCTCTACCCCCCCCTTCCCTGTCCCTCTTCAGGGACCTTTCTCACGAGCAACTTCTTATTCAGAAGGTCAAGAACCTCATGCAGCTGGGGGCAGTGAATGATGTCCCCTGGGACATGAGGGGAAAAGGGTTCTAGTCTCATTATTTCCTATCCCAAAAGGGAAAGGGGATCTAAAACCCATTCTGGACCTGTGGTGCCTCAACAAATCTCTCAAAAAGTTGAAGTTCCGCATGGTCTCCCTGGCCTCTCCCTGGATCCGGGTAATTGGTACAATGCCCTCGATCTGAAGGACACTTATTCCCATATCTCCATCTTCCAAGATCAGAGACAATTCCTCCATTTTGTGGTGGGCAGTCACCATTTCCAGTTCATGGCACTCCCCTTGGGTCTCTTGTCTGCCCCGAGGGAGTTTACAAACTGTATGGCACCAGTGGCTGCTTACCTCAGGCGTAGAGGGGTTCAGGTCTAACCATATCTCGATGCTTGGCTCATCAAGGGCAGATCTTGGGATCAGGTGCAAAGGAGCCTCAATCTGGTTCTTTCCTCCTGCCGTGACCTGAGCCTGTTGATAAATGAAAAGAAATCAACCTTAAGGCCGGTGCAACAAATAGAGTTCATTGGGGCGGTTCCCAACTCCACATGAGCCAGAGCCTTCCTTTCGGAGACGCGTTTCCAGGCCATGTCGGACCTGATCTCCCATGTGAATAACTATCCACTCACCACTGCTCACATCTGCTTGCAGTTGTTAGGCCACATGGTCACATGAATGTATGTGGTCCAGCATGCCTGGCATCATGTCCAGCCACTGCAAGTGTGGTTGGTGTCAGTCTACATCCCCAACAGATACAATCTAGACCAGATATCAGGGTGCTGTTCACATCCAGTCATCCCTGGATTGGTGGCTGAGCCCCAAATTGGTGTTGGAGGGAGTTCCCTTTGCAGCCACGGCCCCGTTGCTGATCCTGGTTTCTGATGCCTCAGACCAGAGCTGGGGAGCCCACCTGATCAAGCTCAGCATGCAAGGCCGCCGGTCGTGTTACAATCTGTCCCTCCAATATAAACATCAGGGAGCTCAAGCGGTTCACCTGGCCTGCTAAGCTTTCCTGCCTCACATGAAGAGTAGAACGGTGCAGGTCCTGAAAGACAATGCCGTAGTGATGTATTACATCAACAGACAGAGCGGGGTCAGGTCATTGGCCCTTTGCCAAGAAGCTCTCCACCTTTGGAGTTTCTGTGTGGCATGCCGTCCATCTGGTTGCCACGAATCTGCCCGGGGCCAAGAACGTGGTAGCAGATTGCCTCATCAGGATCTTCTTGTCTTGCTACGAGTGGTTGCTCCACCCAGAGGTGGTCAGCGTGATCTTCTGGAGGTGAAGGACTCCACAGGTGGACGTGTTCACATCCCGTCCAGCGAGGAAATGCCACATGTTCTGCTAGTTCTGGGAATTAGACAGGGGCTCCCTGTCAGATGCCTTCTGCACCGGTGGTTGGGGGCTCTGATATACATCTTCCCACCATTGCCACTAATCCACAAGTCCTTATGAAGACCAAATAAGACAAGGCAAATGTAATCCTGATAGCTCCTGTGTGGCCTCAGCAGCACTGGTTCGGCATGCTGATGGAATTTTTGGTAGCTGCCCTGTCTGGCTGGACCTGCTGTCCAAAAACCACAGCAGTCTTCTGCATCCCAACCTGGTAGCACTGCACTTGACAGCATGGCTTCTGCATGGTTAAATATGGAAGAACGGGAATGCTCGGCCCGGGTCCAACAATTCTTTTTGGGAAGCAGAAAGCCCTCCACCAGAGCAACCTATCTGGCCAAGTGGAAGATGTTCATGGGCTGGGCCTTGGACTGTGGTGTCCGGGCTGAGCAGACATTGCTGCGGGCTATCCTCGACTATCTTCTGCATGTCAAGTTCTGGGGTTGTCCTTGTCGTCGATCAAAGTCCACTTGGCTGCTGTTTCGGCCTCCTCAAAGACCTTGCAGGCAAGACGTAATGGGTGGGTGAAATGAACTAAGTGAGGGTGGAGGGCTATGGGGCAACAAAATAATAGGATGTTCCCATATTTGATTCAGTTGCAGGTTGTCATCTACTAATTGTATGGTGTTATTATTATTACCTGGTCTTTCTTCTCCCTTCCCCCTCATTTTTGGCTGTTTATGTCCTTTGGTGGTTCAGTCACATCTGACTTTACACACTGAGTTATTTGGGATAGGAAGCAGATAACTTGTTTCTTTGAAGAGCCTCATGCACTTTTGAGAATTCAGAGATAATAAATAATTAGAATAGTGAATGGAGCATGATGAGCAAGGTCACTCTTTGACCAGAGGAAAGTGAGGAGGGAGAAGAAACGATGAAACAAAATCCAGCACATTAGTTGCCATGGCCAAATATTTGTCAATTAAGTCCTTCAGGAAGAAAAAGAGTAGCCTGTCTAATGAAACTGAAGATAGTCTCGTTAGCCATATAAATGGCTAATATTTTTTAATCTTGTTAAGCTTTTGGCCTCAATAATCTCCAGTAGTAATGAGTTCCCCAGACTAATTATGGATTAAATTAAAAAGTTTCCTTTTACCAGTTTAAATGTGTTGCCCTTCAATTTCATTGACTGTCCTTTTTCTCCCTATTATTCATTTCTTCTCCACACTGAACAGTCCTGATCTTTTCTCTCTCCACAGGGAAGTCACCCAAGGCCTCTCTTCCTTTCCTTAATACCTTCTATTTCTGCTATATTATTTTTGATAGTGATCTAACTGAACAAAGTATTCCAGGCATGAAATGGTTATTTAGTCAAGTGACGGACACATGAGTGTATGTGTTTTTAAATCTTTCCACCTGCTTGTTTTCATCAGTTTGATTCATAAACAAAAAACAAATTAGAACAGTTCCAGATATTAAATTCAATATTATGTCTGCGTCCCTGTAGGCAATTTGGCTCAAAATAGCAGTCGGGCCATTCTGATACACAAGGACGGGAGGCAGAGTTTAATGTTTCATTGCTTTTCTAAGGGTTTGCGTCAGAGAAAATAGTTAGGTTTTCAGGAATTGAAGGCCTTTTCTCCTCTTTAGTGGAGCAGTACCTTATCAGCACATAAACACAGCCTTACCAGCATCACATGGGTACCTGGTTTGCCTCTTATCCCACTCCACCAATAAAGAAAAAGTTCACATGTGGACAGAATGATAATTGACTGCCTTGGCAAATAGTGTACACATTTTGACTGCCGTTATTTTCCAAATTAAATAAGCCATTCAAGTAGGAAATTCTTTTTCCAGTTATTTGGGCTGAGATTTTTCAAAGGAGCTGTAACGGTGCATAGACTCACCCGGCGGCACCTCCTGCTGGTCTCTTCTGGGAATTAGCTCTGCCAGCCTTGGAGCCCCTCTGCAGGCTGGTATCCCACTGGCGCTTGGCCCCCGTGTCCCTCCCCGGACTCTGGTGCCCTGTTTTCTGGGGTGCTGCCCCCAGCAGTACACCACTCAGTCTCAGGGTCTCCCCTCCGCAGGGAACCCCCACCCACTATCCCCACTTTGCCACAGTCATATGTTACTGCCAGTCACCAACTAGCCCCTGTGCCCTGGGGCAGACTGCAGTGTCAGCCACTCCTCATAGGCAAGGTTGGGTCTGGACCTGCTGCCTTGCTCTGCAACCTAGTGCCTCTATCGGGCCTTGGACAAGGCCCTGCAGCCTGGGGAGTTGCCAGCCTGGAGCTCCCGAGCCCCTCTGGCCTTTCCCCAGCCCTGCCTCACTCTAGGCACCCTGAGCTTCCCAGCAGCCAGACCCCTGCCTTCAGAGAGAGACTGTCTGTGCTTCTGGCCCCCTGCCCTCTTATAAGGGCCTGCTAGGCCCAGATTGAGCCAACTTCGGCCTGATTGGGGCGTGGCCCCCAGCTGAGGTTGCTTTCCCCAATCAGCCTAGGCTTGCTGCTTTCCTAGCAGCAGTCCTCTCCCAGGGCTGATTTCAAGCCCTTCAGGGTAGGAGCAGGTGACCATCCTGCTACAGGAGCCTATGGGGTTTGGACACCTAATTCTCTTTGAATCCTTTGAAAATCAGCCTCCAAGACTGGGATTTTCAGAGCTGCCGAGCACCTGCAGCTCCCCTTACATTCATATGGAGTTATAGAATCATAGAATAAGGATTGAACTCACAACCCTGGGTTTAGCAGGCCAATGCTCAAACCACTGAGCTTCTGACAGTCAGGTACCTTAATGTTTAACTGAGTTGTGTTACAATATGATACTACATTGAAGCCTGCATGGATGCTAACATCTCTTTGCCATATTGAAATAGTAAAGTGAGTCTGAGGGGGTTGTATGATGTTCACTTCCATTAGTGTCTAGAGCAGATTGATATTTTACTTATTTAAACAGCCTTACTTGGCATTAAAATCAGTAAAGCTCTAAAACATGAGGAGTTGGCACAATTTTAAATGCAAAACCTTTGACAGCTTCTTTGAGTAGTGTCCCTTTGGATGCTCCATTGTAAGTGCGCTTGCATCCCTGCACAGCTGATCGGAGATCTTTGGTAGCAATGTCTGCTCTGCCCACACATGTGCTGTCCCTGTCATAAACGGATAGTTAAGAGTTAATGGAGCAGAAGTACTTCATATCTCTTTTGCCTGCAAAGGGTTAACAAGATCAGTGAGCCAGGCTGTCACCTGACCAGAGGACCAGTCAGGAGACAGGATACTTTCAAATCTTGAGGGAGGGAAGTTTGTGTGTGTGCTGTTAGTTTTTGGTGGTTGTTCACTCTGGGGCTCAGAGGGACCAGACATGCAACCAGGTTTCTCTCCAATCTCCCTGATACAGGTTCTTATAGATCCAGAATAGTAAGTACTAGGTAGATAAAGCGAGTTAGGCTTATGTTTGTTTTCTTTATTTGCAAATGTGTATTTGGCTGGAAGGATTTTACTTTGTACTTGTATACTTAGGCTGGGAGGGTATTTCCAGTGCCTATAGCTGAAAGACCCTGTAACATATTCCATCTTAAATTTACAAAGATAATTTTTACTGTTTTTTCTTTCTTTAATTAAAAGCTTTTCTTGTTTAAGAACCTGATTGTTTTTTTTATTCTGGTGAGACCCCAGGGGACTGGGTCTGGATTCACCAGGGAATTGGTGGGGAGAAAGGAGGGAAGGGGGAGAGAGAGGTTAATTTCTCTCTGTGTTAAGATTACTTTCTCTCTCGAGAGTCTGGGAGGGGGAGAGAGAAGGAGGAGGGAAGGTGAATTTTCCTCTCTGTTTTAAGTTTCAAGGAGTTTGAATCACAGTGATCTTCCAGGTTACCCAAGGAGGGGAAGCCTGAGAGAGGCAACAGTGAGGGAAAGGGTTTACTTTCCTTGTGTTAAGATCCAGAGGGACTGGGTCTTGGGGGTCCCTGGCAAGGTTGTGGGGGGACCAGAGTGTACCAGGCAGTGGAATTCCTCGTTGATGGCAGCGCTACAAGTACTAAGCTGGTAATTGAGCTTAGAGGAATTCATGCTGGTACCCTATCTTTTGGAAGCTAAGGTTCAAAGTGGGGAATTATACCATGACAGTCCCCCTTCATGCTCTGCCATGAGGCTAACCAGCACACAGGGGTGAACCTTCCCCCCCTAGTTCCTTCTCAACTGCCTCTGGCTAGAGATGGAGCTATTAGCAGTCCGTTCATCAGATCATTATCTCTCTCTCTCTTAGCATTTCAATAGCCTGAAACTCCTGACCTTCTCCTGCACCCCAACCCCCTGCCCTAGCCCTGATCCTCCTTCCTGCCTTCCTAACCCCTCAGTCCCAGCCTGGAGCACCCTCCTGCACCCCAAAGCCCGTATCCCCAGCCAGAGCCTGCATCCCAACCCCCCAATTTCATGAGCATTCATGGCCCACCATACAATTTCCATACGCAGATGTGGGCCTCAGGCCAAGAAGTTTTCCCACCCCTGCTCTAGAACCATCCAAATAACGTTTAATAATTGCCATAAAGCACTCTCATTGTGAAGGTTGTGTCTCACTAATTCACAAACAGTGACTTTGAGAACATTAGACCTTCAGCTGTGCTTTTAATACCACAGTATGTCTGAATTAATTTCACTCAGTTTCCCCATTGCCATGTCGTATTGCTTGCTGCAATTTTTTCTAGTGGTTAAGATGGGTCCATCAGTCAGAACTTCTGGTTTCTCCACTACTACTGGCTTGTCATATGACCTTGTCCAAGTTACATCCCTTTTTCATCTGGCTGTACGATGGGAATATTATTTATCTTCTTCAAAGGACATTGGAAGGATTGATGTTTAAAATTCGCTTTGAGATCCTTTAATGAAAAGCATGTGGCTCACCAGGGTAAGTGCCCTGGCTGGCCGGGCCAGTTTGTTTACTTTCTGCGTCCGCAGATTCGGCTGATCCCAGGCCAATAAGATCTGCAGGAAGCGGCTTGGGCCAAGGGATGTGCGAGCCGCCACCCCCCACGACCCCTCTTGGCTTGGGACTGTGAACCATGGCCAGTGAGAGCCACGATTGGCCGAACCTGCAGATGTGGCAAGTAAACAATCTGTCCCAGTCCACCAGAGGGGCTTATCCTGGTGGGCCGCAGGGCCAAAGGTTGCCGATCCCTGCTTTAGTGTGATCTGTTTCCTTGCCTTATACTCATCATAATTAAGACATTATCCAAAACTTCTATTTGACTATTAGAGATATATTTTATAGGCTCAATAACATTTTCGCGTAACTCATTTTGTATTTTGCTACTGTATGCATCAAATGAAGTCATAGCACTTGGTTTGTGACATCAAAGTCTATTGCTATGAGAATGTGTGTGAGCAAATAATGATTTAGAGGAAAAAGAAGAGGTAAGTTTTAATGCAGAACATTTTTATTTACATTTGTGTTTTAATAACTAGCTTAATTTTGGAAGAAGTCAGGAAAATAGTGAAAAGATAAATGTACTTATGTTTCAGTATTATGATTTTTCACCAAGTACAATTACGTATTAAAGAAAAACAACCTTGAATTTCAAACAAGACTCTAAGGGAGCTATTGGCATTTCCAACCAACACATTTGTCAGAATTCTTTCTTTTTCTTTCTTTATTTCTTTCCCTTCCCCTAAGTCCTTCTATGGTTCTGTTAAGCGCTAAGCTCATTACCTACACATTTTGAATGGTATAGTGAGATATCTTTATTACAAAACCGTTCTGTGTATTTTAGTAGTCTGGATATAGCACTCTTCTGACAGAAAATGCCCAGTAATGAAGGTGAAGCTTAGACATTATTTATTCCAAATACTGGATCTTTCCATCTGAAAGTTTATAGAGGCTGAAAAACTGTTGAATTTGGAGATTTGCAAATAAAAATAAAAAGCACATCTCTGAAAATGTTCCCTCCTAGAAAACAAGTCCTATTCCCCCTTGTGAGCATTATGCTTGTGTAACACTACATTGGTAGGTAAGGCATTTCTGTCATGGATACCCTTACTAATAGAGACACAGTATCACCCTCTTCTGGAGTGAAACAACTAAAACGTTCTGAGTCCATGCTGGGTACTTTGAGAACAGACTGTCAGTTGTGTTGAATTATGTGGAATATTTTTGTGTCTGTTACCTAGTCCACTTTTTAGGCTGCAGCAGCTTAAAGTTAGAGCTGTGCAAACTTTGTGCCCAAATCCAAATTAAGCTTGGCAAGCTTCCAGAAAAGGTTGGAGCTGGCAAATTTAAATAATTTTCGACTCAGAGCTATTTTTTCTGGGTTTTCTGTCATCACATATGAATTAAAACCAAGGAAAAACCTGTTTCTAACTGATTTAACCTCTTTTTGCCTCCTGCCTTGGTCAAGTGTCTTTTGTCTTTTATGTGTGGTTGTTCTCTAAAGACAAGCTATGTAGGCATTCCTTGTGGAATTGTCCAGCATGTAGGATATATGGAAAGGTACATTTTGCCTATTTAATAAAATACAACTTGTAAAAACATCTATGTTAGGGATTTATGGAATGCCAAATGTCATATGTCTAGGCACCAGTAATAAAAAAAATACAGTTTGCTGAAACATGTTAAACTGATTTTATGAGCTTTGCCATTTTTGGTTTTCAAGTTGAGCTATTTGTACATTTAGGCTCCAAATACAAATTTATACAAATAACTTACATACCAAAATATTCAGTGTGTTATAGTTGTGACATGAAAATAACAATAATCAGTTACTCAGCCAAATAGTCTTTAATACCTGTCCATCCTATATTAATGTTTTGGCATGGAAGTAGTCTTACATGTATGTTATGTTTACAGCAAAAATTTTACTTAAGACCCAAACCGGAAAAACACGTAAGTACATGCAGAATGCCTGCAGAAGATCTTCAGAATCCATTGGAAACCGTTTCTTGCACCATCAGAAATTCTAAGCAGAGCAAAGCAATCTAAAGCATCGAATGTGATAAGTATCTAGGACAAGATTTAAGGATGCCACCAACATGACTTTTACGGCAGGTGATAATATGGACACCACCTGGAAAGTGAAAAGAGGGCGACCTAGAGAAACATTACATGGATCAATAAAGAGAGAAGCCAGATCAATCAACATGATACTCAGAAACCTGAACGCACCAACACAAGACCAAACTAAATGGCAGAAACTGGTGGGTGCCCTATGCACCTGAGAGGAGGATAAAGACGAGGACAGATAGGTGCTTTGGGGAATGGGGCCATTGTCACAGAGTGGAAATTCCAGGAAGCAATTTGCTTAAATAAAAGGCAGGGATGTACTTTGAACTTTGTGTTTGTTAAGAGCTATACATTCTCACACCACCTTTGTGAAGTGATAACAGGTATTATCTCCATGTTGCAAAGGATGAAAGTGGGCTGTGGAAGAGTCAGGGTTAGACCTGAGGAATTCATGGCACCCAGTTGTTTTCTTAATCCACTAGACCATGCTGCATCTTACCTACAAGCTTGAATACTTCTTTGTTTTATAAGTCAAATAAAAGTTGGAAGGAACTATTTGTTTGGATAGAGAAAGGTTAGATAGCGGGGGGGGGTATTTTTGTTTTCCTCCTCATTAAGACAAAACTGAATCCATTTTAGATCTAATATCACAGTAAATCAAACTTGCTGATGAATGTTTTCCTCTTTCATATTAAACTAACAAATGCTATAGGGCATAACAGTGTATTAAACCCGCTCTACTGGACTGAAGCAAATTTGGAAAGGACAATGTTATTTCCTTTTGGAATGGCTTCTCTCCCCAAAAGTGTCTGAGTGGCTGGCATGCCGTTCATATAGTTTGATGAATAATGTTTTGGCAATGATGGCTGGAGGCTTGCTTGCTAGTAGCAGTGTTATCCATATGGCCTGAACGCCAGCGCTAAATAAGCAAGGACAGTGATATAGTATGAAGAAAGATAAAGCACAATGTATAAAACCAGGAAAAACAGCAATCTGCATACTTATATCCTGATGAGCTTTGGTTAAGATAGAGTAAAGGGATCGTCCCATTTCTTCATACTAAGATTTTTATATTCCCTACTAAAATATTTTTCTTTGGCTTCAGGATGTAGTGAACCAAAAGACTTTTTCCTTGTAGCAACAAGAGGTTCATATAAATAGCAGTATAAGTAATAGATCTCCCATAAGTTATTGCAGACTTTATAAGAGGTTACATGCTTAACTGTTAAATGAACTAGATAATCGCTTTAGCCTTAAATTAGCATAGTACATGGTTAGGGAAAGCAGTGCTGTACACCTAATTATCTTAGTGAAGAGTTTGTCATTTTGTATGCCTCACATTTACATTCATGCCATACTACATTTAATTTGTAAAGAGGTAGTTTAATTTACAATTTCTTGTGCTGTTTCCTGTCCCTCATTAGCTGAATCAAGGCTGAAATGTTCTGGAGTGAATGTGCATGGCTACCACCATCCTCAGCTCCAAACTACAGTGAAACTGAAATGATACAGGACAAGAGGGCAAATGTTGAGAACTGGAAAAATAGCAAAACAGAACAGCATGAAATGTCAAACCACATTTTTAGGGCGCTTTTTACTATATTTCCATAAATGCATGAGGGAATTATGTTGCAAATACTTGAAACTGTTTATTTTCATTTTTGGCTTGATTTTCTAGCATTGAAAAAACCATGTCTAATGATCTTGAGCATTCTTAAAGAAAAAAATGATATTTTACATAATGGTTTGCATGTGTGAGTTCCCTCTGGCAGAAGCACTATAATTAGCCTGTCGTCTCTCAGAGAAGAGACTATCTGTCTTAAAAATGCAATAGCAAGTTTTGGCTGCGAGGGTTGAGAGCAGAACATTATGATTTTGTTAAAAGATAAACATTATCCCTTTTCACTTATTCATCTTTCTTCTCTTCCTGCTTCTTTGGCTGGAGAAGTAAAGGACAGCTGAGCACAAATAGTTTTCTTCCTTCCTCATGCAGCAAACCATAGCGAAAGATCTTGGCTCCTTGACATCAATAACTTTGCCTCAACCCAGCTTGGAACTGTTTGGGCAGCCTTTCCAAAAGAAAAAAAAGAAAGGTACAATAAAAGGGGACTGAACTTCCTGTTTTAGTCATAAAGTAGCAGATTCAGCTAAGACCCACTTTCCTTTGGGATTGTCCATATTCTGCCCTGGAGAGTCAGGGATGTGGAATATTATTTCCTTGCACAACTTTATTGTAGCTATTAAAAGACAATCAAGTAGAATAGGGAGGTGGCAGACAGTGATGTGTGTTTCAGTCTTTTGCGGTCTTGTTACTAAAGGAAAGTAATTTTGGTAGAAACGCTTTGCTGCTTTTGGGCAGCCGTGTCCCTGATCGGGGGAGGGGAAGAAAATTTAAACCACCACAGAGCCAGAAAAAAATAACTGGTTTGAGTTGGCACAGCTGCTCTGGGGTGTGTTAACTCTTGGTATTATTATGACTGAGGTTTGATTCCCAGCATTGACAATTAAATATGGAACCAATGATCACAATTGGTATCTTTCCAGGCCTAAATGGCTACACCAGCAGGGATGGGAAGGTGGTGAGGCCTTCACTGGGGCAAGGAGTACAATTAAATTCCATTTTGCATTTTGGCGTATATGCATCAGCCCATGAGGGCATATGCAGATGCGTTGGTGAAAGGCTAACTGCAATTGTAAGGACCTTAATCCGTGGGCAGTGGTCATGCACCATAGACCTTAAGAAAAGTAGTTGGTAGCTACTCTGATTTGTGCAATTAAAATATATCACCTTTTTCTTCTGGGCACCAATTCTTCTACTGTTACTTTATCACTCTGCATGTTTACCTTCCTTTACATGTCACATCTTTTGTCCAGAATCCAGAAAGATTATTTTCTCTCCCCTCCCTCCTTTCCTAATGTTTCTTTTGGCTAAA
Source organism: Gopherus flavomarginatus (assembly GCF_025201925.1). NCBI lineage: Eukaryota > Metazoa > Chordata > Testudines > Testudinidae > Gopherus > Gopherus flavomarginatus. The sequence goes on from NC_066620.1 coordinate 204,050,814, forward strand.
AAGATAGAGACTTCCTCAATTATAGGTTCTTTGGTAAAGTTATAATTCTATTTATTTTAATTCTGTATTGCAAGTGAGTGGCGGTACAACATTAAATTTAAAAAGGAGAGCAGAGAAATATGGTAAAAATGAGTTCTCTAGGCACCCACCTATGCTACTGCAGGTCTGTGAACGTATGGAACTGAAAGCTAGCACCTGCAGAATAGTTCCAGCAGCAAGACTTTGCTGATATTTCAAAGGTCAACTGCCTTCAGATAGTCATGCGAGCTCTTCAAAATTGCAGATTTCCCATTTCATTTGGAATTTAGCTCCCTCTTAGTTGTGTCACAAACCTAACGACAGCAAGTACATTTGTCAAAAGGTTAATTCATATATCAGTTGATTTTGCCCTGGGTCCAAAACCCAAAATAGGATTAAATGTATCTTGTTTCAAGTTTCATTTCCAAGCTTGCTCCTAGTCTACTGATGGGCAACCCCAAAAGGTTCATCAGTTTGATCTGGACAAGCTCCCTATCACTGGAGCTTACCTGAAACTTTTGGATCTGCAGAATTGAGCTGTGTATCCTTTGAGAACAAATTTGTATATTTGTGATGGGATTTGCTTCTGATAGGGCAAAAATTCCGAGAATAGCCTTTCTCGTAATATTTCAGCACTTTTACTCTTGCTCCCAGGCAGACACGCACACAAATGAAAATTAATGGAAGAAAGTAACTACACCTTTTCAAAGTTCAAAAGAGTTTGGATCAGAGGTGGGAGGTTGACAGAATTTGATAAGATTTGGAGATCTTTTTTCAAGTGAAAGTTCAAGAAGGGGGAACCAATAGTGTAACAAACGGAAAGGCTAAAGGAGGTGTTGATCTGACAGGATAAGAAAGAAGCTGAGGAGTTGGGTGGACATACCTGTAGGGCAATTTTTCTCTCCCTTTGTGAATGATTTTGATGGAATTTTTTGTTGCACTCTAAATGGAAGGGAGAGTTGGGAGGAATAGTCTACCAGAAAAACACTCATGTGAGAGGCTGAACAGAATTTTACTCAATAAGATTGAAACAATTGAATGGTAGCTTCGAATGGTAGCTGCTCCCATGGCAGGTCTTTCCTTTTGTTACAGAGCTCTTCTGAACCTTTTTTTGCCCTGAAAATGCGATGGACTGAGCTTCTCTGACTGTCCAACAGTTTGCCCTATAAAGGGAGAAAGTACCCCAGTCTGAAGGGCCCATTAATCTGCCCACATCTTCAGTCCCTTTCTTCTCACTTCCCTCAGTGTTAATTCCTTTCTCCTTCAGCTTTTGTGCTCCCAGCCACTCTTCTGCTTCCTAGAGTGGTGCAGCTGATCTGCTAGAGATGAGAACCACAATGAACAGCTCCATTCAGTGGTCCAATTTGGTATTATATCTTCCATTTTAACTTCTGTGAATGAAACACTCCATTTACCATTGTTTTAAGGAAACGTCAAGGGTATGAATATCACTGAATTCTGCATAAATGAACACCAGTTCTGAAGATACGGCTTTGCTCTTCCTCAGCTTCTACAACATATTGAAAAGGCATTGGCAGGAAACCAATAATGAATTTGACCCATTATCCTGTTTTGTAGTGCAGTGATCCTGCTTCCTGTATGTTTTTCTGGTGCAGAATGACATTGTTTAGAATAAGACCAGATATTTGTCTTTCTCTCCTGTCAGTCCTTTCCTTTATCTTTTACTAGCAGCAATCACATCAACCTTTCACTTCTGAGTAGGAAATGGGATCTGTGATTCTCTTTAAATTTCTGGCACTCATCAGATGAAGTGGAGTGGAGTCTTATATTAGATGTACAGTGTGTGTCACTTCCCAGAGATGAGCATATCACTAACACTGTGAATCAGCTTCTGTATAAATGTATCATCTTGTGATGTCTTCTCTCATGTCAGCTTGGTTTTCCCAATATTTTCTCCCACTCATCTTCACTTGCTCCCAGAGATCATTCTTCCATCTCTTTGTCTTCCAACCAGGTTCTTGTAGGAAGTGAGCACACATCCTGTGCTCAGGATTACATCACAGGAAGGCAGTGCACATCTTCAGCAGTGTTCTGAGTCGCTGCTGGTACACAGCCTGCAGAACTGGTTCTTGAAAATCAATGGAGTTAGGTTCCTAACTCGCTTAGGTGCTTTTGTGAATCTGACTTAATGCCTCCCTGCATCTTAAGGCACATAAATGGCTTGTAAATTTGGCCCAAGGTGTTTTTAACCACCATGACATCTACATTTGTTCTATTCGCACTATTGCTACCAGCCTTATGTGTCAGCAAAGGGCCAACAGTTTAATCAAAAAAGCTAGCATAGAAACACTCACAAGCCCTATTCCTACAGCTGTTACTTGTATGGAAATAAAATCCAGAGAAATTCAAATTACAAATAAGACAAATTTTTAGCAGTGAAAATAATTAAGACTAGAATAAACTCACAAGGAAAGTGATGGAGTCTTCCTCCTGATGTCTTCAAATCAAGACAGGATGCCTTTCTGAAAGATCTGCTTTGGCCAAACCCAGGTTATTGGGCTCAATGCAGGAGTAACTGGGTAAAATTTTATGGGCTGTTTTATACAGGAAGTCAGACTAGATGTTCTAATGTTTCTTCTGGCCTTAAAATCTGAGTGTATGAATGAGAGTACTCCCAGTGATACAAAGAGACTACACAATTCAGTAAGAACTGCAGGATCGAGACCAAAATAGAACAGTGCTGCTCAGCAATCAAGACAGCTTCCTAAAATATTTTGTAAGTTTCATATAATGTATGTAAACAGCATTTCTAGACCCTGGTTTATAATGCAAAACCCTGATAACCCTGAATAAACAGAAAATGACCTCACAAAGTGATTTAGAGTAATAGTGAACCAATGACTTGTTGCAGACTTCAGTTTAGTTTTTAGTATCGCAGCCCAAGTTCAAAATCACAGCCTAAGTTGGACTTTGTTTCAGTATTTCAGTGTCAGGCTTTATGGGTCATTGACGGCTTTTTGCATTAAATAACAGGGAAGCGCATACGTGCATCGTGAGCCAGCGTATAGCATGGCTGGTTTTAATAGATGCAACAGATCTTCTGTAGTAACACCTTCCTTAATAGTTCACTTAGCCCTGTTTTCAGATAGTGTGATCATGAACATACAGAGCAGGGAGGTATGATATAGCCTGGCTCTTCCTTCTTCTGGATTCACCCTGAGGGAAAGCAAATGGGGCTACCCCAAAGCCCACCCTTGCTGGTTTTTTGCCACAAAGTGGAGGATGAGGCAGGAGTGCAGTTCTATTACATGTGGGATTCTGTAAAAGCTCACCAACAGAAACTGCTTTGGGAATGCACTGAATGAGAAGATCCGCTGGCTGCCCTATTCCCTTTTGGGCTTGAACTGGGCTGGCCCCGTCCAGTGAAAGGGAAGTTGCAGTTATTTTCCACCAACATAGCCCTTGAATCTAGTTCATTTGTCAGTTCTTTAAAATTTTCAGCATGAGTATTGATAATTCAGTATTCTCACCAAATCGTGGAAACTCAGTTACTGCAATATCTTCGTTACAACTGCTCAACCCCCCCAGAATTGGGAGGATGATTTTAGTCAGATTTTCAACAACAACAACAACAACAATTCCTTGGAAATTGGAAAAACTTCATGCAGCTCTAATCTTGGTAGTAGATGTGTGGAACATACATGAGAGCTGGAAAGATAAAGGTTGCTTGCTAAAGATGGTCACCACATGAAAAGTATATTTTTTTATACCATGGTTCAAAGCATACTTAAATTATAGTATGATCTTAACCTAAAATACCTAATGTTCATGCACCCAGGAAGGAAAGTTTACTATGAAAGACTATTCAACTTGCAATTTTTAGAACATCTCCATGTTGTAAATGCATTCTGTCGGTGTTTGAATTTGAAGCCATGGTCATCCCCACATTTTCACAAGTAAATCAGAAGTGGTTCCATGTCAGTTACGGGGTTACCCAGGTGTAAAACAAGAGTGAGTGAAGCCTTCTGGTTATACAAAATTGTATTTCCATATATTTAGTTGGAGCATCCGGCTTAGACGTTTTTTGTGTACAGTGGGAAAACAAAACAAAACAAAACCAAAAAAAAAAGTGCAACTTTTACTAAGGAACATTTGGATTTGTACTGAACTATCTGAACCTTTTAGAAAGCCATGAATTAATTGTACAGTACTTTAACACCTATTTTGCACAAAGTTGGGTACTACGCATACTCCTTTCATCTAGAAGATGATTGCTTAAAGTAGTTTACTAATTTAGGCTATTATAGCAATAGATTGTATCTGAGTATCTAATTATTTCTGTTTATAGTAAATAATATGTCTTTTACTGGGTATTTTATTCAATTATTGGTTGACTTTGCAACCAATCTCTCTCTCTCTCTCATATCTATAAAATCTGATGTGCTTTAACTGAGGGCCCTGTTAAGGAAATCATTATGTGGCACTTTGGGAAAAAAATGAATATGTGGCATATTGTAAGGAATATTGATATAATTTATTTATAGTGAATGTTACTTGACAAACCTGTTCTGAGCAAGTTACATTGTGTCTGGGAAACAACATCTCAGAGCTGGATTGCGTAATGGACAATGGAGGCTTTCTCATCTGTTGCCTGTTCAAATCCAGCCTAAGTCAGTAGAGATTGAAGAGTGGCCTGTGAGGAATGAGTTGGTTATCTCAGTCTAATGCTTTGCTGAAAAATATCCACCACACAAAACCAACACCCCATTTGGCACCCTGGTAGGTAGTTTCAGCACAGAGGCCAAGGACTCAATCAGTAATGGAGACTGGAATACTTTCTCCTCCTTCTCCATTGAGACTGACACACTTCATTGGGGCAGCATGGGGAAGATTGTACTGATTGTCTTGTGGATGAAAAAAGGATTCAGTTCTCTGTCAGTCTGATACCTCCTGTGAGCACTAAATAAAATGGTGTGGCTGAGGAGCCACTTAGAACTGATTGCCCGGGTGGGTGAAATTCACGCCTGGGCAGAGAGGGAGTAGAAGGGTTTGCACCATCTAAACTCTATTTGGATGAGTGAATTTCACCCAGAGAGAATACCCTGGTATGTGACATCTTTGCATTTTCAAAGAGTTCCATAAGATTTAATTACACAGTTCTCATTGACTCATACCCATGAGAGCTGAAGACAAAGGAAAAGGGAAATGGTGCAGACAACCAAGTAACACTGATTCATGAAAAACAAATAGAAACTTGCTATAAAGTGCAGTTTGTGAATTAGTCTAGTTCCAGAGTAGGGCCAAGCTATGAGGCCAGCAGTTCTGTGGTGGAAGCTCCAATTTTTCACTGACATCAGAAGCATTTATGGGGGCTATTTTCAGGAATATGAGCTGTTCTTGACCAGTTTTTGCAGTGGACTAAGCACAAACATGCTTTCCTTGGGCATCAGGTGTATATGTCTTTTTTTCCACTATTTTTTCTCCTTAAGCAAAGGGCCCAGTAAAAAGAAAACTGAATTCTCCACTGATGTTTGGGCTCTAAGGCTGAACCTACATATGTGGGGAGTGTGCAACTTCCTTGTGCTTTGAGGGCTCTCTGCTATGGAACCCCATCCCTGTAACACAAGAAAGAGAAAACGAATGAGCCAACCTCAAGTGTCCCAGAGCCCCCCATCCTCAGAGCACAGGGAGAAGGGGAGGACTGGCTGCTTCTATGTGTCAGCAACCCTAGAAAATATTGCACCCCACCTACCCCAGCTACCAAATACCCTTCCCGGCTGCTGGCTCTCCACAAGCAATGTGACCTGCTCCAGGTTGCAAAACTCACAAAATTCCCATCAGAAGTGCCCCTACTCCTCTGCTTTCAAACTGTCTCCGGTTTCCCCATGAAAGATACCTAGCCGCCCTCTCCAAAAATGTTCCTTTTATAATCATCTTGACCCTTTACTAGATGGTTAAACCCTCCTGCATTCTCAGTGCTCCTTTTTCTGCTGCCACAGCCCTCTTGCTCCACATGATAAGCAGTAAGTCCAATTTTCTGCAGATCTAGCAATATGGCTCTACAGTAGAACTAGAGCTGCCTGCAGGCGAGGATAAAGCAGGTGTTGTCTAGGATCCAGTCACAGTGCGACCCCACTCTTGGATGGTGCCAGTAAGATCCAGGGACTACAGGAGAAGAGTCCTGGAAGAACTGGAAAGAGAATATGGGAGAAGCAGGAGAGAGTGTTGACACAAGAGTCACTGAGACACAATAACAATAATAATGGTGGAGGCGGAAAGGGAAGGAGAGATTGAGACATGGAGACTTGTAAGCAGGGTTGGGTTGACTGAAGTGATGTGAAAGGACAGAGACACAAATAGAGGGAAAGGTTTAACTAAGGTGAGGGAGAGGCACATCGGGATAAAGGATTTTAAAAGTAACATTAGAGGCATAGAGGGGAAAACAGGAAAAAGAGCTGCCTAAGAAAAGAGAATATCCTGAAGAAAGATGAGTTAGAGAAGACTTCGGTTAAGTTGGATGCTTTATATATTCTAGACAATTAGTCTGAGGGGGCAAACAGATGAAATGACAGACTGGTGAAAAAGTGCAGCAAGATCTAGAAGAAAACAGTGAAAAGAAAAGGGAAAGAAGGCAGAATAAAATTCAAAAGAGATATTGTTTGAGAATTTCAAAGCCGACTTAGGGGATTTAACCACGCAGTTCCCATTTGAGAGTAGCATGGCCAAAACCTCTAGTCTGCTATGAGACTCTCCAGCATAGTTTTACATTTTATAGAAATAGTGCCAATTATTATATGTTAACATATGTACATTATTAAATATGTATGACTTTACAATTATTGCCTAGCCTGGAGGACACTAATAGTACAATAGCTAAAAATAGTTTCTCAGATTCTGCAGTATTGACGGAAGCAGAAGGCTTCTGTCAATAAACTGTTTTTACCTGAAGCATTTTTGGTAGTGTTTAATTTTTCCTTCCTGTGAGCCAAGCCAATTGTATATTTTTGTGTAGTTGTGGACGTACAGACCCAAAATGGATATGCAATAGGCAGAATTTTCAAAAGCATTCAGCAGTCCACATTCAGGGCCAGATTTTCAGAAGAACTCAGCTCCCGTTTAGGCACTAAAATAAGTGGTCGGATTTGCAGAAGAATGCAGCACATTGGGTGCACACTGGACACTGTGCTCTTTTGCAAATCTGGCCACGCGTATCACATGGTGCTGAGTGGTTTTGAAAATCTGGTTCTTATTTTGGTGCCTAAGTGGGAGCTGAGCTCTTTTGAAAATCTTGCCCCAGTTGTCAATATTGAGCACCTAAAAATATAACTCTGTGCTCTTTTGAAGATATGGCTCTGTATTGAAGTACATTTTAATTGTATATGCAATATGCATTGGCCCTGATTACATGAAGTGTGGGTGTAACCATGGACTTCTCCTTACCCCAAAATGTGTATGTTATGAAGGACCTCAGGTAGACTTTCACATCTGACTTTGCACTATTTTGCTGGCAAACTAGAACTAGCCTTATTGAATTCCCTTAGGTCCTCCTCACTGCAGACTCAGTAATTCATACAGCACAGGTTTCTGCTCCATTTTCATGAGGAATTTTTGTAGGGCTCTTGTTGAACACCAGCTGCTGATTTGCAGCATTGAAAACTTGAAGTGATCTCCTGCAATAGTTAACCCATCTTCAGAGTAAGATGATTTTGTCATTTTAGCCTCAGAAGGTCACGTTGGCCTCTCTTGACCCATAACCTGAATAGGTATGCAGAACACGAGCAAAACAGGAGGTTGAAAATGTCAGGTTTGTCACAATACACAGACTGCACTAGTCCATTTTCCTACCGTGTGCAATGAAAATCTACTTGTTTCTCCGCACTATATGGTAATGGAGGCTGCTGCTGAATGTCACTTATAGCAGTGTTGTCTGTGGATATGTTCTACGATGTGAGACTACTGATGCGTGGGGGTCTGTGACTTTCCATGTTCCATATGGAAAACATCTGTAGCTGGCAATGTATCTTCCTGAAAAGCAATGTTCTGCCGTTTTAGCGTTATGTAGGTCCAGTGTATCAACCTGACTTTGCAGAGATGTTGATTATCACACTCTCCAGATCCAGGTCGTTTGCAGAAATGCCAAAATCATCTTTTCAGCAAGACAGACGCTAACGTTTTATCCTGCATTATGCAAAATGAATATAACAGGAAAAGTATATGGTAGTTAAAATGTTTCCAAAAATAAAACAAAAGAAACAATGTCTTACCCTTTATTGTGGCCCCTTAACTCCAGTCCTTGGGGAAGCTTGCTGATTGATGCCAGTGATGCAACCTGAAAATTAATGTCAATTACCCAAAACAAATGCATATAAGTAATGTTAAGGGTCTGATTTAAACCCACAAAAGCCAGGAAATCCAGAGCTACTGTAGGGCTGAAAGCCTGGACTTGACACTCCAGCCTTACCACAAGCCATTGTGCAGCGAAAGAAAGCAAGGGAAAAGGGAGCCAGCATCATGGGGAATAATGCAGCATAAGCACCACACCCTTTCTCTGCCCCAAGCCTGGATCCACAGGATCCCTGTATGCTTTACTGTGAAAGTAGAAAGTTCAATGTGGCTCAAGAAATGGTTCTCTCCCCCCGCCTCTTTTTTTTTAATTAAACAAAACTTACCTTTTGGGATTCAACTTAATTAAGTGTTCTTTATTGAGAAAATAAGTGATCATACTTACAGTGCTTGCTTACTGTTTTTGCTTACCCAATATCTGAAATGAAGTAATTGCTGTCAGTGTAATTAGTGTATGTGAAAGATACTTGCTGCAATAATCCCACATCCTAATGAGATCAATTTTGCACTCATGATAAATGAATACACACAGTAATGGAGCTGTTCTGGTGTCAGCATGCACACAAATCAAAATGTTCTTACATCAAAGAAGTACTTATTTAAAAGAAATCTTTCCTACGGGATTTAAATATTTTGCAATATATGATTTTAAAAAATGGGTTGTGATATCACTGCAAGCCCTTGATGGAGTTATGAGCGGGTAATCCATCTCTCCCCATTCATAAACCTATATTTAAATGATTGAACAATGGCAGTCAGCCAGGGGAATCTCACAGCCCAGCCAGTTTGTTGCTAGACAAATACTAGTTGTAGATTTAAACTTATGCATTTCTGCTGTAATACTGTATACAAAGGAAATATTAAATGGCTAGTTTTGTTTTAGAGCATAGATTTTGCCATGATGGATCAAACTAATGGGTCCATCTAGTCCACTACCCTGTCTCTGACATTGGCCAGTCCCAGACACTTCAAAAGAAGGTGCAGTTAAGTGATGACTAGCATAGCAAATACAATAAATGGGAGAAGGATGTTAAAGTGAATTGTGGATCATTAGCTCAGCAGAATAGCTTAGATATGTTATGAAAATGATGGACAAATTAAAAATGGTAGAAAAACAGGCAAACACTTGGAAAGTTTTTATGGATAACTTGAACCAGATCAGAGGGAGTGGGATGGCATGTTCCCCCCATCTTCTCAGGCAACTTCACCAGTTTATGAATGGGGATGGTCCCTCGTGAAGACAGAAGGAGCCTAGCCTTCCTCACATGAGAGCCCATCACCGTTCCTCCCTTTCATCCACGAGTGACTTACTATCCTGGATTCTGAGAGGTGTAGTTATACCTGAGAAGTTTTCAGTGTCTCTTTTTTTTTTTTTTTTTTTTTTTTGGTCTTCCTCTTTGGATTGGATACAACAAAGATTCTCATAGACTCATAGGTCAGAAGGGACCAATCTGATCATCTAGTCTGACCTCCTGCACAAGGCAGGCCACAGAACCCCACCCATCCAATTTTATACAACCCCTATCCCAGGACCGAGTTATTGAAATCCTCAAAAATGGTTTGAAGACCTCAAAAAATGGTTTGAAGACCTTGTGCAGCAACCTTTCATGTTTTCAGCTCCCAAGTACACACTGAGGAGTACTCCTGCAGTGCCACCACTTAAAGGAGTGAAGCAGGCACTCCTCTCTGCAGCTGGCCAGCTCCACTTGCTAGTGTTGGGTAGAGGGAGGAGCCATAACACTTCCCCTTTGGGGATGACTTGCAGACCAAGGGGAATAGCAGGGGACAGTCACTGTACTTCAGGGAGCATAGAGATTGTAACGGCGATCCACAGCGTGAGTTGTGGAAATGGGAAAATACGCTTTTTGCCCTCCCTGACTTGCACATCTGGAAAAGAGCAATCCAAAATCTGGTCCTTAACAAAATAGATGCAGGTGTTTCTTGAGCATATCTTGGTATTGAGATCTTAGTTTTGTATACGAGTAGGAGATGGTGAAAAGCATGAGACATTATCACAAAGGCCGAGTCAGTGGATCAGCCAGTGTCTGTGGACAAGCTGATCGTTTTTATTATTGAAGTGGTCTTCTCTGCACATACATTTTGCATTATGCTAATTTATCTGTATTTTAGATTGTTTTCATCCCATGATCCACTGCTTAGATATTGTGTTTGCACAACTATGTACTTTTCATTACTTTGACATGTAATACTCTTTAGTCTGGTGTGTCAACAGAAAAGATACTTGAGCAAGGCTAAATTAATTTGAGTGATTGTTTAAGGAAGAGAGATTTTGTTATGGTTGTCAATGATCAAAAGCAAAACTTGCAGAATAGATGAGTTGATGTCCCACCAGTGTTTAATTGTCATCCTTCACATTTTTAATTGGTATATTGCATTGTGCACACAGTAGGTAAAGTACTGTGCATACAGCACATAAAAAGTAACCCTCAACACTTAATTAGAAGTGCCAAGTATAATTGAAGATCAAATAATTCTAATAGAATATAGTCTGGTTAGAGTTTAATTCAGAAATGGGCCTTAGCCTTAAAGGCTGCAGATATTTGAATGTGGTGTTCCAGTTCTGGCCCATTGCATAGCAGCGACAAAGTAAGTTCAGAACCGGATTCAAATTCTTCCAAAGTTCAGGGAGAGTCAGGTGTCCTGTTTAGGTTTCAGTCCATCTCAAATTAAAATGTTCCAAATGTCACAAAGTAATGTATACTTGTGGTAAAAGATTAGTATTACAGGATAAATTACATCAGTGCTTAGTCTACAGCAATGGGTGGTATAGAAATACTTATGAAAGATAGATTTGGTTCCATTTTAGAAACTAATCCTGAAATCTTACTCAGGACCAAATACCACAGTCTTTACGCTGGTAAAATTCCTTCCTGTTAATGTCAAAGGGAGTTTTTCCTGAGTAAGGATTGCAGAATGTATGTTCCTCTGTTTTTAATCAAGCTAACTGCAGTCTATGCAAGTTTTGCCTGAGAGGGGTGAATAAAACCTGAGTAAAGGTTCTTAGGATTTGGCTCTTAATTCTTCTCCTCAGGGCAGAATTCATTCTGTATGATTTTTTTAAGCTACTAAAATGTTGGTTGGCTTCCATTTGAGTTCAAATCCTAATATTACCAAATAATTATGTGTAGATGATTAAATGTAAAAACAGGCATGTAGTCTCCAAATTCACATTTCAGTCTGGGTGGCTGAAATAGCTCATAACATTCAATGCATGAAAATTGGGTGGAATTGAATAAATTAGCAGAATCACAAAAGGAAACCACTATAGGAAATAGTTTTACACGTGTAATCATTGAAATACTCTAGTGAATGTGTCAATCTGTACTAAATAAATATATTTGTTTATAGACATGCTCTGTATTAGCTTCCACTCTTTCACAGCACTTTGCCAAATAAAATCCCACTCGAAGTAGGATGTTCGCACCCGAGTAGGAGTTTCTTGGATAAATATTTTTTCTATATTTGAGACCAAAACCACTTCTACAAATTTCTGACTTTGATTGAAATAGTATATTTCTTTTGCTTTTTTTCTTCCCATCTCCTCCACTGGCAACCACTGATGCATTACCTTAACTCCTCTTACCTCCCACTGCTATGGTGAACAAGAACCCCACTGGAAACAGAGTGCATCAGTCAGTAATGAGTGCTGACCAGTAATAGAACTGGCTGCACCCAAATGCTTCTACCAGCAATGACCTTGGAGCCTGAGAAAATTTCTCTGTTTGCAGAACAACTTTCTGCACTCTGCTATTGGACAGGATCTTATTTTCCCAGCTAAAATGATTCACCGGATTAAAGAAAGAATACAAAATTACATATATTGAATGCACCATGCATAGAATACATTTGGGGGAGAAGGGGAATAAATTGCAAGATTTCTGTGGAAACTGTGTTTCAGTTTAACATTTAAAAAGGAATTAATCAAATCCCAAGAAATGATTGAGTAAAGGTAAAGGACTTTTATAAGCTATTGTTTTTCCTAAACCAGTTAATTCATTTCAAACAAAGATCTATTCCTCTAATTTAGTAGCTGCTGATTTCAACATCTGCCTCCATAAATGTAGTATTTTAGGCATAAGAACTGGTGGGAAGAAATAATCTAATAAAAATAATAATTATATAGAATGCTGTATTTTCAGTGCTGTGCAAACTTTAGCTCTGTAATAATCAGTCCTCAGAACTGGGCTTGGTGAGTGGTACTATTCCCATTTCAAAGATGAGGGGAATAGAAACAAAGAAGAGTTAAGTGGTTTGTCTGAGGCCACACAACAAGTAAGTGTCAGAGCTGGGATTGGAGCCCAACTCTTCCTGGCTTGTACCTCTGTGTTCAAGTCACGGGACCACACTCTCTCGCTACCAAGAAAATTGTTTTCAGTACACAAGCAGGGATTGTGAGGCATAATGACATTTAGATAAATTAAACTCTTTTCTGTGCTGGCCAAAGTAACAGCCTGAGCCCCATCAGCAACTAAAATGAAACCTTGCAAGGCCAAAAGTATCTGCCCTTGGAGAGGAGTCCAGTCAGGCCATTTCATGTAGAATTAATGTGTGTCACAAGTCCAAGGAGGTCCAAACATTTGCAGTACATTTTCACATGGGAGTTCTGTGACTAAGTCTCTACACAGTGCTCTGAGTTATAAACAGTAGTTTTCAGAATCCAACCATATATTAAAGTTCTCCTCCCCAGGTGTCTCAAAACTTTAACCTCATTCTCAGATCTAATAAACTTCCCATACATATTTTATGGTTGCAGTACAATTAAATCCAGCAAGTTGAGAAATACCAAAAGAGGACCCTTCAGCATATCACTCCAGCAGTCTTTATCAACCCAGTTTGATGTAAATAAGTAAAATTGTTAAGGGACAAAATTCTGCCCCACACCCTTGTGGATAGAGAGTGTCCCTGTCGCAATTCTACCGTGTTGGACAGGCCAAGCTTTTGGTAGCCCACTCAGGAGTGCATACTACTTTTATACCAGAGGCTGGGAGTGGACAACAGGGTATGGATCACTCAATGATTGCCTGTTCTGTTCATTCCCTCTGAAGCACCTGGCACTGGCCACTGTCAGAAGACAGGATACTGGGTTAGATGGACCATTGGTCTGACCCACCATGGCCATTTCTTATGTTCTTATACAGTGGGGTGAAGCTCCATGGGAGGGATCCTTGTGTGCTATTGTGGACAGAGACTTTGGGTCAGTGGGTGGGCCTTTTGGATCTGCTGCTGTACTGATTTGGGTGGAGAAGCAGAGACCCCTGAAGAAGACTGTGCACTGGGGAAAAGTTTTTGGGCTACACGAAATAAGAGTCAGAGCAGGATTTTTGTTTTTTCAGTATACTAAGCAATGTCTCATTTTCTTTAACGATGCAAAAGAATTTCTCTTTCTCAGACAAATAAGTCTGTTAAAGTTGGTGGCAATGATGAAAAGGACTTTGGAAAAGTATGTTTGTTTTGCAATTTACTATGCTGCCAAGTTTTGCTTTATAGTTCAATTTTTTCCTTCACTCTCCATTGTTTAAAGTACCCTCTGAGAAACTTAAAATGATGTTTCTCTCCCTACCAATCTTGTTTTTTCTTTTTGCAAACATTGATACCCTCCTCCCATTGATACCCCAGTTTTTACTACAGCAGAAGCCCATCATACCTTTGCTTTAATTTCCTTCATTATGAGGATATCAACACAGCCCTGAAAACAGCATTTGATAGTTACTTGCAGTGTTCCAAGCTGGTAAAATTAGCAGAATGACAGTACACAAGCCGAAGTCAACTGTTTCCCCTGTGCAACGTCAATGGGTAACTGAGATCAGAATTTGGTCTTTGTTTTTCATAGATCCTATATATGAACAGAGACTGTTATTAGGGATTTTTTTGTTATTCTCTGCAACAGCGTTGGTGTAAACAAATAGCCCTGGTGTAAATAAGAATCTGGCCAAACCCTTTATTTTCTGCCACGCCATAGTTTGTCTCTTGTTTAAAAATAAAATAAAATGCTTGTATAATTGTTGTTCTCAGCAACAGAAAACAAGGATTTTTTTAAGTTACTTTGAATTTGGGATGTAAGCAATTTTCTTTAACAGACTTGGGTAGGGTACATGTGCATCTTGATACAGCAGCCCTGTTCTGTGTGGTTATTAAAAAGTGGACACCATTGGCAGATAGACAGTAAGCGGAATCCCAGAACTGACTTCAATGAAAAGCATTTTGTTGCAGATTGTTGAAGGGTGGTTTTTCGAGGCTGCACTTTTATCAGTGGTTGCTTGTGATTGCCTTCATAAAATGTGCTGGTGTTTTTGGTCCAGTTTCTAGCGGGCAAATGTCCACATCACAGAAGCCATTGTTGTAGATTGACCCTTATTAGCAGTCTCAAGAATCAAAGAAAAATTAGTTTTTGCCTACCCCTAGATGTGGCTAGGACTAGGTTGAAGCATATAGGTGGGTCATTACTGATGAGCTCACTATTTTATGGATAGATGCTACACTTTCCAGCACTGTTGATCCAGTGCTAACGTAAATTAAATCAGTAAGGATGCATGAATGCAGCAGAGAGCAGAATTTGGATGGCTCAGCATTGCCACACATGGATACATATGTGGTATGTATTATTCATTTTTTGTATAATGCCAACAGTATATACTAGGCACTTATATAAATAATGCACACAGTTGGAATAGTATCAAACATCTGTGCTATGACTACTGATTTAACATGGGGTAGTTGAAGTAGAGCTTTAATTGCTATTGTCATAAATTAAAGAAGAGGAATACAGTATTATACTTCTTTTGTATCTATATGTATTTTTCGTAAGGATAGTTCATATCCTCATAGGTTAAGTTGGACCTAAACAGAAGCAACTAATTCTAAATGACATATGGATTTTCTTTTTTCTACAATGCTGTTTATATTTAGCCCCTTACGTTAATTGTTATTGTAATCTCTAAATAATCTGACACTTCTTTGCATGTGGTTTAATGAAGCAGACTGGAGAAATTAGAAGAGTAACCTTTTAATCACTGGGTTTTTTAATGTAGACATTTCTGTGTTCAAAGAGTTCTGAATCTGTCCAAAATGACTTGTTTGATATTTGGGGGCTTATGAAGTTTCAAAGTTAACATTCCACAAAGGAAATGGAAAGAAGAAATGGGGGGAAAGAGCATATTTAAAATTAGAGTATCTTTGTGTTTTATGGGTTCCAGGTTATTTGGAATGGAATGAAAGTTAATGATACATCCTTTTTTCCATCCTGCCAGCCAGTATCTGATCCAAGAATGTCTCTTACTTAGAGGACAGGGCTCCCTCCACTGTTCTCAAATAGAGGCTTCCCCTGTCTGAGAGATAATCCTCCCTGATTTTCACAGTAAAATTGTAAAAATGCAGGAGGAGAAATATTTAATTAAAAAGTTTTCCGTACAAGTCCCATATCAGAGACAAATTAAACTCATATGGTTCAATTTACATGTATGCAAATATCAGAGGTAAGAGCAAAATTATTAAAAGGAGGAAAGCCCCATGGTATATCACAAACAAGATGTGGAGCCTATTTGTATTTATGCTTGCTGATGAAGTTCAGCCAAGGCGTTTGCTTTGCTTTGATTTTGGTGTCTCAATCCGCCATTCGCTTTGTAATCAAATCACTTGCCCACCCACATACACAAGGACAACAAGAAAGCAAGCTGCCTAGTTTTGAAAAAGCTAATGCCCAACTTGGACAGAAAGGGCCCTTAATTCAGAGAGAGACAATTTTTCAGTGACACAATGCACCAAGTTCTCTGCGGGTGTAAATTGGGCATCTCCACAGAAGTGAATGGAACTGCAGAGTTACACCAGTCGAGAATTTGGCCCAATATACTTTAGCACTTGGAATGTACTACTCAGAATGTGCTACTCAGGAAAGTTTCAGTTTTTACCCAGTGAAAGATTTAACCCAAGCCAACCAATTCAAAAATCATGGCACATCTGTTTCTTTCTCAGCCCGGTATTAGTCTCTCTCGCATCATGTTACCACAGTGAAATAATTCATGCAATAAAAGAACTTAACTACAGCTGGGTCTGTCCAGCAGTGTTAGGATTCTGATCTGGAGTTCTTACAAATTCAGGAGTATTCAAATTCTTGGGTTTGCTTCAGGCTCACCTCTGTGACTCACTGCTTCAATATGTCTGTGTTGAAAAACCCAGTGATGCCTATTCAATAAAGTGACATCGCGATGGCCGTTAGATGTACAGTAAGTTGTGTTCCATTCTGAATGACCCTGGGCACTTATTATGGGATAGGAGTGGTGTTCTTCCCTTTGTTTCTTTGCACATCTCTTGCTAATGTGAGTAAGAAAAATGTGTAGGGCAAAAAGATTAGAGCCCCTTTTTGTAGCATTCAAGGAGTCATTTGGTGAATACCTGTTATATGGAGATATACCTATCTCATAGAACTGGAAGGGACCTTGAAAGGTCATCGAATCCAGTCCCTTGCCTTCACAGCAGGACCAAGTACTGTCCCTGACACAATACCTATTTCTCAGGCTTGGTTTCTAAATCTGCATCATAATTGTATGCAGCTTCCATTTTGTAGCAAGATAAACAGTTCTGCCCTCTCTCATCCAAACAAAGGTAAAGGAATGGAGTTGCTTGCACATGACTGAGAGATAGCACAACAGTGATCTTCCCTTTCTCCTCCTGACAACACATAGAAATAATGCCAGTGACTTCATACTGTTTCTAAAAACTCAATTTGCTAGATGACTTGCATTTATTGAGTAACGGTAGGAGTTGTAGAGAAGGACATTCTTGCTATCAACAAGTATAAATCTGCTTAAATAAATTAAGGGCTGTAACTGTTCCTGAGAGACTGATGATGTGACTCTTAAAGAAAGAAAGAAAGATATACATACAGAGGATACATGAGACTACAGTGTAGTGTAAAGGCTTTATTGGCATGCGTTTGGGATTGCCATGTTACTTAGAAGGGGAAGACAGGGGTTGGCTCTACAAGTCATCTCAGACAAGTAAAGAAAAAGGGCCAGGTCTTCGTTACACCAAGACCACTGAATGCTGCCAGAGTGATATAAGGTAGCCTTGGTGTACATAAGAATCTGGCCAAACCCTTTATTTTATGCCACACCATAGTTGATCTCCTGTTTGAAAAAAGAAAATGTTTTTAGAATTGTATAAAGAATTTATAAAACACCTGTTGGCATTGTTTTTCACATGTCTTGGTCTGGAGAGCCATGGCTTTCAATACCGTGACTCCAACTGTCCTAGACCTTAGAGATAAATATTCTAATAAATTCTAGATACCTATAAAATAGCTTTCCTATGCATAACGGTGTTTAGAGGTTAAGGTCTGATGTCCTGATATATCAGAATTAGGTAGAAGTGCTGTCTTCCTATGGAACCGGGTGATTCAAGCTCCCAGCTGCTATAAAGGACCCATTCCGGAAACATTCCCTTTGGGATAAAGTTGGAGGTACAGCCTATACTTAGGTAAATTTTTTTGAGACCACTGCAAGTGAGTGGCACTCATTTATAAGTAAGTTATTCAGTAAAATGTGCATAGATGCAAATCACTTTGGCAGGCACTGGAAGGGAGAAGTGTTTTGTTTTCATTTTCTCTGAACTCCGAAACAGCCGAAGGGATTTTGTTCAGACTTTCCAGAAAAATTCAGCTTCAGGCAGAGATTAAAGAATGGAAAATTTCAGGCTAAGGATGGATGAGTGAAAACAGGGAGTTAAGTAGGAAACTTATTTGCAGCCCTAACTATAGCAGACACTAACTATAATATATTGCTAAATATAGGCTAGTGGAGTGTCCTGCTTTGTGAAGATGTTGTCTTCTCTGCTCTGAAACTTGCTTCTAAAATGACCTCTTTGGGGGTATAGGGAACCATATAATGTTGCCTATGTTGGAAAATTGTAAGCTTGATTATTTCCCAGGTGAGCACAGCCAAGCCTGACTCTGCCTTTCAGCCAAAAATCCTTTTCCCCAACAGGACAGAATATAACTATTTATCTTTAATGTGAATCCAACATTAGTCTCAGGTTCATTTATCTCAATGTAAACTGTACAGTAGCCCTAAATATTATATTTATGTGTTAAAGGTTGTCGCTGTGGTTATAAACTCTGTAAAATATTGAGGTCAAGGAACTAAAGCATTATTTTTGCATGGACTTCAAAATGCCAGCCATAATGGTTTGGGCAAGCTGTGGATCCAAACTCCCTGGGAGTTTATGCTTGTGGTTGTGGGAATATATTGTATCCTTTTATTGAAGTTATTGTCTGGCCTATTTTTGTATATTTCATGTTTGGGTATTGGGTTTTTTGATTGTCTTTTGTTTTGTGGTGGTATTGTCTTGTCTGATGCCTGGCTGTGTATCCTTTTGACTAATGTTCTTTTTTATTTTAATAGTGTTCAGTGTGTATAATGTAGTATGACTTATATGATAGAGGGTGCTACAGTAAATAGCTGGTATGTTTTCTCTTTGCATATTCAGTATGCCTGAAAATGTCTCTCTGTAGAAATTGATTAGTGGTGTTAAGTCTATTCACTTAAAATTCAGTGTAAATATATCATTTACATCAAAAAGCTACATAAGACTAATCCTTGGACTCATTTAACACCATTATTCAGTATCCAGTTCCAAAGAGGGAAATTGATTATGCTCATATTAGTTAGGAAATAAATTCAGAGTTTATATATAAACACTCAGAGAAACACAAAGGTGGTAATGGATGGGTACTACTAAAGAGACATCTATTTACAATGATAGGCACTATATTTAGGTTTTTTGAACTGAGATTAGAATCTGTCCCAAGTTTTCCACAACTAAGTAAAATAAAAATGTTTCTACCACTTTTCAAAAACATCAGTGGAGAAAAAAGTACTATATGGAGATAAATATATTCCTCAACAGTGTCTGCTCAGACTCCTCACACACATTGGAGCATTATGCTTCTTAAGCATAATTATCCACTATGGTCATTTTAGCTTTTCTTGTGAGGCAGCTGATGATAACCACTTCCAGAGATAGGATGTTGCACTAAACGGTCCGATCATATATGACAGTTCCTATATGGGTTTACATAAGAGGCAGAAAGTGAACCTGACTAAGAACTAGAGTATAAGCAGAGTGAAACAGAATCATCTATTTTCATTTTCCAAGCTGAGTGACAAACAGAAAGTAAACCAACAGTATGCATGGGAAAAGTCATTTAAAATCCTTTCATTCTGAAGATGTTATTAGTATGACAAATAAAGAAATATTTTTCAACAATATGCATTTTAACTTGACAATATCCCCTTAAAACTTGTGGTGTCCAGTTTTTGTGTAAAGGAGGCATAACTTCCTGCATTAATTCAGAAGATGTTTAAAGTATACAGAAGATATATTAGTAAGATATAGCATTACATCTTATTAAAATTCTCTTTCTCAACTACTGTTTAACCCTCCCATTTCATTATCAGTGGAAAGACTTGATCCTAGGCTACACTATATGGGAGATCAAAGTTTTCTGTACTGCACAGAACTCCTTTAAGTTTAATTTGGTTTTGGGAGGATATACTAGTGGCTGTTTATATAGCTTTTGGCCCAGACTATAAATTAAATCTGGAAAAGCTGTAATGAGTCAGTAATTTATAGACTATTAAGATTTTTAGGTTAGAAGTGATTCTTGAGCGATGTGAATAGAGAACACATGGTTATAAAGGACAAACAGATTCAGCATAATAGTATATTTTTTGTCTCTGCATATTTTGTAGGCAATTAACAAAATAATATGTCATCTTTTTGCATATCTGTTGCTCTCTTGAAATAGAATCACTAACCACTTGTTAACCACACTGATTTTTAAATAGACAAAGTGGTTGCTCATTGCTTCCCGACCAGAAATGTTCAGATTAAGCACACTATTAGATTGCAGCCAGAATAGTCTACAAAACAGGAAGAAAGCCTTGCCTAGCTCTGCCTCCTTCCCTTGTTTGTGTTGATGTGATAATTCATTACAGATTTTCTCTTTCTTTGACAGAGTGCCTACCGCAGAAATGGGATGACTTTTCTAGCCTGCTAGTATGGATGTGGCTGCAGTGACAGGAAAGGCAGTGTTATATTAAGGTGATTTTCTTTTCCCCTCCATGGAAGAAAAAAAATACAAGCTCTAATGTGTCTGTGTACCAGTGAGTGGGCTGGTTTGTTGTGACTATCTACTGGCTGACTCCGTCTCTTTTTCCAGCCCCCTCAATCGTTATTCTTGTTTACTAGTTGGAATGCTAAGCTAATTAATGGCAGGATGTTTGGGATAGTGTGTAGGTGGACAAGAATGCAGATCACACAATTTTGAAATTTGCAATGGGCTTACTTCTGTCAGCCCCCATATCTAAAGTGCAGTGTCATTTTTTATTTTTGAAGTCTGTATGTTTTAATAGATGTGTTGTTTTGTAAAGCAGGTTTGAGGCAAAAAGAGGCCAAGGATGTGGATGATGATTTATACTTGCCTTGTTTTCTCAAAAGTAAAACTGCATTGTTTTGCATGTAATTCCTCTCAAATCAATTTTTTAGACAATGCTTAAAGAATAATACCCTGTCTAGCCAAACAAGGCGTTTTTCAGTGAGGATGATGCATAGGAGGGGAGATGAGCTAAGTTCAGATAAGAAGCCTTTACAGATAGGAAGACTTCAAGTAAATGACTTCAGGTCTTCTTGTTTCAGTTAAATATTAGCATTTTTAGAGTCTCAATGAGCATCTGTACTGAAATCTCTTTTCTTATCCTCTTCTCTCCCCTGAAGTCAGTGGGAGTATTTCTTTTGATTTTAATGATCATTTGATCTGTCCTTTTGGCCCCCGTTCACAAAGTACTTAAACGTGTATAACTTTAAGCATAGTTTCTGTTGACTTCAGTGGGACTACGCAAGTACCTAAAGTTACAGCCCTGCTTAAATGCTCTGCTGTACGGACCTGATCATGTTAATGTTAATGGGAGAAAATCCAGGCCCTTATTTATTTTTAATTTCTGTTGCTCTGCTTTGATTTTTTTCTTTTGGTTTGATTTGGGGTTTTGTTTTGTTTCTTCAAACTCTGACTCTCCCTTTAGCCCTCTTCCCTTCTCTGCTCTTCCAGTCTTTGATATCTTCACAAGCACATTCATTTCTTCCCATGGAAAATGTACATATATAGAAGTAACCAAGGTCACGCTTGAGGAGATAAAAAGGCTTAGGCCCAGATTCTGCAACAGAATCTGCTACTGTGCCCCAATGGCATCCCATTGGTACAGAAGTCAGTGCTAGTGTATCCCAAAGCAGAGTCAGGGCCTTAAACCTTTAAGAAAGACAGAACACTCAGGAGACCTGGGAGATCAACTGTCTGCATTACTTCTATATAGTGTAAGCAGTCTCCTCCTTTGTGCTTAGTATGTGAGGTTTCAACTCCTGCCACTTCTCTGATACAGTCTTATACTTTATAAATGTTTTCATTGGACGGTACCTGGACCCACTTGCGAAAAAAAAAATTAAACTAAAAACGTGTCTGTTCCTTGTGATCAAGAAATTGTGAAGCATTGTAAATGTAATCATAGTGCATCCAATATTTCTGCCATCCATAAACTCCCTCCTTTTTTACCTGCTGCATGCCAGTCCTTCTGGAATTAATCTGTATGTAAAGGACTAAAAATAATGTGTACAATACAGTGTATTAAAAAAGAAAAGTTTTCTGATGTTCCATCTGTGCTTGTTGAAATGTATGATTAAACTTTTCTTTTTATCATCATTCTTATTTTTCTTGGCGTCCCTAATCATGGAAAATTATATGCTTGCTGTAAACATCCAGACTTTTTAGAAGGACACCAGCATTTATTGTATTTGGTTTCGATCTTCAGGCATATAGACAGAAGAAACCATTTCAGGCGCTGGGTACTGGAATCCAGATTCCTTCCTTAGCTGTATCTCTCCCACATTTTACATTTTAAAATATCCATAAGAAGAAAAAATACTGGCTCTTAGTTTTTACTGGTCTACTTAAAGTCCTAGAGAATGAAGACTCAACATACATTTCTCTCAGAAATATGACAGATCATGTTTTTGTTGGTCTGCTGTATGTTTGTCTATCTTGAACAGTTTGACAGGCAATTATTTATAAAATCTGGTTTTTCCCAGTTAACCCATATAATAACCTTTCACTTCTCTCCAGAAGCCAGTGAGCTGAATTTAGAATAAAACAAGGTAGGTTATGTTTCCCTATCTTGGATTAGGCGATAGTCACATAATTGGGGAATATTCTTTTTTTTTTCTTGTCACTACACAGTCCTTTCTCTGATTCCTTCCCTAACGTAAATGAGGGCAGTGTTAGTGAGTGTCACTGATGCAATTTTCTGTAACAGCACCTTAATCTGCCACATGGAAAAAAGATGAACATTAAACAAAAATTAAGAAGGTAATATATGGTATGCTTTTGTATCGCTTATGAAAATTGCTAGCCTAGGATCAACTTAAATGCCATATACTAACAGCTTTGTTTTACATCATTTTAATTGGTAAATAATGTTGATTCTCATAACAGATTTTGTTATATTAGAATCAGTATCTGTAAGTCAGTCGTCATGCTATAAATTACCTGAACAAGGGGGAGACAGTGGGTGAAAGCCTGTCTATGGGAGTTTTGCCATTGACTTCCTAGAGCCAGGATTATACCCAGTGTATCTCATGAGAAGAGAACAGGGTTGGGAGTAAGGACACAGTGGTTTTATTCACTGCTCGATTTCTGGCTTTCAATGTGGCTGAGTCACCTAATCTTTCCATACCTCCATCTACCTACCTGTGAAACAGGAAAAGTTATGGCCATATTTGTAAATCAGTTTGAAATCTTTAGATGGAAAAAGCTATTTAAATACAAAGTGCATTTCTGATTAGCGATCACCTGGTCTCCACATACAGTATGAATTGTCACTTGTCACTCTTCTTTCTGTAGCTCCCACGGAAGTCAGTGTAAGCTGACAGATGATGCTCCAAACTTCTCAGGAGATGCTTAGCACTTTGCAGGATCAGACACAAGTAATGCCTTTCAAATACAGCACCACTGATCAAACGAAGATCACTCTGCAAAGAATTATTTTCCAGCACTCTTTGAATTTAAATGGGACCTTACTGTTGTACTGACATTCTGCCATCAGTCATGTGCAGATCTCATAAAATATTTTATAACTTCCTGTCTAGCTCTCACAGAATATTTCATAAACACTTCTACAAATAAAGAATAAATAGAGAATGACATATGTCACGGGTCTACCCCCTAGTTGAAGCCTATTCTATTACAGTTGCATAAGTGAATCTTCTTGTTTTGGAGTCCACGGTTTAGGCTTTTTTATACCCCTGCTGTACATCTGTACTGAACAGCAACACAGCTAGTGAAACGTGGTGGCACGCATTAAATCCTGGGCTTTATTCAAAGGGCACCAAGCCAGCATTAAGCAATGAAACCATCCCTGAAGGAATTGAATGTAAATTTGATGGTTTAAATGAGGCCAGATGCCCCTTAAAAAAAAGAGAAAAAAAAAAAGATACTATTATTTTAAGAGCTGAAACTTCTAATGCAACTCTGTATTTATTGTGCCCAAGATAATGACATTGTTTTAAAGAAAATCCCATCCATTGTGGAGGAGCAAGAATAAGATATTTAAACTTTTTCATAAATAATTGAAATGTTGGCAAGTGAGACAAACTTTATAAAAGCAGATGACTGCAAATTTGAAAAAAACCTTCATACTTGATTGTTAGGAACCATTTTAACTCCCTGAAGAGCACTCAGAGCCAATACAGTAATAGCCTTTCTCAGTAATCAAGCCCCAGACATTTATTCACCATTTTTACTAAACAAAATGGATTAGTAGGTGAACAAGACCAGAAAGATAAATAGGGAAAATCAAGAGCTCAGATTATAATAATACAGTTTTATTTTTCATTTCATAGCGTTTGTCTGTATATATTGATAATTCATCTTAATTCCTATTGGACAGAAATACTGGCAGAAAACCTTTATACTGATGATAATCTTGCATATCTAACACACTTTTCATCCAGATGCTCTTGCAGACTTTCTCACTGACTGTATGGAAATGTGTTCTGGCAATCGTAGGCCTTGTCCACACTGATAGTGGAATGTAGAGTACATTTAGCTACACGCAGCAGTGAAAAGCTGTGTGTAGCTGCATGTGGCAGTGAAAGGCTCGGGGGGGTGGGGTAGCAGGAAAAGACTTTCTGCACATAGGAACTCCTTGCTACCGGAGCCTTTCCCTGCAGTGAGGAAAGGCTCTTGCAGCTCCCAACTACCGGAGCCTTTCTCCACTGAAATCAAGGGGAGTTAAGCACCCAGGCATTTTTGAAAATCCCACTAGATGTCTATCTGCATCTTTAGGCAATGAAATAAATGTAAAAATCTGGCCCTATGTTACTTCCCAAGATGACAGAGGAAGTCTGGGGTGAAACAGAGAACTGAACCTGGATCTTCTACGTCCCAGGCTATTGCCCTGACCTCAGGGTCAACCTTCCTGTCCACGTAGTTGAAATACTACAACCGTCTAACAGTGCACAACTCAACCCAATGTTTTAGGACAGGAGGTGACAAATACAGTATCCAGCTGGAACTTCAAGGGGAATTGGGTAGGAGGAATGTAATTACTCAGTTTGGAAATTATCCAAGACACAGTAGGTAAAAGGCTTACTCTCCTGATAAATGCCATGGGCTCTGTAATAATCACATCTTGTAAAGACAGAGGCATTATACAGCATCCAAAAGATGGCAGCTCCTGCGGTACTCTCTCCCTTAAAATCATGCTGGGGTGTTGGCTCTGTAACATCTCTGAGGGAAGATTGCAAACGATTTAATCAACACCACTTCCAGCAGTACCTGAGTGTTATCCCCAAGATTGCTCGTCCAAATATGAACACAACCTGCCTATGAGATCTGGCAAGGGTCGGACTGCAGGCAAGAATATTACAAGTACAATTTTAAAAACCTATTGTGTTCTGGATAGGGCAGATAGGTCTACAAGAAATGAAAACCTGGGTGAGTCCACAGGCAGATTAGTTTACAAATATAAATATGTGTGGTGGTTTCACCCTATTCCTATGTTCACATTGCAGAATGGCCATGTAGCTTTGTGTAGTTCAGCTGAATTTGACAATTTTTGCTAGAGAGAACCCTGTTACTGTAACAACAATGGTGTTGCAAATCAGGACTAAAGCTCCAATTCAGCAAAAGCAGTGAAGCACAAGACGAACTTTAATAACAGAAGTACATTCTCAAAGAATTCTAAATCACTTTGCAAACTTAGATTAACATGAACTTTATACAGGACTCACTTCATGTGCTTATGAAACGCAGCCATCTCTGAGGTGAAATGCGGTTGCTGTTCACCACACACAGCGGCACCCAACACATCAGGGCAGGAAATGAAAGACACCTGAGTGACGGGAGAGATATAGGGAGGGAGTGTATAATTATCCAAGTTCATTATTAATCCTCGTTTCCGTAAGTATTTAATTAATCTGCAAAATAAAATCCCATCGAGACTGTTACATTTCATGTACTGATATGATTTCTTCAAAACCCTGAATCAAATGACGGCAACTGTGTCTTAAACACAGGTGAGTAAAAATATAAAACTGCTCTGCAGGACAAACAGCAACCATGAGGCTACCACATATACATCAGAAACAAGGCCCACAGACAGCATGAATTCCATTAGTAGGGGCCTGTAAATATGTGACAAGACACCCTGGTTGCTGCAGGTCAGAAAGGCTGAATTCAGTGCCACTTGGACACTTCTTGCTGCAGCTTCAAATGAATAGAGGTTTTATAGAATTAGGCATGATCAGTCTAGTGTTCTTTGGGTCACCCTACTTGTATTTGAATATTAAACTCAATACAAATCTCAGTTTTGGAATGTTTTTAATGTTATGTTGCTCCTAAATGTTCAGTATGCCACGTATTTTTGTCTGGACAACACACAAAAGCATTGCACCAGTTTTCACGAGATGCTTTGGGCATCCAGGAAGGGACAGAAGTTGGTTTAGGTTTTGGGCACCATTGAGGATGCTGACGCCTTTTGGCACAAGGGAGAAGGGTGCTTCTCTTCTTTACCTGTCCCCTTCAGTGCACTGGTGGATGTGACTTAATGCTTCTGTTGAACTTAACTCCCCTTAGTTTCCCACCTGTACAACTCTTGATAGCTGCCCCACAACCCGCTTGGCACAATCTGGTACTTTTTCCCATACTATGGATAACAACTATTGTCTGCAGCTCTAGGGGTTATGAATTTATTTCATCTTAAAAGAACACTTAGAGTCTGCAGCAGATTCCACATTTCATTGCATAGTGGAGCAGGAGCAGTGACCTAAGCTTGTCAAACCTGCTGAGCTGCCATGTCCTGAACAAAGCCACCATGAAACTTCCGTGTGTCAAACCCACCTAGGAACAGGAAGAAGGCAGAGACCCTCTGGATGCTCAGGGGGAGCAAATGGAGAGGTGTCCTCTTCCTCTAGAGAAGAATGGGTATAGGTGCTCCACAGAGATCATAAAAGGAGAAATAGGCCTGTTTTATTCTTATCACTCCCGTCCTCCAAAGACATCCAAGGAAGAATGGGCTTGCCAGCCATCTCCTGAAAAGAACTATTGGTAAGAAAGAGGGAGCTATGTGTAAGGTCTGTGGTCAAGACTCTGGTCTGAGACTCGAGTCAGTTCCCAGCTCTGCCACACACTTCCTGTGTAACCTTGGGAAAATCATTTACTCTCTGTGTGCTTCAATTCACCATCGGTAAAATGGGATGACAATACTTCCTTGAGTATTCAGATTGTAAGTTTTATGGAGGAGGGCGACTCTCATTTACTATGTGTATGCACAGTGCCTGCCTTAATATGCCCCTGATCTGACCGATGTGTACTACCATAATGCAAATGCTAAGTAAGAGGGAGGAAGGAATTGGCTGTTCATCATGGTGGAACGAGGATCTCTGGAGATTAAAGGTGAGAGAGCAGGTTGTAATCCTCCAAATGTTACGGCAGAATAGAATTTGGGTAAACTGCCAAACTTTTGGATACTTGTCCAAATTCCAAACCTTTTCAGTTTTTGCCATTGCAATTTGTATGTGCATTTTACCCAGTTGAGATCGGGTTTGTGCATGATATTATTGCAATTGGTACATTGCTGAGGTTTGTTTTGTGCGGGCTCTGGTATGGTGGTGTCTGCGTTTTGTTGATCTTACTGTATTTTTCTGGTAATCCTAGAGGCAAGGCAAGAATAGCTCGAAGAGTAAAGAAGAATATGGTTGCTATTTGATTCACAAGTAAGCAGCAGAGACTTAGAAAATTAGAAAGAAATACTCCATCTTGCTAGAAGACTGAAACCAAAACACACAAACTAGCCCTAATTTTGCAAAAACAAAACAAAACTACCCAGTTTTGGCAACCATTTTGATTTATCCCATCTCTGCAATACATGGAATATATTTAATTTGACCTGTATTTGCAGAGTTAAATTTGTCAGTGAAATATTGACTTATTTATTTTTAAAGAAACTAATAAAATGTTATTTGAATAGCAAAGATATCAAACGGCTGGGAATAAGTTCCCGGTTTGTGCATTGAAGTAGATATTTTTACAATACCCGTATTTCTAAAAGAGTTGTCAGATTTGGACACTATAGAAATACCTCATTGCTTACTGATATTGTATTTGAAATTTCCTTATATTTTATTATACAAGAATTGTGCACTTGGCTGCCATTTGCTTCCTTCAGACTCCCAAAGGTAAGTCGATTGTGCCCTCTGGGGGCTTTATACTGCTTTAACTGAGATTTAAGTTTTTTCTTTCTTGCTTTCACATAAAATATCACATTGATTTTTTCCCCCTTCTTGTGTCTTATGAAAGGAGAAATTTATGGCCTTTTTTACATCAGGAAGTCTAGCTTTTCCTGACGTTTTATTGCTTTGAATATTTGAAACATTTCAATCCCAGACAATAAATATTACAAGATTATTGTTTTCATATGGATAGACTATTTCCCCTGGTTTTTCCTAGCAAGTGACACCCAAAAATTTATGGAGACTAAAAACATTACTATTAAACTTCCCTTGAAAGGTCAGAGATAGTCCCCTCCTCCCCCATTTGTATGCGGTTTAGGAAAAAACAGTTAAAATCATCTC
This sequence comes from Gopherus flavomarginatus, assembly GCF_025201925.1. Lineage (NCBI taxonomy): Eukaryota > Metazoa > Chordata > Testudines > Testudinidae > Gopherus > Gopherus flavomarginatus. The sequence continues at coordinate 204,079,329 of NC_066620.1, forward strand.
TTCTATATCAACTCACAAAGCAGTACCAAGTTAAATTGAAGTAGAAGATTTCTTTTTTTTTTAAATGGGCATCGTAAGTTCTGCTCCACTCACATCAATGGGAGCTCTTCTGCATTTGCTGTAACATGCGAGTGCAGGGCCTGTGATTTCAAATGAGTTTGGGGTGGCCAGTTATAAAGAGCATTAATTAATATCATTTTTCTACTAAGTCAAAACAATGTGATAATGATCTGACATTCTCATGGTGCAAGACTTTTCATCCCATGTGTGAACTCTGGATGGAATCTGAGGGTGCATTTTATAATCAGCTCACTTTTTGGTTGGAGGCAGCTTGCTCCTTGTTGAACAGAGCCCTAGTTTTGTGTTGCTCACAATAGATGAGCCAGTCTGAAGGGTCACTGCATCTTTCTGCCTCAGTTCTGCTGTAACAAGAAGGGGGAAAATGTAATGTGGAATCTATATTAAAATAATAAAGATTAAGCTTCTGCCGGTGAACAGATATGATTATGGTTTTAGAAGAAGAGGCTTGGGCTCCGTTCAAAAAGCACTAGTTCATTGAGGGTACATCTACATAGCAAAACCTCTGTGCAGGCTGCTTACCTGAGCTAGCTTCCATCCAGTTAGCACGGGTAACAACAGAAGCAAAGACAATGCAGTGCAGGTTTCAGTGTGGGTAATACAAGTCCAGCATGCACTGTTATCTGCACCAACTGGATTCCAGCTAGCTTGGGTAGACTAGCTGTGTAGACATACCCTTAGTGTTGAATTGAAAGGGGAAAGGATCCTGCCACCATTGCTCCAAGGAATAGACCCTACTGAAATCCATAGATTTGCTCGGGTCAGTAATTACCACTCACGTTGATAAGGGTTGTAGACCCTAGATTACCCAATAAATCTCCTCCATCTCTGGGTCAGCTCCTGCTTTAATTCACGCTAGATATCTGAGCTAGCAGAGACCATCAGTAAAATGAAGCATGAGCCAGAGCGGCAATGTTCAGCTGGAGAGGTGAATCCAAACATCCTAGAAAAACTATCAAGAGCTTTTAAAAAATTTCAAACCAAAGAAACATTTATGAATCCAGCCCTGCTTCCTCTCCACGACTGGTGTGAACAGCAGGGTCAGATTGTACTTCCATTTTAGAAGAGACACTAAGTGTTTCCTGAAAGTGGCTTGTAAGTGTTGTGTCTTTCCTCTCCATTCTGTCTTATTCCCTTTTGCAAGGGTTGAAAATAACATTCAGTTCTGTACCTGCTTTGTCCTTTTCCATTTAGTAAACAATTTTTTTCCCCTACCTGTTTCTTATGGAGCTTAAGCCAACTCAGCTTTTCCTGTTTACTTCCTTGTCAGAAGTGTCATCTATGGTATCATTCCAGCTGTAGAAATAAGCTTTGTTCTGCTGAATGGCTGCCTCTGCATTACTTGTGTGTTTCAGGGTAATGCACTAACAGGAGCTCTTGACTTTTTAAAGTTTTGGCAACAAAGTGGTGGTTTGTTTTTTTTTTTAAATAAAGTCTTTAAGGTTAAGGCAGTGGATGGGGCTCAGGAGGTTTGTGTTTGACCTTGGGGAAGTCAATTACGCCCAGCTTTTTAAAGGTATTTTAGCACTTTGTGGCATTTTCAAAAGCATCTAGGCACCTATCACCCATTGCAATCAATGAAAGATCCCACTAGACACCTAAGTACCTTTTAAAATCTGGTCCTTAACCTCTCTGTGCCTCAATTCTCCATCTGTAAAATGGGGATATCATACTTCCTTTCTCCCGCCCTTGGTCTAGTAGGACTATAAGCTTTTTGGAGCAGGAACTGTTTCTTACTCATGTGCGCTCTCCCCTGAACTCTGGCAGGTTTGAAATCCAAACCCAAAGCTGAATAAATCTAATCAGCTGCTTTTAATATTTAAGTGATGAGCTGAATGGCAGTGTAGGATGGTGGAGAGAGAGAGAGAGATTGTGGACCCCAGGCTTTTATAAGTTATAGAATAATAATTTTTTTAAAAGCCTGCGGGGAAAAAAAATCAAATGAAAGGCAATGATGTGTAAGTCACAGCAGTTTGAAGGCTAAAAATAACTGATATAGAGCAATAATCTAGCAAAGTTTTGCAAAACTGCTTCCGTTGCTCTTGCTACAAAGATAGGGAATAACAGCACCAGAGCAGCTGCTGCATCACATGCTGCATGTGTTTCCTTTGATGTAAAGGAACATGGGTATTTCAGTCACTCAGGAGGAAACAGTATTCTAATGAGTGGAGCTACTTGTTCACAATTCTCTCTACAGAGCTTGAGAGCTTCTGCAAATGTTTAATGATTATTTCTCTTCTGTACAATAAAAGCAAAAACTGAAATGTGGAAGCTGTGACTGGTTTATGTGAGACCACAATAGCTTTGGTTTTACCCATCCACATGTTTGACTAGCACACTGAACTCTGATTTTACCAGACTCCAGCCCACATTAGTCTGTGTGCCTGATTCTCTGATCATGCTGGCATAAATCAAGAGAAACTCTATTAGAATCAAAGGAATTACATCGGTGATGCACAGAATCAGAATCAGACTCGTTGACTGTATCCTCAGAGTCTGATCATATGAAGTCCTGAATACCTCTATTCCTGTTAAAATCAGTAGAAAATGAGTGCTCTGGTCTTAACATGAGGTGGTAGTGTGTGCACACTCCAAGGAACCAGCATTTATCAGATGGATTTTAAGGGTCAGATTCAGGAGAGAACTTAATCGCTTGCTTTAAACGTGTGCTTAAGGTCCCACTGATTTTAATAAGGCCAGATTAAAGCATAGGCACTATAGGTTTTTGAGCACCAGCTCCTGGAATCAGATGATTACATCTAATCTCAGATTTCATTTAACAAAAAGTTAAGTTTTTTGCAAACGGTTGCGCCCCCCTCCCCCCCTCAAAAAAAAACATAAAAATATGAACCAAGTGTAACCGATGCAGAGTCTGGCTGAGTCTGCAGACAGCTTGAAACAGTACCTCTGAGAGGGGTGAATTGTCCCATTTTTCTCAATCTCCTGAATAGGGACGTTTTCTAAATCTGAGCCGGAGTGAGCAACTAGAGAAAAGAAGTATATTGAAAAGAAAAGAAAAGCAAAGCCTTGGGGGAAGTAGGGAGGGTAATTAACCAATGGTCTGTTGTGATTTTGGAGATATTCAGATGGGTGGCGGTCTTCCAACCTAGATGAAGCTAGCTAGCTAGAACTATTCCTCTTTCCACAACATTTTAGTATTGCTCTGCAATGAGACGTACACATGCTATGCATTAATACATTATTACAGACTGGATAGTGTAAACTCCAGATATTGAGAACATGATTTCTTCTATTGGCATACCTAGGTGTCCTCTACATCCATAGTAAAAACAATTATATTAATTCTTAGGTTTGCTACTGCTCTCTGTGTGGTACATGCCAATTTAAATCTGTCTTCCTCTGGCTAAGCAATAACCATGAAGGTGAAGGATATGTCCTCCGAATTAATGACCTTGTGGGAGGAGTGGATTATTGTAGTGCAGCTGTGAGCTGTTCACCCCAGCTGGCCATTCATCCCAAAGGTGGTGGTTACTACATTGTAATGTAATCAGAGGCAAAGACTAATGAAATTACATTTTTGAGTGAATCATGACCTTAATGTGATGTCTGACTCCTGTCACTAGTATTGGTCAGTTCCTCTCTGTGGGCTGGTCATTCCTAGAGTATTAGAGTCTTTGTCTATTGCAGTGCATAGAACTCCCACTGACTTTGAGGGGGTGTGGATCAAAGCTTACACCTAGTACACTGGGCTGTCAGATTCCAGATCATCACTCTATTCAGTGTTTAGCTGTGTGAAACATACAAAAACATTTCCATCTGCCGCACAGTTTGCTCAACCTTCTCCCATGTTTATCCCAAATCCATATATGCTCCTGTAAGCAAAAAGCCTGACTTTTTTGGTTACTTTTTAATAGGTTCCCCATCACTTGCTGCTTGTGCAGAATTCAGGAGTCCTGCCTCCTCCGTGGCCTGAGCAACCAAAAATGTATTACACCTGCCCTGAGTTCTTTATGCTTTTTGTCTGCAAGGTGGTGAATCAACTTTAATCTGGCCCCAATGACTTGCAAAGCCCAGAGATTCCTGGTTTCATTTAAAGCTCATACAGTACTCAGAGCCCACCAAGTATCTCTGCTCTTTTTAGGTGTTCTGCCATCATGCCATTCCGCAGTCCAACGTTGCTGATGACAGTGGTCTTTGGACATGGCCTTCAGTAAGCCGGTGACCAAGTTTTGCTGTGCAGCCTGGAGGGTGTGGACATCACTCTCCTGAGGGAATCCACTTCAGCTCATCTCCCGCACTTAAAAGAATAAACACAGCAGGCTGAAAGGGGGGATCCGGAGAGTCAAGTCAGCTGTAATCACTGTCACTTCCATAGCATCCTTTCCTGCTGTTTGGCTTTTCAATATTTTGCGTTCCTCTTGTGTGATTTCTCACACACTGTTTTTAATACAACTCTTAGTTCAGCACCCCAGTGCATATGTGGGGAGGTTTCATAACCTATTGTATTAGTTAATCTATGTCATTATGAGTAGGCCAACAATCAAACATGGGGCCCCATTGTGCTAGGTGCTGTGCATAACTAAATCTATGACCCTCATGACTGTAGAGTCTGAGTGCCTCACAATTTTTAATGGCCCCTGTGAGGTAGGGAGGTTCTACTGTTCCTATGTTACAGACGAGGAACTGCGACATGGAAACTAGGTGACTTACCCAAGGTCGCACAGGGAGTCTGGGGCAGAGTTGGGAATTGAACTGAGTTGGGATGGGCAAACTGGCACAGCAAAGAAAAGCCAGGACTAGAACCAGGTTTCCTGACTCATTGCCCAGTGTCCCAATCTCTGGACCAGCCTGCCTCTTAAGGAGGAAATAAATATTCTGAGTGATGACCGTGGTCTGTATGTGCTGAGGGATCAGGAATGAAAATGTTCACACAAAGCCTGCGGGCAGAAACCACAGAGTTCCCCCCACAGCTCTACTTAGCTTTATTAAAAGTCACTGTTTCTGTGAAAAATGGGGCTTATAAAGTGAGCTGCCTTAATTATAAAGTTATGTGCATTTGAATGACTTGTTTCCTGTTAACTGTTCATGACAGCCTACAAATGTGAAAAGTATTACCAAGCCTATTTTTAACGTGGCTTTGGCAGGGCTGGAGTTGCGGAAAATCAAATCCTATAGAATCCTAATGAGAACGTCCAATGATGCTTTGAAGTATGGTTACTGTTCTTTGAGTTATTAACCAGTGATGTCATTGCTATATGAGAAACAGGAAACAGAAGGGTCTCTCTTTAACAGTATGTCTTAGATAGCAATAGGAACTGATCTTGGGCTGTTGGGTTGTCGGTATGTGTCTGTTCCGGGCAGAGAGGGAGGGTATATGAGCACTGGTATAGTGTATAAACATACACCTGACCAGTTCTGAGAGGCTGATTCCTACAGTGTTGACATTTGTTTTCTGCGGTGCTTTATTGCTCAGAAAGCTTTTCCTCCCTTTTACCTTCTAAACTAAAAAATACTGTTTTATGTTGTATAAAATCAAGCACGTGCTTTGATGAAGCGGGTCCTTAACACCGATTCTTCTCTCCCTATGGGCTCCTTGTGATTGCTGTGCATCATGGGCCTGAACCTTTGCTTTCTTAGCCCCCTTCCCTTCAAAACAGCAGTTGAAGATAAAACATAAATATATGGAGATATATCTATTCCGTAGAACTGGAAAGGACCCTGAAAGGTCATTGAGTCCAGCCTCCTGCCTTGACTAGCAGGTCCAAGTACTGATTTTGCTCCAGATCCCTAAGTGGCCCCCTCAAGGATTGAGCTCACAACATTGGGTTTAGCAGGCCAATGTTCAAACCACTGAGCTATCCCACTCCCTGTGAAAGCTCTCTCCTCCTCCCTCCCCTCATGGTGTATTCAGTAAGGCCACGGGGTTGAGGGATGCATCACACCCAATGGGGCCAGGAACAACAGAGCCCACTTACTCGTAAAGAGAGAGTGCACCAAGGGTAACACACTACCACAGCCAGAGGAGTCTCCCTTGTAAACCCTGTGGAGGGGGGAATAAACAGGAGTGGATTGGGTAGGAATAGCGACTGGAAGGGATTTTGTGGAAGGAGGAAGAAAGACCACAGGGATTGAAAAAAGGGAAGGGGGGATGGACAGAATTGGAGGAAGGAGAGAGAGAGAGAATGCCTTTTGGTAAGTAGAGAAGACAAAGTAGTAAGTGTGGGAAGAACTCATGAGCGTAGAGTGAACATCCCAAACTCATGCTGATAAAATCTTCCTAGTGCACATTCACAGATTTTATTTTAAGGCCAACAGAAGCCATTATGATCATCTAATCTGACCTCCTGCATACAACAGACCATAGAATTTCACCCAGTGTTTCCTGCATCAAGTTCATAACTTCTGGTTGAGCTAGTGCATCTCTTTTAGAAAGAGACACCCAATCTTGATTGAAAAACTCCAAGGAATTATGAGACCCCAGGGTTCCTAGCTAAGTTGTTCCAATGGTTAATTACTGTTTAAAATATCCACATTATTTCTTGTCTGAACTTTGAGTTCAGATTTCTTGTACTAGATATTCCCCTGCTTATACAGTCAAGGCTTGGATTTGCTTGTTTAGCTGCCACATCACACTGGGAGCTTCTGTTCAGCTGGTTCTCCATCATGTCCCCTTTATCCTTTTCTCAGCACTATAATCCAAAATATAGTCCCCCATCCCCTAAATGTGACCTACAGTCTTGTTTCTTAGATGTAGGACTTTCATTTAGCAAGGCGTACATGTATGTTTATGCATTCACACGCGTACATGCACACAGAGGTGCATACAGTTACAAGTATATGCATTTGCACACGTCTATCCACAAGCACCTGTACACATGTTATATGCACAGGCACACAGAGATATATACATGCACATATGTACACGTATATGTACTATTCCGATCATTGGAAATACTTGTGTAGAAAAAAATGATTGTTCATGTGATTAAAACACTGTTAAGTTAGTAACATTTCTAATAAATAGTGGTACCAGAAAAACAAGCTATAAAGCTGATTGGTTAAATCTAGTTTCAGATGACATACCCTGTATCTTTTACTTGTAAACAGGTAGGGTATAAAAAGGTGGCTTTAGATCTGTAACTTTGAGAGCACACCTTTTGCGTAAGGAGAATGTAACAATGCTGCATGAGGTGGCTTCTCAGAGATCGGTATCTTATAGAACCTCTTCCTGTATTATTGGCTTATAACAATACACCTGAATTACACTGGTTATTTGATCTCTTGAGTATATTTCATAACAAACCAACATGTGTCAAGTAATTGATATACAATTTATCAACAAAGAACTTACTGGGATGTGTGTTGAACAGGCCTTGTGCTGGCCTTTGGTATGGCAAGGGGGTGAATTTCCCCAGTAGGTGTATTTTACACATCAAGGTGAGATCTCTGAGTTGGAGGAGCCTTTCCTTTCTTTGGCTATTCCAAAGTCCTGGTCAGAAATCTGGTGGGGACAGCTCATTAGTTCCCAGCCTTTCTGGAATGCATGCAAATGGAAGGCGGTACTTCCTTTGTCTCAAAGTAAATTAGCAGAATGGGAGGCCTAGGTGTGAAATGCAAAGAAAGGCCGTGTCCTGTTTCACTGTGAATTCTTCATTTTTCACTTAGGAAAATGATATGGCTCTTCATACCTGTGTGTGCTTCATGTACAACCATATGCACTCTTCCTACTTTTCTCGCAGATCAGTATGTTTGACTTGGTGTAGGGGTCTCTTGCAGTGCATTTATGTGAGTTCAGGAAATAACATTCTTAACTGCGACATTTGTTAGGGTTTTTTTTTTAAAGTCATGTTGTTCATCTCTCAAGTTCGAACATGTCCAGGACATCACTGGTTGATTTGGCTTCTGTGAACACGTAAGTGGCTTTTCAGCCCAATTTGAGCTTTCAGTGTGGCGCACTGTCCAAGAGTTGCCTCTATGGATTACTTGATTAACAATGGACGTGTTGCTGTTGCAAGATTTACTCTGCTGGCGCTTCTGTTCTTCCTCTGTAGTTCTCCTCTGCTCATAGACTACAGCTCCAGTATGGATGAGGCTTCACCAGGTAGAATTATCATGAGCAACATCTTCCTAAAACTCTGGGTCAGTGTCCCAAAGATAACTTGAAGGAGTTCTTGAAACATTTCTTCTGGCCTCCCCGAGAGCGCTTTCCCTCCTTCAGCTCGCCATAAAAGATCTTCTTTTAAGTCATAAGAATGTTATAAAGGTCTGGGCTAAAGTTACATGTTGCTTTAAACTCTTTAAGCAACAAAACAAGAAGTGTCAGTTGTAAGACATTTCACTTTGAAGCAGTCTTAAGATATATGTCCAAGAATATGTTGTTTGTTTTAAGGCCAGCTTTTATTCCTTTAGTTGGGTACCACTGGCATGCATCTGAAAAGGGCTTTCATCTTTTGTAGCATAGTCTGTGGTGGGGGCATATCTAATCAGTTTAAACAGTCATCGATCCCAGGCTGTCAGCTTTCAGAAATAAGAGCATTATCTACAACCACATAGAGCTGAAGAATAAGATCGGTACTTCATCTTGGATCCTAAACGTGTGGTTAAACTTTCTGTGAGAGGCATCTCTGGCTTTCCTTTTCGTGTGTGTGTGTGCGCGCGCACGCGCATTATTACTAATTGTCATAGAATCAAAATTCAGTGTTTAAACATCACCTTCTCCTCCGTATAATATAGGTTTCATGCCATCTTTTAATGCGAGTCACTTCACAGTGTGTCATGTAGCAACACTGCTGCCCAGCAGAGCTGCTTCTCTGTAGGAGTCTGATATTATGCAGTAAGCAGTGGTCGCTCCATAGTTAAGATTTCAACAGAATTTCGGATTAAAGCTGAATTCTCAAGTCTCTCCGAAATCCATGTACATAATTGTGGTAATAGTTTTATCCCGTGATTAGGGATAAAAATTCAAATTGTAAAATAATTAGACTATGTTGGAAATGTCAGATTTGGAGGGGAAGAACATCATAGAGGCTTGGTTAGCTAGAATAAGATTTCAGGATTGTCACTTTGTCTCGGTGTCATTCTGAAGCCTAAAATATCAGCTGAGTCAGTGTGAAGTGATGGAAACAGCTACAAGTATCACCGAGACCCCTTTCTGTTTAGTATATCATCAGGTTCAATTGTCACTGGATTGTCTGTTATCATCCAGTGGCTGTCAGCCGTTTGACTTTCTGAGTTACATTGTGCAGTGTACAGCTACAGAAAGCCATGTATCTATGCCATGCCAAGAGTCCTAGCCCATTGTGAGATCAGAGATAAGTCAACCAATCACCACTCTTACTCTTCAGCTAATTTGCATGCAACAGTTTCATTGCTTGTACAAGGGAGACTGCACAGATGGCGGATTACTTGGCCCAACTGCCAGACCTTTGTGACAGCCTGGGCTTTCAGCTACTAGTTTTACTGTAATTGTCTGGGGTAGTAAATTCATTTTGATGTATGGCTGGGGATATAAAATGCTCACACTGAGACAATAAATCTAGAGAGTAAATTAACTAAATGACTGCAAATTTATGTGTAATCCACCCCACTTGAACTATCGGTGCTGTTTGAACCTACAGCACTAAAGACACTAATTTCAACTATTTGAACCAAAGGAGAAACTCCATTATCTGCAGGCTATAGTAGACTCTTATGTGGACCAGCCTCTATGAATGGACAGATCCCCACACGTATAGGTTACATATACAAGCAATTATTTTTTGAAAACATTCCACAGATTCTGGTCCACATCCTCTACCAGCCTACTACAAGGAGTGAGAATAAGGATAGTACAGTGAGTAGGTGATAGCCTGGGACTTGGGAAACCTGTGTTCAGTTCCCCGTTCTGCCACAGTCTTCCTATGTGATCTTGGACAAGTCACTTGTCTGTGCTGCATTTCCCCATTGGCAAAATGAGATAGAAGCACTTGCCTACCTCATGGGAGTGTTGTGAGGGGAAAATTACATAGAAAGATTGTGAAATACTCAGACAGTATGCTAAGAGGGGGTCAATATAACTATCATAGTCTCAGCCCTTGTGGGTGTTCTAAGAAAACTCTCACTACAACTCTACTCCAAGTCCCCTGCAGCACGGTTCTTCCAAAGTCAGGGATCTGTAATTTGGATAAAAATCCAGGAGTTCAGATGTACCTATTAACCTTAGCTGAACTTCAGGAACCTCCAAATTCTTGTGTAATACATGGCCCTCTGCTTCTGGCTGGAATGACCTTTCACGAAGCCAACTGCACAACCTGGTGTATTTGATAGTGTGTCGAATGAAAAGGTGAAGACAAATGCTGGGCCTAAAATTGCAAGATCCTGAGCATCTCATGAGAGTTGCTAAGTGCCCTCAACTCCCACTGAAACTGGCTGCTCAGAAGGCATCCAGCACTAGGGGAAGCACGTTTAACTGCGAAAAACCCTGTAATGTGCAGTGGTTTCCATTCAGGGACATCACAGCCAAAATCATACTTAAAATAGAGAGAAAGAGAGAGAGAATGCTGGTGAATAAAGTCCTTGGGAGGTGAAGTCGGTCCTGGAGCTGTAATTGTTACCACTTTACTCTTTCCTTCCAGTCCATAAACCAGGGATAGCTCTTTTCCAGGGCACACCTGTATTTGGCTTGCCAGACATCCTACTTGTGTAGGGGCCATCACCCCCATGGCTGTGACCTGGAACAGCAATGCGATAATTGGGCAGAACGTTAAAGAGAGACCAAGCAATAATAATCCTTTATAAAAGCAATGTCAGCATTGTAACTCAAACCTGAGCAAAGAACTTTCTTCCTCCACACAGTTCACAGTTAGCCTTTGCAACTCACTGGCACAGAATAACAGTGAGGCCAAGAGCTTAGCAGGGTTTGACATTTATAGGGAGAACAAGAATGCCCAAATAAGCACTTTAAAAAAGAACAAAGTGTTTGGGAAGGGATATAAACCATCTGGCTTCAGGGCATAACCCAACTAAATGCTACGGGTGGAAGGTTATCCCCAAACTGGCTATTTACCAGGTTTCTTGCACCTTCCCCTGAAGCAGCTGGTGCTGGCCACTGTGGGAATCTTGTGGGGCTGAACTCCTGGCAATCCTCCCAGATTTTCTCATCTGACACCCTGAGCACAAGTAAGAGGAGGCCTTTAGAATAGCCCTCCTTTGGTGAGAGCTGCGAGAGATCTTTGAAGTATAACCACTGATGTCTGGTTTGGGGTTTTGTGACAATCCCAATGTTTTGGACCAGTTATGCTGAAAAGTTTGCTAGTTTTTCACACTCTTGGGCAAAGCTTTGAGTGCACCTGGGTCAGTTTATGGTTACAAATGAACACTCTGTGAAACCCAGTGATTTCAACGTGAAACCAGGCAAAACACATTGGTTTTGACTGGGTTTCACTTTGAGTTATTGAGTTCATAGGAAACCAGAACTCAGAGGGGGATAAGGCCACACAAACCGAAGCAGAAGAAAAGATTTGCATGAGCTCTTGTGAACTGAAACTGCACAGTTGTATGAATTATGCCATTCCTCACCTTGCAATGACTTGAGCACTCAGATGCTAAGGGTTGGGCATAGAGTTGATGGTCCTGAAACCAAGATTTTCTCTGATGTGTGTGTGAAGAGTTCCCATTTCTCCAGGGTTTCCTTCTCTGGGACAGGAGGACCTGACAGCCTTTTTCCAGAGATGTAATCAAATTTTGATCTCCAGTTTCCTGCATCTCACATCTCTGTCCCTCCATATGCTATTGCTCTGATCTTCCATGGCCATTGTCCCTATTGCTCTGCTGCTCCCACAGTTGACTGCATGCACAGTGAGCCTCAGTAGCCATGTGATATGGTATTTTCGTCATGTCACCATTGTGTCAGTGCACATACTCTGACTTTGTGAGATGTTAACCAAGGTGTGTTTTCATATGAATGCTCAAGCAAGGACCACACCATAAAACCCATAAATTCAGCTGCTCAAGAGAAGGATTTATTTACAACACCCTTGTTTACTTCTAAGTCACAAATCAAAAGACACTAAATAAGATGGTTCACTTGGAAGGGCAATGAAAATTCGTCACTACTTAAAGTACTTCTGGATTTATGCACCATCACAACCACTCTGCCTGTTCGTTAATTTGGAAGTATCTGTTCCTGATTCAATCTCTCAGCAAATTTATTTTCTTTTTTGTTTTTTTGAAGCATCTCAGTGGAAAACATCCAGCTAATGTATATATGTAATCAGTGCTTTCAGTCATGATAAATGAAATGATGAGTAAATACAGAATGGAGCAATTTCTCATGAATGTTACATATGAAACCATAATTTAATTATAATAACTACAGCTAAGTGAATAATTCACCACAAATAATTTATTCAAGTGAAACTTCTTTTCCTGCTCAAGGAATATCTTTGAGCCAATTGCAGTTTACTACAGTGGATTTTCTTCGACAGATATGAATTTTGTTTGACACCTGATAGTTTGTGAACAGCAGTTGACCAGTGTTACGTAGATGTGTTGGTCAGATAGTCACTTGGCATTATTTCTGTTACCTTCCTTGAAAGAATAGAGCAAGCACTTCCAGCACAAATGCCGGTAGGCGTGAATTTAAAATTCTGTTTCTGTGAATACTCTTCCATTCACCCTTGAAATTCTCTTTCCTGGTCCACTTGTTTCTGAGAGTCCCAGTTACTGGAATGTACAAATGGCAGCTGAAGCCAATTCATTGAAAAATAAATGTGAAAAAAATATTAATTTAATGGGGAAAAATTGCATTGTCCTCTCAGCAATAAATAAATAAATAATAATAATAATGAATAATGTGGAAGCCACCATATCTAATACTTATCGTTGAACCATACAGTGTGAAGAAATATGTGATGTCAGGTCAATTACTGACAAACAAATTACACTTCCTCCTTTCATCAGACTTGCAGTAAATCCTATTCTTAACTCATCTCATTATGTAGTAGAGCTGAATGACATATTTTGGGGAAATAAATTAGCTGAAAAAAATGCATTTCTGGAGCATTTGCTGAAAAATGTATTTTTGGCCACTTTGAAACCAAGTGTTTCAACTTTTTGTTTCAAAATATTTTGTTTAGAAATTTAACTATATTTATTTTAACAAAACAAATCAGGAGGGAAACCACCTAAAAATGAAACAGAAAAAATCATTTCACTTGGGTTTTTGTTTTGTTTTCAATTATTCACTCAGCTCTATTGTGCATTGGCATAGTTAGAGGCCTTCAAACAAAACATAATCTTACATTAGGTTTACATGCCAGATGGATTTTGCTACTACACTTCTTCATGAGGGAGGATTAAGAAAAGTGTATGAGATTTCTAGTCTGGTAACATCATCACTGGAGCCAGGACTGAAAGCTGCTTAATAAAGTCGCCTGATGCTTCCCATTAGAAGACCCTGTTTTCAATTGCTTATATCTTTGCCAAACTCTAGCCATTTGGGCTGAATTTTCCATGGTGAGTGCTTGCCTTAGGCCAGTCTGTTGTTAAGCTTTCCACCAAAATAGTTCAGCCATTTCCAAGAAAGAGGCAAGTGATTTAGTACATTGTTTTTCCATATTAAAAAATTCTAGCAATCTTTTAGATGAACAGGTCTAGCGCCCCCTTGCTTCAGAGCAGGGACTTGACATTTGGTACGGGGTTCCCTTGGTATCATGGATGTGTCTTTTGCCATGATAGTGAAAATCCATCAAAATTAGGCCAAATTATAATTTCTTCTTCAAGTGCTTGCTCATATCCATTCCGGTTAGGTGCGCGCGCGCCGCGTGCACGTTCGTCGGAGATTTTTTACCCTCGCAACACTCAGTGGGCCGGCAGGGCGCCCCCTGGAGTGGCGCCGCTATGGTGCCGGATATATACCCCTTCCGGCTCCTCCACTCCTCAGTTCCTTCTTACCGCCCGTGTTGGTCGTTGGAACAGTGGAGCGCAGCTTAGCTGACCTCCACCTCCCTAGCGATTTGCTCGTTTCTATTGTATTGTGTATATAGTTTGTTTTCCTACAAGTATAGTTAGTGTTTAGTTATTAGTTCTGTAGTAGTTATTGTATATAGTTAAGAGGGATCGGGGGTTAGCCCCTTCCCCTCACCCGGTACCGGGGCCCATGCCCGGTTCACTGGGCTTCAAACCGTGCTCAGCCTGTCATAGGCCGATGCCCACAGGAGACCCTCACGACTCCTGTCTCAAGTGTTTGGGTGAATCCCATCTCACGGACAAGTGCCGCATCTGTAAAGCTTTCAAGCCTCGGACTAAAAAAGAGCTGGACAGTCACCTGAAGCAACTCTTGATGGAGGCAGCGCTGACTCCTCCGTCTTCGGCACCGCCTGCGGCACCGGGAACAAGTGCCTCTTCTGCACCGGAGCGTGCGCCAACAGTGAAGGCTCCTCGACATCAGCCATCACCGGCCCAAGCTCCTGCCCGGCACCGCGCTCTCACACCGAGGAGCAAGAAGCATAAGCCTCCTGCAGCTACTGTATCTCCGCTGCAGTCTGAGCACTTAGCTAAGTCGGACCGCCCGGCACTGACAACTGCCGCGGCACTGACGTCCTCCACACTGTTGATTCCGGCCTCGCAAGAGCCGTCAAGTCCAGTGCCTACCAGCTCCCCGGCACGTGCCGTGGTTGAGCTTATCGTGCCCTCCACTCCGGAGACATTCTCCACGGCATGGGACTTCATTGCCTTGACGGAGCCTGAGCTGCCTCAACCCCTGGCACCGCCGGTGTGGGTTGTTCAGTCAATAGGCAAGCCGGCCCTCATGAGACCATCTTCGCCCGGTACCACTGAACGTCACCGGTCCCAATCCAGGTCCCACAGGCACTCTCAGTCCCGTCATCAATCCCGGTCCCAGCGCCGCTCGCAGTCCTGGTACCACTCCCCATCAAGGTACCAGTCGTACTCGCGGCACTGTTCGAGGTCCCGGTCACCGACCAGATACTCTCGGCACTGCTCTAGGTCCCGACACCACTCGCGGCACCGTACCTCTCGCAGCCGATCTCGGCACGGCGATTCAAGGCACCGGTCGACCTCCCGGCACCGCGCCGCTTGCAGGTCCCGGTCTCATTCCCGGCACCAAAACAACTCCCAGTACCATTCTCCAGCACCGCGGGGGGACAGATCGAGTGGACGCAGGGACCCGCATCAAACGGTCTCCGCCCCTCTGTGGCCTTCTCGTCATCCGTCTACCTCCTCCCATGCAGACAGTGCATCCTATGGGGATTCGGATACTCACAACAGGTTCGCCCAAGGAACCCTTGGCCCTGACCAGGGACCTCATCAGTGGTCCTTTTGAACACCTTGGGTTTATCACCAAGCCCAGGGTGAACCCCCTATACCATCACGCTCCAGCCCTTCCGAACATCAAGCGCCAGAGGCCACCATTAGCAGATCTCCCCCGGAGGAATCTCCTGCCCACGTACCGGACCCACAAGATCTACCGGCTCTGGACATTCCTCAGGATCAGGAATCAGTCCAGGACCCGCTTGTCCCCGGGGTTTCATGCTCCTTCTTCTTCTCCCCAGATGAAGCGGTGGCGGGGATGTCAACATCGGGACCACCTCCAATCGACCTCAGGTCACACCAGGACCTTCTGCGGCATATCGCCCTTAATATCAACTTACCTGTAGAGGAAGTTCCTGAGGTGGAGGACCCAGAAATCAGTATACTGTCGGCAGAGGTGCCAACTAGGGTGGCCCTCCCCTTCATTCATTCAGTTCAGGCTAGAGCGGATACCATCTGGCAATCCCCCGGCATCCATACTGCCCATAGCCAGAGAGGTCGAACGGAAATACATGGTGCCCTCCAGAGGGTATGAGTATCTTTATGTACACCCCCCTCCCTGTTCATTGGTTGTACAGTCTGTCAATGAACGGGAGCACCATGGCCAGCAAGCCCCTGCAGCTAAATCAAGGGACGCCAGGCGAATGGATCTATTAGGAAGAAAAATCTATTCCGCGGGAGGCCTCCAACTCAGGGTGGCGAACCAACAAGCCCTCCTGAGTAGGTACAGCTATAACATCTGGGAGGCGGTAGGGAAGTTTACAGAGCTCGTCCCGCAGGACTGCCGCCAGAAATTCACAGCACTCCTGGAGGAAGGGAAGAAAGTTGCGCGGACCTCCCTCCAGGCCTCACTGGATGCCGCCAATTCGGCAGCTAGAACGGTAGCCTCTGGAATCGCCATGTGACATATATCGTGGCTGCAAGTGTCAGGCCTGCCACCTGAACTTCAGCAGACTATACAAGACTTACCTTTTGATGGCCAGGGCCTGTTCTCGCAGAAGACGGACCCTAGGCTACAGAGTCTAAAAGACAATCGTGTAATTATGCGTTCGCTGGGAATGCATATGCCACAAACTCAAAGACGGTCTTTCCGGCCGCAACCTCAGCGCCCCTAGCCCCCGCCTCAGCCAAGGCAAGACTTCACCAGAAGGCGAGGTCATACCAATCGCAGATGTCAGTCTGGGCCTCAAGGGGGTAACAATTCCGGTCCCACCAAGCCACCAGTGGGGCCGAAACCAAACTTTTGAGGGTGCGCCCGAGAGCAGTGTACGAATGGTCTCCCAGGATCCTTTTCAGTTCTACAACCGCCTTGCCCCATTTCTCCCTGCGTGGTCCCAACTAACCTCGAACTGTTGGGTCCTACGCACGGTGGAGTTTGGATACCGTCTTCAGTTTATTTCAACCCCCCCACCAACCCCCTCCTCGTCCCTCTTCAGGGACCCCTCTCACGAGCAACTCCTTTTGCAGGAGGTTTGGAGGCTCCTTGCAATGGGAGCTATAGAGGAGGTTCCGGAGGAGTTAAGAGGCAAGGGGTTCTATTCCAGATATTTCCTAATCCCCAAGGCAAAAGGGGGCCTCCGGCCTAGCCTGGACCTGCGAGGACTGAACAAATTCATGAAAAAGTTCAAGTTCCGCATGGGATCCCTGGGAACCATCATCCCTTCCCTGGATCCTGGAGGTTGGTACGCCGCTCTCGACATGAAGGACACATATGTCCACATCACTGTTCACCCCCCGCACAGACGGTATCTACACTTTGTGGTGAATCTTCAACATTACCAGTTTACGGTCCTTCCCTTTGGCCTCTCCTCGACCCGTCGGGTATTCACAAAGTGTATGGCGGTAGTCGCCACCTCCCTCCGCCGTCGTCAAATACATGTCTTTCCATACCTCAACGACTGGCTTATCCGAGGCACAGGTCACCGCTCATGTGAGCGTCATCAAGGACCTATTCACCCATCTAGGCCTGATAATCAAGTTGGAAAAATCCACTTTGGTGCCTATGCAGAGAATAGAATTCATAGGGGCCACGCTGGACTCCAATCTTGCAACGGCCAGCTTGCCTCCACCTCGGTTTCATGCTATAGTCTCCCTTGTACAAAGACTACAAAGCTTCCCAACAACCTCTGCCCGCACTTGCCTTGGCCTCCTCAGTCACATGGCTGCGTACACTTTCGTCACAAAGCACACCAGACTGCTCATGCGTCTCTTCAAACTTGGCTCGCCTTAATCTATCGTCCACGCAGGGACGCCATAGACGTGATACTCACAGTTCCATCGAGCATTCTGGGCTCCCTCGACTGGTGGCTGACGCCATCCCTGGTGTGTACGGGTCGACCGTTCCATCCACCGCAGCCCTCCACGTCCCTAACAATGGATGCCTCATCTCTCGGCTGGGATGCTCACCTAGGGCACCTTCGCACTCAAGGCCTTCGGTCCTCTCGGGAATTGGCACTTCACATCAATGTCCACGAACTGAGAGCGGTCCGACTGTCGTGCCAAACCTTCCAGCATCATCTACAGGGCCGTTGTGTTGCAGTGTTCACAGACAACACAACGGCCATGTATTACATAAATAAGCAGAAAGGGACGCGATCTTCCCCCCTTTGTCAAGAGGCAAAGCAACTGTGGGACTTCTGCATAACCCACTCAATAGACCTGGTAGCCTCCTTTCTCCGGGAGACTGGAACTCTCTCGTTGATCACCTGAGCAGGTCCTTCCTGTCCCACGAGTGGTCCATCCATCCGGACATTCCCCATTCTGTATTCCGGAAGTGGGGCTTTCCCCAGATAGACCTCTTTGCCTCCCGAGAGAACAGGAAATGCCAGGTGTTCTGCTCCCTGCAGAGTCGGTCCCCAGGCTCCCTCTCGGACACGTTCCTAATTCCCTGGAAAGGTCACCTATTTTATGCCTTCCCACCTTTTCCCCTTGTCCACAGAGTTCTACTCAAACTCCACAGGGACAGAGCCCAGCTAATACTGATCGCTCCTGCATGGCCAAGACAGCACTGGTACACCCTGCTGCTCGACCTTTCTCTGGCAGACCTGATACTTCTGCCACTCTGCCCGGACCTCATAACGCAGGACTTCGGGAGGCTTCACCACCTGGACCTGCAGTCCCTCCATCTGACAGCATGGCTGCTGTCTGATTGAACCAATCTGAATTGCGTTGTTCCACCTCTGTGCAACAAGTACTACTGGGAAGCAGAAAGCCTTGCACACGGGCAACGTATCTCGCCAAGTGGAAGCGCTTCTCCCACTGGTGTGCCCAGCATGACTTTATTCCCGAAGGTGTATCGGTCCCCATTATCTTGGACTACTTATGGTCCCTCAAGGAGCAGGGCCTGGCGATCTCTTCTATAAGGGCGCATCTTGCAACTATTTCCATCTTCCATCCTGGGGAAACTGGCAGTTCGATCTTCTCTCACCCCAGAGTTTCCAGATTCCTCAAGGGCTTGGAGCAGCTCTACCCTCAGGTCAAGCGCCCATCCCCTATCTGGGATCTCAACCTCGTATTAGCTAGGCTCATGGGCCCTCCCTTTGAGCCCTTAGCCACATGCTCGCTGCTGTACCTGTCCTGGAAGACAGCCTTCCTCGTCGCTATCACCTCGGCTAGACGAGTATCGGAACTTCGCGCTTTGATGGCGTATCCTCCGTATACGGTATTCCACAAGGACAAGGTACAGCTGCGACTGCACCCGGCATTCCTCCCTAAGGTGCCTTCCACATTAATCAAGACATCTTCCTACCAGTCTTTTTCCCGAAGCCGCACTCATCGTGACAGAACAACAGCTGCATACCCTGGATGTCCACCAGGCCTTCGCCTTTTCCATCCAGAGGACCAAACCTTTCAGACATTCACCTCAGCTATTTGTAGCGGTCGCAGAGCGCATGAAGGGCATGCCAATCTCTTCCCAACGGATCTCATCTTGGGTGACATCCTGTATCCGGACATGCTATGACTTGGCCCATATTCCGATGGGCCATCTCACCGCCCACTCTACTTGGGCTCAAGCCTCATCTGCCGCTTTCCTGGCCCATGTTCCCATCCAGGAAATATGTCGCGTGGGGGGTGTACTGGTCTTCCATCCACATCTTTGCATCACACTATGCATTGGTCCAGCAGTCCAGAGACGATGCCGCCTTTGGCTCAGCGATCTTGCATTCCGCAACGTCTCACTCCAACCCCACCTCCTAGGTAAGGCTTGGGAATCACCTAACTGGAATGGATATGAGCAAGCAATCAAAGAAGAAAAGACAGTTACTCACCTTTGAAACTGTTCTTCGAGATGTGTTGCTCATATCCATTCCAAACCCGCCCTCCTTCCCCACTGTCGGAGTAGCCGGCAAGAAGGAACTGAGGAACGGAGGGGCCGGCAGGGGTATATATCCGGCACCATAGTGGCGCCACTCCAGGGGGCACCCTGCCAGCCCATCGAGTGTTGCTAGGGTAAAAAATCTCCAATGAACGTGCACGCAGTGCGCGCACACCTAACTGGAATGGATATGAGCAAAACATCTCGAAGAACAACAGTTACAAAGGTGAGTAACCGTCTTTTTTCAAGCATGGTCACAGTCTGCACATACTCAGAGACTTAGATTTTAGCAGCTACATTCCCTGAAAATTCCATTCTCACTGAGCATGCTCCAGTCTGAGACTGAGCAGGACTTTCTCTGCAATTGGCAGTCTGGATTACTCCAGGCTGTGCCAGATCTGGGTCTGGGCAGTTGAACTTAGAAGAGAGGTGCCTGATTTCATAGATTTATTGATTTCATGGCCAGAAGGGACTATTCAGATAATCTAATCTGACATCATGGAAGACACAGTCCATAGAACTTCCACCAAAATAATTCCACTTGGAACTAGAGCAGATCTTTTAGGAAAACATCCTGTCTTTATTTAAACATTGCTAGTGATGGAGAATCCACCACAACCATTGGTAAATTGTTCCAGTGGTTTGTTACCCTCACTGTTAAAATTTTCATTATAAGACATAGTTTTCAATCCTTCCATCATTCTCTTGGCTCTTCTTGAACCCTCTTCAATTTACCAACATCCCCCTAGAATTGTACACTCCAAGGCTGGACACAATATTCCAGTAACAGTCACACTGGTGTCAAATACGGATGTAATATAACCTCTCTACTTCTACTCTATATTCCTCTGTTTATGCATCCAAAGATCACGTTCGCCTTTTTGGCCAGAGCATCACACTGGGAGCTCATATTCAGCTGATTATTCACCATGACCCCAAAATCTTTTTCAGAGTCATTGCTTCCCAGGATAGTCTCCTCCATTGTGTAAATATAGCCCATGTTCTTTGTTCCCAGATATGAGTTCACATTTGGCCATATATTGTTTGCTTGCACCCAGTTTACAAAGCAATCCGGATCACTTTGTACCAGTGGCCTATCCTCCTCATTATTTACCACTCCCCCAATCTTTGTGTCATCTGAAAACTTTATCAGTGACGATTTTATGCTTCCATCCACTTCACTGATAGAAAGGTTAAGTAGTGTAGAGCCGAGAACCGATCCCTGGTGGTGAAGGAGGTAAGTCTATATTTCAAATGGAAGATTGCTGTTCCACAATATGTTCCCATTAAGATAATAGATTGGAAGGGTTTTTTTAAGGCCAGAAAAGTCTATTCTGATCATCTAGTCTACCCTCTTGCATAATCCAGGGATGTAGAATTTCACACAGTGATTCCTGCGTCTAGCCCCACAATGAATTGTTGAACTACAGCGTATCTTTTAGAAACACATCCAGTCTTGATACAAAGACTGTAAGTGATGGAGAATATACCACATCTCTCGGTGATCGGGTCCAATGGTTAATCACACTCATTGCTAAACATTTGCATCTACAGTTATTTTTTTAAAAGTTAATTGCCTATATCAAAACAATGTGGACCAAAGTGGTAAGTGGAAGGCCTGGGTTAGCAGGACACTGATCTTCTCCAATGGAAAAGACTGTTGTGAACCTTGGTTCTGAAGTACTTCTGCATGCCAACCTCCCATGGCTTCCATTTCCTCCTACTCTTCCCTCCTTCTTACTCTGCTCTGTATCTTCTCAACAATTTCCTTCTCCCACTCTTTGGCTTTGTGCCTGCTTTTATGCAGCCCCACTGTGCTTTCAGCAACCTGCCCACCAAGCATCCCCCTTTTCTTAGCAATTGCCCCTTTAAAACAAGCATCTCTTGCAAAAGCAGCCAGTATTAACATTATTTCCTTGTCGTCTTCTGTCTGTGCTCTCTTCTGGCTTCTCATATTTGTCTGCCTGAATTATATATTGTAGTTGTAATGATCCTATGTGTGGTTTGCCAGTGGTTTCAACTTGGGACCTTCAGCACCAAAGCACAAATCTCTTGTGTTAAGTATACCTCCATTAGATGGTAGCAGTAGTAGGTCATTGTCCTCTAGTGGACCAGCCACTAGAAAGAGACACAACACACACTTTATGAATGTGTACAATGGCTTCTCAGGGCAAAGTTGATGAGCCAGATTCGGTCCTGACAATGCAACTCCATTGCTTTTCATAGAGTTGCATTCACAAAGCCATCTGTGAATTATTTGCAATGTCATTCATGTGTTCATAAAGTGTCATTTACACATACAGCCCTGTATACATAAAAGAAGAAGAGATTAAGGACCAGACATGGGATTGGTAAATTATTCACTTTGTCTACTTACAACTCCATTTGTGGAGGACCATCATGACTCCACTGATGTCTTCCCTGCTCCCTCTTGCTCCAGGCCTGTGATCTCAGAGATGCTCTCGATTTTCCAGAGAGCATAGTTCACTTAAATATAAATCTTGACCTGTAATTCAGCTCCTTCATGTAACACTCTGAGCTGGGCAATGTGTAAAACAATGGAAGACTAGAAGCTTTCAACAATTGGTTGTGAGAAGGGGCTGGTTATAACTGGGATTCCTAATGTATGAGCAAATCGTCCCTGGGCCAGCGACATCTTGAAACATTTTTTTAATATCAAGAATGATCTTTATGCAAATCTCAGGTCACGTCTGTTTATTCTGTTGCAAAAGCCATCCGAGCTGTGACACAAAAGGAAATGTAGTGAGACAGGGTAATAGACACAGAAAGCTGCTAATAGGAAGATTAGGTCTCTAGGCTGTCAGACTTGTCTCCCTTAAGCACATATTTATGCTTCCAGGCAAAGAATGTAGCTCGTATAACCATTCTCCACTGCATCTGTATTGCAGAGAACAATCATGTATTCAGCACACAAGTGCTTATCTGAGATTTCTAGAGTGTCACAGATGACAGGTCATTGGGGATGTGTCTAGAATTTTCAGGTGCTGAAAATTGTATCTCTAGCTAGGAGCACCCAAAACCAAAGTGCCCTTTTCATTGTGATCCCTGCTCTGATGCTGTGCTGAGGCTTGATGAGAGTCATTGACACAGCAGGGACCAGATCCCAAGAATCCCGATTTCTCTCATTCTACCTACTTAAGCATTTATACCTTGCTTATTACTGTAGTGTCAAATTCCCTGTTTCCTGCTGTAATCATTAGGCAATACTGCCTGCATTTTAACCTTCATCATCTCTTTAGCTCTGTCACCAGTAACACTTCCTCCCACACCTACCCCCATCCCCTCCCTACCGCCTTGTAATCACCACTCATAGCACCTACAGTTAGACTGTTAACTCCAGGGCACAGCCCATGTCTATCTCCTTGTACTTGTAATGTGGTGGCCACCACCCAAGTGCCCTCTCTTGGCAAGGGTGCCTCCGCAGTGCCCTGCACTTATTTTCCTCTTCTTCAGGGCACGTGAACTCCACACAGTCTTGCTCATCCAACCACAGCCCTTCTTGGGATCATGTTTTTTTTAATGACGCTAAGTCCCCAAAAGCAAACACAAAACCAAATCTTTCACCCAGCTGTAAGCTGGGCATGGCCCCTCCTCCCTGAGGTTCCTGTCCTGTCCTGCTGCCTGAGCGGTGGGAGGAGGCAAGGACTAATCTGCCTTCTTTGGCTTCTACCAAAGGAAGAACAAAACTTTCAGCTGGATCGTCTTACCAAGCCCCCACTCCCTTCTTCAGGGACCACTGCAGGAGATCCTCCTTCCCTGCAGCCTCACTCTGCAGTTCACCATCTAGCTCTGTCCTCAGTGAACTCCCTTCGACCCTTTATAGCCCAGGTGCAGCCATAGCCCCTGAATTGGCTCCATGGGGAGCACCTGTTCTGGCACAGGGGCGCTGAACCAATTTTAATCCCAGGTGCCAGCTGCCTTGCGACAGTACGGTAAAGTGCCTGGCACACTTAAAGAGAAATAATAGTAGTCTGTCCCAGGAGACAATAGTGGGTGTATGAAAGCTGGTATGTCTAGCTGTGCTGATTTTATTCCATATCCTTTGATCTGCTAATAAATATTGAAATAGAAATCCCTCCATGTTTTCTTGTCCAGGTTAACTCACTGAGCATTCATCCTGCACTTTGAAGGACAATCCCTAGGCTTGTAGGCGCTTTCACAGGTAAGTGCAGTGAGCTCCCAACAGATTCAAATAATGAATCAATATAACCTAGCTCTGGGAAAGCTGTTGGAAAATATTTGATTGTTCTTGAACATAACAAAGAAAATAAAATCACAAGCCTGTGTGGCTTGCAACCTCGACACCCTTTTCATTTATCTTCCAATTCCTTTCTCCTGCCATGGACAAAAAGAGAAACTAAACCACTAGTTCATGCCTCCCCTCAATCGGAGTCATAGTATGCCTTAATTTGCCACATAAAGTCAATGGGGGCTATGTGCAGGGACTGAGGCTAAGTCTACACTACTGCGGTAAGTCAACCTATGCAGAGTCGACGTACCTTAGGTCGAGTTACTGCAGGGGTCTACACCACGGAGGGTCGACGGGAGAAAATCTCCCATCAACTTACCTTACTCTTCTAGTTGGGGGTAGAGTACATGGATCAACTGGAGAGCGATCTGCAGTCGATTTGGCGGGTCTTCACTAGACCCACTAAATCGACCACTGGTGGATCAATCTCAGAGCGTCGATCCCTGCCGTAGCGTAGACCTGCCCTAAGTCCCCAAGGTTTCAGGCCCGAGAGGTGTAGCTTAAAGCTCTAAGCATCTGCTTTGGAATAGCTCTGTTATCTGGTGTCCTAGATTCACATCCTTGGAGGAATAACCCATCCCTTTATCTTTACCATATACTTTACCGCATACAAGTTTCAGATGAGACCTTACAAGCCAAAGTGCTGTCCACTCTCTCAAGTGTTGGTAAAGATCCTCAGGCATATGTTAGAAGAGCAAGAGTTTGTTAATGAAAGAGCAAATTCAACAGCATGGTGTCTACTCTGTGTTTAGCTATCCCTGCTGTGGTGTTGTGCATCACAGCTACTGAGAGAAACAGAATCACTTGCCCTGGGCCCATGCTTTTCTTTTCCCTACAAAGGGAGCTGGGCTGCAGGGGGTCATGTAATCCTGCAGTAAGTTGCCTGGTGGGAATCAGAGTTCTTTTCTTGAATGCTTAGACCAGCAGGGATAGAATTGTTGAAAGGAGAACAAGCCCAGTGCCGGCAGCTTAATCAAATGAGATCTGGAGGCATCTCACCTCACTCAGCAATGACCCCCTGCAGCTAAGTGCAGAACTGGCTCCAGAGAGGAGACCTGGGCCCAGATTTTCCACGTCACTTTTACGGAGTGTTTAAAATCGTACATGTGTGCATTTCTCACAAGGGATGAACTTTAAAACCTCACTGGTCACATTTGTCTCAGAATAGAAACAGCTGAGTTTGAAACCAAAATAAAATTTCAAGTTTATATGTGATTAAAAAAATAGGTTTCATGCATTTTTAGAAAGACTTTTCTTAAGTCTTAATAGGTGGCATAATTGCCTTCAGTTTGCAGTCCAGTATCTTATCCGCTAGTCTATGCTGCCTTCTCATTTTAAAGTAGCCTAGATTTATAGTAAACATGTTATTGGCTAAACTTTATTTTGAGCTACTGTGCTGGTTTAAAAAAAAAGGCATAAATCAAGTATTTGCCAACTTCATTCTGACTGTTGCCATGTTCACCTACCAGTGTGGGTTCTCAGATAAACAGAGGTCATTGGGGAAAAAAATCAAACTCTTCCCATGCTTCTGAAGAACAGAAACAAACATCTGTCTCCTTGAAAAATATACAGCAAACATCCCTATCAATGACTGCTACTCTTCTCGCCATAGAGCCCGGGGGGTGATAGCAGCCACCTGTGGCCTAATTTGTGCATCTGGCCACTCCTTGTGGCTTTACCTTGGGTTAAGCCAGGTTATGTTCCATCTCACCCCATAACTGCCCACTTGAAGGTTGGTTTTCACAGCCCGTTATACCTGTACCCCTATTATTACTGCCAGAGAGCTATTTTTAACTGGTAACGCAATGACATTGATATTAACCTCAACAGAGAAAAACCTTAAACTGAAATAAATGGAACAAGCCTTCTGAAACCAGCCCTGAAGAGAAGACATTGCATTGCAACTAGGATAAACTCAGGGTTTGGGTCTAACACTGTATTGGGAGCATGACCACTGCTTGGCACAGGCAACCTGAGCCCTCCGATGCGTAAATGCTACTAGACCATAATGCTCTGTGCTCCTTTAGCACTTTTTCTTTGACGCTCTCAAAGCATTTTTGCAAACTGTAGGCCTCACAACACTCTGTGAGATAGGCAACAATTGTCGTCCCTATTTAGCAGATGCTGAAATCAAGGCACCAGGGGTGAAGTGACTTGTCCAAGGCCCCACAGGAAGTCTGGTCCAGCAAGAATAGAACCTCATTCTCCGTTCTGGGCTTTAATCACAAAACTCTCAACTTCAAGGTGATTGCAGCACAGGGTCTTCTACTCTCTTCCCAACCTTGTTCCCTCTTTCTTTCCTTTATTGTCTCCCTGCCTGAGCCATTTCCTCCTTAGTTTTTTTATCTTTATATTTTCCTTTTTCTGTGAATATCTCTTCACCCAATAACCTTCCTCTCTCTGCTTTTGATCTCTCTCCTTGACCATATAACATCCTGGGAAAATACCAGTACAAGATAAAAGGATTAGTGATGGCAATGTGTTGAAATCTAACCCTAGTCAAGCTGCTGTCTCTGGAGGAAGGTTACTTTGTCTTTAAATGTTGTGCCCTTTGAGAACTGTGCAGAGTCAGACACTCAGACAACTATGACAGTAAGTTCACTACCAGTAGAATGGAACTAGAGGAGAGAGAATGGAAGCAGGGCAGAGGGAGAGAAGACAAAAGTACTCCTGAAACTGCTCAGCTTTCCAGAGATTCATAGAGTTTAAGGCTAGAAGGGACCAATAAGAGCATCTAGTCTGATTTCTTGTCTAACACAGGCCATATAGAATTCACCCGTTGATTCCTGCATCAAGCTCACAACATCTGGCTGAGCGAGGGCACATCATTTAGACAGGCATACCATCCTGATGTAAAGATCTCTGGTGGAAAAAAATCCACAACACACTTTGAGAACTTGTTCCAGTGGTTTGTTACTTTCACTGTTTAAAATTCGGCTTTATATACTGGTCTGAATTTATGTAGTGTCAATTTCCAGCCATCAGATCTTGTTAGGCCTTTGTCTAGTGAACTGAAGAATCCTCTACTATTAGATATCCTCTCCTAGTGTAGGTATGTTTAGACCTGGAAATTCCCATTAAAATGTTTCCCAGCCTCCCAGCTGACTGACTCATCCTCTAGTTGTCAACTCAGCCATAGTGTCAAGAGCTAGCAGCTGGGAAGACGCTCAGGCAGGCACAACAATCAAGGTGAAAAGTTTGGGGTGGGTTTTCACTGCTGAGGAGGGCAGAAGAGGTTGGAAAACTCAGAGGTGGTCAGGGAATTGGGGTGCTTTAATAGTTGGAAGTGTTACCCACTTGGTCAGGGAGGTCAGAGTGTAATGGCATTATGGAGATAGGAACAGAGTGTAATTTTCTTTAGTTCCTCAGATCTAAAAACACAATATTCCAAAACAACTTCCAAAACCATGCAGGCAATTTTTATACCTGTGGCCAGGACTCTACATGCACAATGGTGAGCTTTGTGCATGTAAACAGTTGCACACCTCTGCTGAATGCTTAGAAATGCAGTTTCAGAAGCCGGCTGAGAAAACGTGGGCCTAAGTCCTATTTACACTGATGACAGCTCCCTTCAGCCCAAAAGTTTCCAAAGTGCTTTACAAATCATATATAAACAGCACCGCAGGGCTATTGCCACCCATGAAGAGAAGGACGGCAACCCTGTGGGGACATGGCACACTGCCCAGCAGCAGGGGATTGGAGGAAAGCTAGCCAAGGAAACTGGAACAAATCCCTATACTTACATGAAGCACCATGGGACGTTCGATGGATACATTCAACATACCATGACTTTTAAGGTCTTGTGAATGAATCCCCCTTCCCTGGTGTGAGCAAGTCCATGATGATGAGTGTATTTACCTTAGAAGGATAAAGGGGTGATTCCACTGTTAAGAAGTGATGGAAAGAGTGGCCAGAAGAAGCCATTTACTGTGCCCAAAAGCAAGTTTCATTGGTCTACAAACCCAGGAACTATGTTGTGTATTCTTTACCACCACTTACTGCCATTGTCTGTATTAACTAGTTATTTACTTATATACAGCTATCGAGCTCTCTCGTCACATCCACCTTGATGTGATTTGAATCACTGGTTCCAGAGCAGTAGTTTGACTGTGCCAAACCTCGTGAGCTTGTGAAGCTATCTGCTCCTCTAAGAGATGAATAGCTAAGGGCCAGGTGCACCCTTTGATGTAAATTGGCATAGCTCTGTTGAAGCCTCATCAGTTTACACCAGCTCAGGGTCTGCTGAGAGCCTCGAAGTAGAAGGAGGGAGTAGCATTTATCTACTATCCTCTTAATTGTCGCCCTAATACATATGGAATTGCCAAGTAGAAATTGTGACGATTTAAAAGCAGAGAAGTGTAGGGTTGAGCTGGTGTTTTCTTTGTTACCACTGTTGTGAGACTGGTTAAAACACTGCTCTCATTTGGATGAACGAGGTCATTGCGCTATCCAGGTTTATTTTTCCCATGTGTGAAGCTTTGTGAAGTTTCAGCGATCCGCTTTTTAATCGGCGATATATTTTCGAAGATGTCTGTATTCTTGTTGGCTTGTGGACAGCTGTATCACAAGGATTTCCCTCTGGTATAGAACACAGAGCTCTTCTGTATCAGCGTGGAATGCAGTAGCAAGTCAGTGCACAGTGGTCCATAAGGATACCAGCTACCCTTATAAACTTTTTATAGCTTAGGAAAATAAACATGTGGTTTCAAGGCTCTGCATAGCCAGTGCTCGCTGAGTTTGCAGAACTAAGAAAGAAAATATTGGTAAAGCTAATAAATTTCTGCGGCAGCCAAGGGACACTATTCTGAAATCCCGGGGAGGATTTGATGGCTTTATAGATAAATTTGTATTTTATCTCCAGAATCATCAACCAAGTTCAGCACTAACATGAAATGTTTTACAAAATGAGCACTACAAACTTGAAGCTGCTATGGGATACTGACTGTGTATAATCTCTAAAGAGACTTGCTAATTTAGAGGCTCCAATATATAACAGTTTTAAGGAGAGGGCATTTCCTCTAGGCTAAGGAGTAAAGAACTGGTTATAGCAGTTGTCCTCAAACTTTTTCTGTTGTACCCCCCTCTTAACCATAATGGAACCTGTATGTGCTCTCCCTGTTTTCCCCCCCACCAAGAACCGTGGTCATAAGCTGTGGCTGAGAGCAGGGTGGGAGCCACGGTCAGGAGCCAGGGCTGGGAGCTGAGCTGCGGGCAGGGGTCTACACTCAGGGCTGGGAGCTGGGGGCCGCGGTTGGGGCCGGGAGCCAAGAACCAAGGCTGGGATTGGAGCTGAGGCTGGGACAATGGCCAGGAGTGAAGCCACAGCCAGGGCTGGGAGGCGAGGACAAGACCTGGAGTTGGAGCTGGGGCTGCAGCTGGGGTCGCGGCTGGGAGTGGAGCCAGGCCTGGAAGTGGGGCTATGGCTGGGGCCTGAGCTGTGACTGGGGCTAGGGGAAGAGTTGGAGAGGAGCTGGGGGCACTCCTGTGTCCTGCTGGAATGTTCCTCTGTGTCCCCTGAGGGGGGGGCGCACTCCACAGTTTGGGGACCACTGGCTTACAGCAATGGCAAGAAAACATCTAGCTCTATGTAGATGTTTGACTAATGTGTGTCCTTAATTTTAAACCATCTTCCTAGGCTTTAAGAAAATAAACTAACTCACTCAGGTATTGAGAGTTAGTAGCGACCAGGTGCGTTTAGATCGGAGGGTTACAGTATGTATTGTACCATGACTGTAGGTGGTTCCAGGCACTGTAATTTCTGCAGTCCAATCCACTCCCATTTCTCTCAAATTACCATGTGGACTAATTCTGCCCTAGGGAAAACTGTGCTCATGGCTAAGTTTTAAGAC
Source organism: Gopherus flavomarginatus (assembly GCF_025201925.1). Lineage (NCBI taxonomy): Eukaryota > Metazoa > Chordata > Testudines > Testudinidae > Gopherus > Gopherus flavomarginatus. The sequence continues at coordinate 204,109,111 of NC_066620.1, forward strand.
CCAATTAATTGAGGGGAAAGGATAGCTCAGTGGTTTGAGCATTGGCCTGCTAACCTCAGGGTTGTGAGTTCAATCCTTGAGGGGGCTGGCCCATTTAGGGATCTGGGGTGAAAATCTGTCTGGGGATTGGTCCTGCTTTGAGCAGGGGTTTGGACTAGATGACCTCCTGAGGTCCCTTCCAACCCTAATCTTCTGTGAGTCTATGAATTAGGAGAAAGAGCAGCAGACATAACAAAATAGGACCTTGCCCCAAGTCTGTGCTATGCTGCCTTCCATCAAACTTGCAAATTATCAGATCAAAAGTAAAGAGAATAAATGAAAGCAGACAGGTCAGTGTCCCAACCAAGTTGAAATGTGGGTGATTACATTTCCCAGCATAAGTCCCCAATTGCATTTGCAGTTGGATACAAAGAGCTACTTTCTGCCACACACTTCCAGCACTCTCACCTGTAGATCAGGAGACAGATTCCAATACATGCATGTTCCTGTGACAGAATTTACATGCAATGATCATAGTGGAGTTTTCGCGTGTCTGCTTGGTGTGTAGGTGTCCATGCTTAACAAGTGTGCATTGCCAGTGCTAGCAGGCATGCAGTTGAGAGGCCCATTAGAAAACTTTTCCTGGTGTCCCATTTACTCCTTGCCTTAAACCGTTGTCGCTCTCTGCTCTTCAACAGCTGCCCTGATCTGCCCACCCCCACCCCGCGTAGGTGAACTGATGTGTCGCTGTAGTTATGGATTAGTTTAAGTTCCTGGTCATGCAACTTGTTGTGGGTGGGTGAGCTGCTGCACCGAGGGGGAGCCATATGTTGAAGTCTTCACATGTAGAATTAATTGCAGGATTGAGGCCTAAGTTTGTAAAGCACTTTGGAATCCTTCAGGATGAAAGATGCTACATAGATAGGCTGTTGCCGTTACTCATTTCTGCTTTAATGCCAGGGCCTAAATCTAAATCTTCTTCCTTCACTGCTGTCACCAATCAGTTAGGGGCAAACTCTGAAACAGTAAATGTGCCTTTTCCATCCACTTTCAACAGACTGTCATGCCCTTCTCTTCCTTTGTAGTGGCCTGGATATTCAAATCCACTCGCTTCGCTCCTAGATGGGACCTTTTTAAAATGATGATTCAGTAATTAAATTGTCTAATATTTATCATGCAATGATTGTGAGGAAAAGCATCAGAAACAAAAGAAGCTGCTCCCCAATTTACAGAATATGTAAATACAGACAATATGTTCTTACCCCCCACTAGACGTGAGAGAGAAAGGTAATTCTTACCCTAAGGAGTTTATATTGTCACTAGACGCGAGAGAGAGAAAGGTAATTCTTACCCTAAGGAGTTTATATTGTCACTAGACGTGAGAGAGAAAGGATTGGAGAAGGAAAGTGTGATTATCTTCAATTCACAGATAGGGAACTGAGGCACAGAGAGAGATTGAGTGACTTGCCCAAGGTCACACAGGAATTAAACTCAGATCTCCGAATCCCAGTTCAGTGCCGTAACCACAAAACCATCCTTCCTCTCAATAGAACATCCTTTCTCGCAACCAGCTGAACAATGGGGACTGACGAGGGAATGAAGGGCAGGGGACTATAGTAATACAAATGTGTTTACTCAGTTTAGGTCTATGCACTTCCATTAAATGTACAAACCCTTTCACTTAGAGGGTAAAGGCTCTGCATTCCCATTGCCAATCCCCTGACTCCTTGCATTTTTCTTTTTGAAAAACCAAAGCGGGACATTTACAAGAAAAATGACTTTTGTTAAAAACAATAGAACTGCTGTGCAGCTAGAAGGTGAAATGAAATTTGGATTTGCAGACTGCAAACATGCAGTATAAAGACTGAAACATTAACGCCGATGTTAAGCTCAGATAAAGTTATTTTAGTGCCAGCAGAAAATATCTTTCTTCGGGAAGATCTTCTAGGTTCTAATTTGTAAATTCCAAATGACTTGAACGTATCCAGTCGTGCACTTGTCAAAAGGTGAGAGACCTGCCAATAAGTGATTTACAGAATGTTTTCCCATGTTTTGCATTTTGGTAATTTCATGTTGCAACTGAATACCTAATAATGCCAAATCCAGCTTCTCCAGCTAAGCCGGGAATGAGCTTGTGGAAGAGAGTCCCTCAGTGAAGGGCATAGGCAACATTATGCTTCTATGCACCAGTGCCAGAGCTGCAAATATGGCTCTGCTGAGATTAGTCCTGCAAGGTCATCCCCCTGAACTGAAAGGGCTGGCTGAGTCCATCTCTTTGGACTTACAGACAAGTAGAAACAGGCCTTGCTGCAAAATCTGAGCAGGTGGTGCTGCTGAACTATAGGGCTGTGTGGGGATTTGCTTCAGTGTTCACATCTGAATTAAGCAAGGTCTGAAACGAATACGGAGAAAATAATGTCTCCCCTAGAGTCTGATCAGAATCCCCAGGCCCAGATGTCCAGGAACTTTCAAGAAGTGCAGCTCCACATCTCAACCCTGCAACTCAGGTCCATCTCTGTAGTGGAATGAACCAAGTCCTCAGAGCAGAACATCCCTGAAGCATGAGTCTGGAGATGAACTTAGCATCTTGGGCCTAGCTCTAACTTCCAAGGCAGGAAGAAGACTTTCACCCTTGAATTTCTTTACTTTAAGACCCATGAAGAGTTCTGTAGCCAGGAAAGCACAGGCCCGAAATTTATTTTCAGAAACTATCTATGAAGGGTGTCATGTCCCCATCGTCCAGATTTCTGAATCTCTGAGATTCCCCCAAATTCTCCAGCTACTGAGAACTCGTGTCCCCTCTTGCATCTGTCTCACCAGACTTTGTCCGGGAAAGGCTCAGGGCCACTGGAGTTGATGTCAGTATCAATAACTGAAGTGAAGTTAGCTAGAAGCTGGGCCAGGCATCAGGATGAAAAGGTAGTGCGGGGTTAGAGCCTTAGGGAAGGGCAGTGCAGGGACAGAGCCACGTTTCAGGAGCCAGTTGCCCTTTCACACGCACACACACACTTCTGGTCTGGGTCATCAGTTAAGGCTTGTATTTTTGAAATGATATTTGAAATGTTTCATTTTACCTCAATGATATTTTTTCTTTTTTGTTTTGGAGGGGAAAAATCAGTTGTAGTTCAAAATAAACCTTTTTTTCCTCCCTGGATTTTTTGGTTTGGCCACCAAACTCAAATATCAGTTAGTCGCTCAGCTGTATTAATAGCCTTCCCCTTCCTCTCCCAAATACACAATAGCTTCATATCTCTATTTAAACAATTGCTCCATTTTCGTACCGACTAGTGGAATTCCATCATGGGGTAATGGGGATCTGGTCCTATCAGATACTAATTTGAGCACAGACTAACAGTTTCACCATGCTTTAAGTGTAAATATTGTGGGAGGAAGAGGGAGCCGTGAGGAGATTTTACACTCTGAGCTGCAGCAATGGGAATTTGTGTTCATTGTGTGAACAAAGAATGATGAGGATGGTCTTCAGAGTAAAGTTGATCTTGTGCTTAAGGATCTGTAGTGAGTTTCAGGAAACATGGCTCCAATTCTCTGTTCTACCACAGACTGTGTATAAGCTTGGTCAATACTTAGTCTCTCTCTACCTGAGCGCCCCATCTCTAAAATGTAGTACTTCATTTGTCTGCTTTTTCTGTTTAGATGGTGAACTCTTTGGAGAAGCACCTGTCTCCTCCTATGTGTTTGTATAGCACCGAGCACAAAGAGCCTCCGATCTCGGTTGGGTCCTTTAGCAGGTGCTACTGTAGCAGCAATCATCATGACAACTTGGCATGAGAGGTTGGGGACCCAGCGATACCATCTCAGAAGTCAAATCCTCTTGCAGGAGTTCAGCCTCACTCACCTTGGGAGTGTTTAAAATTGCTTTTCGGCTGAGATAGCAAATCCTTCAGCGTCAAGTGGAAAATTGTATTTTTGATTTATTTTGTTTAGATAAGGGTTCAGATGACCAAGTCAGAGCCCCTTTGTGCTCTGATGTGGATGGAAGTTTATTCAGCCACTGAGATAGACCTGTTCCCCCACCACAACTTTCCCCCCAACTTGCACTCTCCACATTTGACTAAAACATATGGGCCTAATTCAGGTTGAAGACTGAAATCATTGCACAGCTCTGGTTAAAAATTATGGCTTTGTATAATGAAATCTTTGTCCATGGAAACTTGAAATAGCAGCTCAGCCTGTGACTTATGGGGAGAACGATGATGGAAATCAATTAATCATTCCACTTCCCAAAATCTGAATGGGAGGGCAAACTTGAATCAAAACTGGGCTCTGGCTTACAAGCTACTTGGAAGGCTTCAAAACTTTAATTCAAAGCTCTAGGAGTATGAGTATGAGTGGGAGCAAATATAGTGAGACTGAAAGATTTGTCTTTAGGAAGAAGAGCGATGATAGAGGATAAGAGATCCTGCTGTATAGAATTGTTTGTTTTTGTCCCTAAGGGCTTTCATTGCATTTCGGGCGAGAGCGTTACAATCTAGGGGCTAAGACTTTACAGTCCCACATCTGTTTATAAAAAAGAAATCCTACTATAACTCTTTAAAAGGAGGGGGGGAATTTTCTAAAATATAAGTTCCAAGTACAGCTGAGTGAATTACTGATGTTTTGGTTTGGTGGTAGGTAGAAAAAAAAATCTGCGTCAGTTGCACCAAATCTGAAATGTGTTGGAACTTTTGGTGAATCGAAAAGGTCCCTTCTGGATCTCTTCCAGAGCTTGGATTTGAACCTGGAGGGGTGCGGGGGAGTGTCTCCCATATCCCAGATGAGTGCCCTAAGCACCAGCCTAAAGTTTATAAAGGTTGGGGGTCAATAGCAGCAGGGGGGAGGGATAGCTCTGTGGCTTGAGCATTGGCCTGCTAAACCCAGGGTTGTGAGTTCAATCCTTGAGGGGGCCACCTAGGGATCTGTGGCAAAAATCAGTACTTGGTCCTGCTAGTGAAGGCAGGGGGCTGGACTCAATGACCTTTCAAGGTCCTTTCCAGTTCTAGGAGATAGGTGTATCTCCAATTATTTATTTATTAGCAGTGACACCCTTGGCCCCTCCCACTCTTTCCTCAGCCATTTTGTCAATGGTTAAAATTATTCATGTCAAATTTATGAATAGTTTCAGGTCAACTAAAACTGCATTTTTTTTTGTTGAATAAACTATTCATCTGAAAAATTTCACTAGTTCCAAGCCCATGATTTAGCAGCTCTAATATATTTTGATTATTATTGCCCTAGTTCAGGAAGGGACAGATCACATTCATGATTAAGCAGCTTCATTGCTTGAAACTAATGTGAAACCACTATACTTTACACTGTTTTCTTCCAGGCCATTTGAAGTCTTCGAGCTGCCTCAAAGTAGCTCACTTAGCCACACTGTGTTATACAATAGTGTGACTGCCTTGAAGCTACTGTGCATTTGAAATTAATGTCAGGTGTGTGTGGGGAGGAGGGGAAACGGGGACTGGATGAGTGTGGGAACTAAGGAGCCCAATCAAAGCTCATTATTTGGCCCAAGGATGTTTTCCTTTGCTGTCCCTCTTGCTTCCTGGCAGTGGGTCGACTTGAATGAATATTGGGAGATGAACAATAATTTTGGTTTCTGCCTGAAGTGGGAATAGCTGACAAAGTGTTTAATGGAAGCTGACAGTTAAGTACCCCCACCACAGCAGTAAAGTGGCAGACAAAGCATATGAAAATAAACAGCCCAAATGAAAGCTATTTCTGCACAGATTGTTGGCACACTTTCCCAATCCCAGGCAGGTTATCTGAGATGGTAATTGCTGCCAAAGAATTCTTGTGTTTTTTTTTAATATCTCTTATGAGACTTACCTCAAGGGAGCATAGAACATATTTATGGATACGCTTAACTTCAAAATAAGCAAAATCAATACCAGAAAAAGCAGAGCTGTTTTATGGCAGTTATCCTACATTGGTTTTTGTGTTTTCAAAAACTGGCTTCTTGATAATGGCTCTTAGATAATATCTGAGATATAAATGAGAGGTAGCAGCTGAGCTTAAAAGGAGATGGGTGCCTAACTCTCACTGGTTTTAAATGGAAATCCCAGCTCAAATTATTCTGGACACAATGGACTGTTCCAAGCAGGGGGCGGTGGGAGGAGTCTATCTGAACTACAGAGCCAAGGCACCATCCAGCCTTCGTGAAGAGCAAACCTTGCCATTGTCAGCTCTGCGTCTCTGGGTCTCTTGCACATACTGCCCCTTGGTTCGGCTTGTGTTGTTTTTAATCTTGCAGAATTGTTAATCCAAGTCAGTGCATGTTGTTGAAAACTGCCTTACTGTTCAAAAATAGGTTTCATGGATTCTAAGGCCAGACAGGACTGTTAAGATAATTTAGTATCACTGGCCGTGTACCACAGACTGAAGAATACAGTTGGAATAGGGCACTCTTTTATTAGCATTCTACCTCTATAGATCAGAGTGGTTAGAGCAGGTGACTAGGAGTCAGAATTCTGGGTTCTTGTCATGGCTTAACCTCCCTGTCTCTGGGCTGTGAAATGGCTATAATAATCGTTCCATGTCTGATTAAGGCGTAGTGATGTTTAATTAATTCCCCCCTTCAAAAAACCCACGCAAAGCTAACCTTAACAAATGTTTGAAGCCCAAGACATTTTAAGCTAAGGTTAATGTATTAAAACCTAACCATTTGAAAGTATTGAAATATTTAAGCTTCTATTACCATGACCCCATGCCCTTCTGAAGCACAGCTATGATTTGCTTATAGACACAAGTATCTGATATTTCTTCACAGGTCATTACTATAGATATAGTTATCCCCGGAGGGTGTTAGTTCTTTGAGCTGTATGGGTGTAATCATAATAGGGTGACCAGACAGCAAATGTGAAAAATTGGGACGAGGGTGGGAGGTAATAGGAGCCTATATAAGAAAAAGATCCAAAAATCGGGACTGTCCCTATAAAATCAGGACATCTGGTCACATAATCATAAGCCCCTTGTATTGTTTTGTATAAAGCCTATCATGCAGTGAATACAAGAATTACTGTGGGGCGCTATTGTCCTGCTGCAGTTTGCAAAGTGGCAGATGTATGTTGTGTTGGTTATGGAAAGGCTGGCGTGAAGGCTGTGGGGTTTAATGCACAAAGAGATCCAGAGGAGGCATGTTGTTCCACAAAGGGTTTGTGCAGGCCCTTGGATTGGATAGTGGAACTATGTGCAAAAGGTGGGAGATGGTTTTGCGTTGCTGTGTGGTCAGTCTGAGTGCTTCCCTTCCTGAAGAAGAGCTCTGTGCAGCTCAGAAGCTTGTCTCTTTCACTACTAGTTGGTCCAATAAAAATATTACCTCATCCGCCTTGTCTCTCTTCCTTCCTACTGCCAATTAATATTTTTTTGCAGTCCACTGGTTTGTTGTAAAGGGGCTAGTCGTGGATAGATGAGGTGTGAAGGGGGTGGATTGGCCCTGCACTGGTATGGCGGGGGTTAATCCTTCCCTCGTAGCAGAAGAAGCCCCTCCCCTAAGGCTCTGCTAGGCATGCTCCAACTGGAAGTCCGGTATAAAAGCCTGCAGAGGTGCTCAGTCAGGGTGGATTGCTGGGGAAGAAGGACGCTCAGTGGAGGCTCCAGGCCAGGAGCCGCTTCAGCTCCTGACTTCAGAAACCAGAGAGTCTGAGGTGCAGACCAGAGACCGGTGGCCCACAGCTAGTCAACAGGAGTCAGAGTCCCAACAAGTCACCTGCGCCAAGGAGCGTGAAAACCCTGATGACGAATGGACCCTGGCTTCAGGACACATGGTAGGAAGTGGCCCAGGGAGGTGGAGTGAGTGGTACCTTGCACATGCAGGTCAGCGTGTTGTGAAAGGATCCCCCCTGACTGGGTGGTGACCACGCTCACCACTGACAGGGCCCTGGGCCGGGACCCGGTGGAGAGGGAGGGGCTGGGTTCCCCTACCACCTCTGCTGCCACCCACTCCTAGGTGGCAGCCTACTTCTTTGACTCTGGCCACTAGGCCACATAGCCCTGACCCCTAGGGCAATGGTATGGACTCAGGCCACTAGGCTGCATTACCCCACCGGAGATGAGGAATTAGATGGACTCTGGCCATTGGGCTGCACTGCCCTAGGGGAGCTTTGTATAAGCTCTGGCTGCTAGGCTGCATTATCCCACTAGAGAAGGGGAAGTAGATGAATCTGACCCTTGGGCCACACTGTGCTAACTACAGAGGGGTTTAGAACACGGACTTTGGTGTAGAGAGGCTGTGTTACCTTCCACCCCCTTGACTAAAGGGGCCGTCGAGGTACTAACCCCATCACATGGGTTCAGAGTGAATGTTGTTAGCAGGGCCGTAACTGTGCCCATCTACCTTATCAAGCATTTTTCTAACCAGGATGTTTTATTTTTTATCATGATTAGTTAATTGATAAATCATTGGAACATTAACTGTATCTTAACTCTTGTTGGTGGGTGATTACCAGCGTGAGGAGGGACTGAAGCCAGGACTCTGCCTAATCTCTTTCCCTTTGGGACACAGCGCACCCCTGGGTGAGTAAATAAATTAATAGAACTTAAGCCAATAGGAATGATTAGAGTAGCTAGTCTGACCTCTTGTATATAACAAGCCATTAAATTTCACCCAGCTACCTTTGTAGTGAACCCAATAACTTGTGTTTGGCTAAATCCAAACTTCCAGAAGGGCACAGTCTTGACTTGAGGGCATCATTGATAGAAAACCCACCGCTAGGCTTGGTAGTTTGTTCCAAAGTTTCATCACCCTCCCTGTTGAAAATGTGTGCCTTCTTTCGCATTTGAATTTGGCTTCAGCTTCCAGATATTAGTTCTTGTTATGCCTTTCTCCCTCCCAATTAAAGCACCATTTGGTATCTGGTACTTTTCTCCCCTTGTACACAACCATCATGTTACCTCTCCATCTTCTTTCTGACAGACTCAAAGAGCTTTGTCTATTCAGCTTATCACTAATAAGGCATATTGTACTGTCTTTAATCATTCTCTTGGCTCTTCTCTGAACTCTCTGCAGTTTATCAACATCCTTTTTCATATGTGGCCACCAGGACGGGACAGAGTATTTCAGTACAAGTCTCAGTGGGGCCCTATACAGAGATAAAAATCCCCTCCCTGCGCCTATCCACTACCTCCCCCTTTATACATCCAAAGATTTCATTAACCCTTTTTGCCACAGCATCGCACTAGGCATACATGTTGAATTGCTTGTCCACTCTGACCCCTAAATCCTTGTCCAGGTCACTACTTTCCAGGATATAGTTCCCCATCTTCCTGGTTGGGCCTGCGTTCTTTGTTCCTAAAGGCATAACTTTGCATTTGACAGGGTTAAAATATATTTTATTTGAATGGGCCCAGTTTACCTAGGAATCCAGTTTGATCCATATCATGGCCTTTGCCTCATCTTTATTTACTACTCTGCCAGTCTTTGTATCATCCACAAAATATTATCAGCAGTGATTTTATATTCACTTTAAGATCATTGATTAAAATGTTGAGTAGCATTGGCCTAGTACCGAGTCATGTCAAATTCCTCTAGAAATGTCACCATTCCCTCTTGGCAATGACTTTTTGAGATCAGTGAATTAGCCGGTTCTCAGTCCATTTAACATGGGCTTTCTTGATATTGTATAGTACTGATTTTTTAATAAGCATGTCAGTCCCTCCGTTCCCCTGAGCACAGGCACTCGAATTCTCCCAGGTTATTATGTGGGCTGCACGATGGGGAATGATGCTCTTTACTGTCTCCCCAACCTTCCCCCTCCCATCCCCCTGACCATGCACCCCTGTCAGAGTCAGGCAAAATTCACCATATGTGAATATTTTCTCTAATTATAACCTAGAAACCAGTGGGCCTGGTTCTCATTTACACGAAGGCCCCTTTACACTGCTTTGGCATAATCTGTACCCACGTCAAGGCCTGTTTACGCTGCCAGAGTGACATAAGGGGCGGAGGGGGAAGGCAGTCTTTGTTCACATGGGAATCAGGCCCAATGCTTCGTGTTGTTTGCATGTGGGGTGCCTCAGAGACTTGTGCATTGCTCACTTGTTTCATTGGGGGGCATTTTTTGGATTTATACAAGACTAGGGTTACCATATTTCAAATTCCCAGAGAGAGGACACTGCGAAGGGAAGGGTGAGCTGGAGGGGGGTACAGTTAGGGTGTGCTGGAGAGGTAGGTGTGTATGTGTGTACACTGGGATGAGAGGTGCTATTTGGGGGGATGCTGGAGGGGTGTGTGTACTGGGATGGGAGGGAATATTTGGAGAGTGCTGGAGGGGTGTGTGTGCTGGGATGGAAGTGGGTGTTTGGGGTGGTGGTGGAGCGGTGTGCGTGTAGTGGATGGAAGGGGGCATTTGGGGGATGTTGGAGGAGTGTGTGTACTGGGAAGGGATAGTTGGGAAGGTGCTGGAGGGGTGTGTGTGTCCTGGGATGGGGTATTTGGGGGGTGATGGAGGGGTGTGTGCGCTGGGTGGGGATATTTGAAGAGTACTGGAACTGTGTGGCCTGGGTGGGGGTGTTTGGGGGAGTGCTGGAGGGGTGTTTGTGTACTGGGTGGTAGTATTTGGGGGTGCTGAAGGGGTGTGTGTGTACTCGGTGGGAGTAGTTGGGGGGGTGCTGGAGGGATGTGTGTGTACTGGGATGGGAGTGAATTGGGGGGGGACTGAAAAGGGGTTACTGGGGGGTACTTGAGCGGATACCGTCATCTTCAGTCTCGAGGTGGGGGGCAGTCTTGTGTTCCCTGTCATGGCAGCAGAGTGGCTGGTGTAGGCCCAGGAAGCAGCGCCAGCCCATCAGTCAGCACCTCCCTGCTGGCCTTTCCCCCTCCCTAGTGTGGGGAGCTGGGGCCTGGCCCCATCACCCCTCCCATCTAGGTTCTGAGGCCCTGCAGGGGGGGAGGTGGTCCAGCTGTGAGAGGTGCTTGGTGACTCCGCTTACCTGGTGGGAAGGGGGTGGGTGGAATGTAGCAGCTGCGGATGCAAAGGAAGGACTATTTGTGGCATGGAGACAGCTCTTTCTGAGCTGCACCATCAGGTCCACAAAGAAAAATCCCGAACATTTCCTCTTATTTGAAAAATCCACCTAGATGGAGGTAGGTGGACCAAAAAGAGGTCATGTCCGGGAAAACCCAAAAGTCTGGTGACCCTATACAAGAAGCCAAAAAGCTGCTATTGCTCTCACCGAAAACAATCCCTCTGCTACTTACTTCTCCAAAGTGTGCCATGTGCCTCCCATGGGAGAGGGTCAGTGGTGACATATGTCGTCTGTATCACTTGCTCTTAATCTGCATATTCCTGACTTGTTTTGCAGAGCTCCGTGATTCAACCAGAAACCTGACTCAAGGGATGGAGAGATCAGCGATGAAGTGAAAGGGGCGAGAAAAATTACCTGGAAGAGATAAAAATCCCACGAAGTCTGACTGTTGAAGGGAAACTAGTGCCCCCTCATTTGTTCTGGAAATGTGAGCACAGACTGTGTGTGCTGCCACATCAGAACAGATCAGCAGCTGATTATTTATATGACAGCAGCACCTGGAAGTCACAAGCGAGAGCGCGACCCCTGTGTGCTGGGCACTGTACAGGCGGATGTTAAAGACCGTCTTTACCTCAAGGAGCTAACAGGCTAAATGGAAGAGACTTTGAAAGGGTGGAAAGGGAGACAGAGTCACGAAGCAGGTCAGTGGCGGCGTCTGGGAATAGAGCCCAAATCTCCTGAGTCCTCAGTCCCGTGCCTGGCCTCTGAGCTGTGCTGCCTCTCAGATCACTACCCAATCCACAGTGGATAGGATACGTTATAACTTCCCTTTTCTCTACCTTCCATCTAGGGAGTCTTCCTGGCCAGGGGGAAAATGCTACTTGTCCTTAAAGTGAAATTATAAAACCCCTATCTCAGGTACTTACATGACTCCCATGACCATGGTATCTGGGCACCTTGTGGTCTTTATTCTCACAACCTCCCTGTGAGTTAGGGGAAGGGCTATTGTTCCATTTTACAGATGGGGAACTGAAGTAAAGAGAGAGACTGAGGGTATGTCCACCTGAACACATGCTGTGTATGGAGCTGGGGTGCAAATCTTCCGCGATCCAGCATGCCGTGCACCAACTGTCCATGTGGACCCTGCTGCAGTTGATTCAAATTTCCACAAGTGCGCATTGATGTCTGCATTCACACTTATGGTGCAGCAAGCAGTACATGCCCTAAGTGTCTATGGTCACATAAGTAGTCTGGGCTAGAGCAGGGGACTGACCCTCAATTTCCCACGTCACCAGCTAGTGTCAGAACCGCTGGACCACCCTTCCTCTTCAAATTTCTTGGCCTAATAATAGAAAGGAAGTGCCAGCTCCTCATGTCCTGGCCGAGCCATTCATCACAAATGCTCTTACAGCAATTATCACTGGTCTTGGCGATACTCCAGACAATTGGCCATTGCTGCTTTTGCTCTTGCCCTGTCCCTTACATTCCTCTTACCTTCCTCAGTACGTGTAATACCATCATGTTTTTTTGGCTTCTTTCCTCCCTCTCCAGAGGTTAAAGAGTTTTAGAAACGTGCCTAGTTTAGCAGACTACTTTGCTTCTGGATCCCAGCACTGTCCAGATGGTATTTATCATAAATCTTTGGAAATGTGGCAAATCCTGCCTGGAAGTTATTGGCAATAAGAACTTCCACAGTATAGTGTCTTCCTGGTCTAGGCATGAGGGGCTTTCTGATCCACACAGTTGAGAGAAATGCTCCTTTTATACAGTGTACATGAAATTCTTCCTCAGAGGCTTCAGGCCTGAGTCTCATTAATGGTAAGGAGTTTGGGTGAAAATGAAATTCAGGCCATCGAGTTTAGTGGCAGAACTGTGCTAATTTGAAGATTATTATTATCAAGTGGGAAGACAAAATACCAAACACAGAGGTGCTGGAGCACGCGGAATGGACACATGTAGAAACCACTATCAAGAGGCGGTTGTGATGGTTTGGTCATGCCAAGAGAATGGGAGGAGACCATATCCCCAAGAATATTTTGGAGAGTGAGATGCGAGAAGGCTCTAGAAAGTAGGGTCACCCTTTATGGCAGTGTGCAAAAATGTTATGAAGTCGTTCAACATCAATGTAGAAAGCTAGGAGGAGCATCCAGAGTCCTGTCCAAGTTGGAGGAGAATATCTGGCACTGGGTGCAGCTCAACATGAAGCTGCTTTGATCCAGAGGATGGAAGCAAAGCAAACAAGAAGAAAGCAGCATGCTGTAATCTTGGACTCTTAACTCAGCCAATGCATGGATCTGTGAAACTTGAAACAAGCTGTGTCGCTCTCGAATGGGACTTGCCAGCCGTAAGTGGATTCATCGGGCACCTGATTAGACCTCTGATGCGTATACCATGATCTAGTTTGGATCAACAGTTGCCAGTGATGATAAATCTAGGGCCTTTTATTTTGGGGGGCAAAGTGGAGGGTGAATTGGCTTCCATGGGGGCAACTGGGAAAAAGGTGAATATTTTTTGTTGAAATTTTTTGTCAGAAGTTTTCATACTCAGCAAATTGCCACCAGTTCTCTTTGCCATGTATTTCTTAGAAGCGCTCCCCAATAGTCATTTCCTCTTTAAAAATCGCATTTCCCCTTTATAAAGCTCTGCACTCTGGCTAACAAATCATATTTCTAAATACTCCTTAACATGCACCCGGCTGTGCATATGTTCTGCTCTCTCGATAGGAGACTCACTACAGAAGGGAAACACCTTGATATAGTTATAGAACAATAGTATAAATCAACCATAATATAAGTACTTATATCACTGCAGCATGTTGTGGCCCCCATTTTGCTGTGATCTGTACAAACACATAGTAAGACAATCCAGCGGCATAGCTGTGAACAGAATCCTGATCTCCTGAGTCCCAGTCTAGTGCCTTATCCACTCAACTGTGTTGCTTCTCTAGTCATTATCTCAATCCATACTTGGTAGGAGATTCAGGTAAGAGGTGAAGGATGGGCCAATGGTTACAAGCTAGCCTAGACTGTGGGAGAGCTAGATTGAATTCCCTGCTCTGCCACAAAGGCCTGTTTGACCCTGGGCAAGTCACGTAGCCTGTCTGTTCCTCAGGCTAAATGCGTGTCTACCTCACAGGAACGTTGTGAGGATAAATCAATTAAAAGGTTGTGAGGCACTCAGACATTATGGTGATGTAGGCCATAGATAGATGTTAGAACTTATCTTTTCTCCAGCTGCCACCCAGAGAATCTTTCTGAACAGAAAAATAGTGCTGTTTCTCTCTAACATGGCATCATAACAATTTTATGTGGCAAAGAACATGCTAACTCTGTATGTCCTATCAGAGCCATTCATCTAGGGTTGCCAACTTTCTAATGGCACAAAACTGATCACCCCTTCTCCACCCCTTCCCGAGGCCCTGCCCCACCCCTTCTCCAAGGCTCTGCCCGTGCTTGCTCCATCCTCCCTCCCTCCCTCTCCCCTACCCTCTCTCACTTTCACTGGGCAGAGGATGTGGGCTCTGGCTGGGGGTGTGGATTCTAGAGTGGACCTGGGGGTGAGGAGTTTGGGCTGCAGGAGGACGCTCAGGGCTGGGGCAGGGTGTTGGGGGTGTGTGCAGGCTCCAGGAGGGAGTTTGAGTGCAGGAGGGGACTCTGATTGAGGGCAGGGGGTTGGGGTGCAGGAGGGGGTGAGAGGTGAAGGGTCCCAGTGGCGCTTACCATGGCTCCCAGGAAGTGGCTGCCAGGTCCCTGCAGCCCCTAGGCGCATGGTTGGCCAAGGAGGCTCCATGCCCTGCCTTTGCACCTGTAGGCACCGCTTCTGTAGCTCCCATTGGCTGGGAACCGTGACCAATGGAAGCTGTGGGGGCAGCACCTGCAGGCGCAAGGGCTGCGTGCAGAGCCTCCCTGGCTGCCCATGTGCCCAGGGGCCACAAGGACCTGGCAGCCACACGGAGCTAGGAGAGGCAGGGAGCCTGCCTTAAACTCGGGCACCCGCTTTGAGGCTGACCAGACTTTTAATGAAAACCACATGACTGGCAACCCTACATTCATCACAAAAGCCCTTCTAGCACTTAATTCTCATACCAATCCCCTGGAGCACAATACTATCCGTTCTGGATTGCTGACTCTGTGCAGCACTGCAGCTGCCTGACAGAGTGTGGCTGGGGAGGTGGAGTGGCGGCGGGGGGCCGCTCCCCACCCAGCCCAGCTTCCATGGATTGGGGCTAAATGAGCCAGAAATGTGCCAAGGGGGATAGGGGACTCTGGCTCACTAGGCCCCTTTCCCTGGCAGCCCGGTGGGGGGCGGCCTGCCGCTGCCACCCCATCCAGGCTCTCTTTTTAGGCAGCCACCGCACTGCACAGAGGAGCGACCCTGAGCAATTGGCATGAGAAGTGGCTTGTACTGCTCCTTTTGCTCCCTGCCCTGGCTCTGCTGCCTGGGACATGGGCTGAGTGTGCCAGGGGTCAGCCCAGTAGGAGAAGAACTAAGCCCCTCTTCCTCCTGCCCCAGTAGGCCAAGTAGAAATCTGTGGAGGGGGGGCACTTGACCCTGCATGTCCCTCTTATGTGTTGCCTAGGAGTGGGTGGGTGAAGTTCTGTGGCCTACAATGTGCAGGAGGTCAGACTAGATGATCATGATGGTCCCTTCTGACCGTAAAGTCAATGAGTCTATGTTACTGTCAGGGTCCTACTTTATACCAGCACTAAATTCACACCAATACCCATTTCTAAAATTAAAGTAACAGAGTCCCATTGGATTTCTATTTAGTGGCCTTTGCGAAAAGAGTAGAGCTGGTCAAAATTTTTCAAAATGTCCACAATATATTTTGCAAACATTGTTTTTGGAAAAAAAAATCATTTAAAATTTTTTTCTGTTTTTAACCAAGTGATCAAAATTGTCCGGGCAAATGTTGGGCAAACGTTTATTTTCATTTTTTGACCCACTCTAGAAATGAGTTGTTGAACTAAATCCAGGACCTATTTTTAAGTTGTCCAGGTGGCAAGCTGTAACCATTGCTTATCATGCAATCCTTACTAATTCCACTGCTACTTTATCCTTCCCCTTTGCTTCCCTTTTGGTTGCTTCACCAACCTGTTGCATCTTGTCATAAACCAAGATTTTATGTTCTTTGGGGCAGAGACTCTCTTTTTACTTTGTGTGTGCAGCACCTAACACAATGGGGCTCTGATCCCTCACTTGGAGCTCCTGGGCATTATTCTCAGTAATGACTGAAAATGACCTTTTGGTGTTTCATCAGAAAAGCCAATGATTAAATGAACAAAAAGAATGACCTACCCTATGA
This sequence comes from Gopherus flavomarginatus, assembly GCF_025201925.1. NCBI lineage: Eukaryota > Metazoa > Chordata > Testudines > Testudinidae > Gopherus > Gopherus flavomarginatus. The sequence continues at coordinate 204,125,360 of NC_066620.1, forward strand.
TATCTTAAAATGGTCAATGCAGGGTCAGCTGATGCCTGTGTAATAGCAGGATGGGACTCTAGTCTTCATGGCTATGAATCCAGTGCCTTTCACTAGTAAATTCACACCAAATCTCTCCATTTAAATTGTTTTTCAAAAATGATGAAAACTGTCTTGAAAAAACATGTGAAGAAATCTTGGGCTAAATAAATCTTGGGCTCCCATCTCCCCTGCCCTATTTTTCATACATGTGACTTTTCTGTGAGCTGTGGCAATATCTCTTCTTAAGAAGGAGCTCTCAAATAGCGAAGCCATGTAGTGTCATTACCTAAACATGGTGAAGTGTGGGCCGTGACAATTATGAAGAAATAATTTCTTCCTAGAGTAAACACACCATATGAGAAGGGAAGCCGCTCGATATAAACAGGCGCTACCTAGTTGCACAGGTGCAATTTTTCAATGGACTGCATGTGTTAGTTTCACACAGAGTACAATGGCGGGCAGAGCCTGGCTATTATTTCAGAGACATCTATGAACAGATGTTCTGCATACAAGGTTTTATCCTGGCTAGATTCTCTTGTTACAAAGAACGTTCTCATCAGGGTGTCACCACCAGTGATTGGACAGATGGACAAAGCATGGAGAAGGCATACTTGGATTATAGTTTTTTGAAAATGTCATTGAAATTCCTAAAAGGAAGCACTTGATTGTTTGGTTTTTCTTCTCATTTGTTTCTAGGAACTCTAATTATGAAGCACACTGGTGGGGAGGAAAGTCTGTTAAACTTAGGCTGTACTGGAATCTAAATGTTGGGCTCTTCCTTTTTGCAGTAACATTATAGGAGTTTTTATTCTCTCTTGTGCAGTCAGCAAATTCTCCACAGGGAACTCCATCTATCTGGCAGGTCACATTACAGCCCTGCACTTGTAACTGATCTGTCCATTGGCTTCCACAGAAGAAGTGCTATTGATAAATTACTGCACATGGCAGCGAGAGTTATGTTGCAGAGTTGTTACTTTTCATCTAGGGAGCTTTCCTGGGAACTTTCCATGATATGCTGGACAGTTAAAGAGATTTGGACAAGATATAACGTAAGCAGACATAACACATTATGACCAATAAACAGAGAAAGCAAAATGGATAGAAAAGTTGAAGATCAAAGGCACCAGTAGGCCATGCATGTCTGTGATGATCATGCTTTTTCCTGTGTGATGTATTTTCCTACATTACATGGACACCAGTAAAAGTTGTAGCTGGCTAGTCTCAGAATGTCATAGACCTCCTTGCAAGGAATGAGTATGAGGCCCCATGAGTCACTGTGCCATGACATTTGCATTGTCATGAAATGATGCAGCTGTCACCCCATCACAATGCCTCACTAACTATAATGGCCATGCTCCCAAATGGCACAGTTGTGCTTTATATTTCACTTAGATTCTTTTTTTCAACTGAGCTGCCACTGCTTATTCCCCAGGCCTGTGCTTTTAGATAGTAATGGTAACATCCCTGCTGTAAGTGGGTAAGTATTAGAACTGGGTAGGAAACGGTTTTCCCGTCCTGGTAAAGCTTAAAAAATATTTTTTAAAAATTCCCAGCCCAAATCAGGATGAAACGTCAAAATCTGCAAAATTTTAACTAACAGAAATCTGAAATCAGTTCAGGTCAATTGAAATATTTAATTTCAATAATTTTGAAATATTTTGTTTCAGTTTGACCACATTTTGATTCTAATGTTTTTTTTTTCACTATAATTAGATTGTATTTCTAAACAAAAGGTCATTTTGAACTGGAACAATAGAACTTTTTGTTTGGAAAATGTCAAAATGGGTTTTTTCAACAATTCTGAAACTTTTAGTTCATTACTTTTTTAAGTCAAGAAGTTAATCAAAACCAACTTTCTCATGAAAAGTTTCATTTTGACAAATCAACATTTTCTGATTTAAAACATTCTGACAAAAAAATCCTGACAAGCTTCACTAAATATGCTGAAATAATTCACACTGAACAGAAAGTTAGGAACAATTAGGTAAGGAATGGATAAAACAGAAAATATCAAAATGCCACTATATTGATCCAAGTAGGCCCTCGCTTTGAATACTGTGTGCAATTCTGGTTGCCTCATCTCAAAAAGATATATTAGAAATGGAAAAGATGCAGAGAAGGGCAGCAAAAATGATTAGGGGGATGGAACAGCTTCCAGGCGAAGAGAGATTAAAAAGTCTGGATCTGTTTATTTTAGAAAAGAGATAACTAAGGGGGGTTGTAACAGAGACCTATAAAATCATGAATGGTGTGGAGAAAGTGAATAAGGAAGTGTTAATTACCTCTTCACATAACACATGAACCAGAGATCACCCCCATGAAATTAATAGGCAGTAGGTTTAAAACAGACATGAGGTAGTACTTCTCACACAATACACAGACAATGTGTGGAACTTGTTGCCAGGGGATGTGCAGGCCAAACTTATAATTAGGTTAAAAAAAGAATTATATAAATTCATGGAGGATATGTCCATCAATGACTACTAGCCAAGTTGGTCAGGGATGCAACCCTATGCCCCAGGTGTCCCTAAACCTCTGAATGCCAGAAGCTGGGACTGGATGACAAGAAATGGATCACTCAGAATTGCCCTGTCCTGTTGACTCTTTCTGGGCACCTGGCATTGGCCACTGTCAGAGACAAGACACTGGGCTAGATGGACCTTTGGTCTGACCCAGTATGGCCATTATTATGATAGCACTGATAGGATGATCTTAGTAGTACCCAGAAGTGTCAAATGATGGAAGATGTACTCATCAAACAGCATCCATATTCCACCTTCTTCATGTACAAATCTCTCTTAAAAATACGAAAATCTGATATGATGGTCACTAAATCTACCCTTTCAAAAGTCCAGAGAATGAAAAAATTGTAGTGCTAATAAGACTTTGTACATTCCCACCTATCTTTTGGGAATCTTAGTGATGTTGTAGGTGGCCACTTGACTTTCCTTATCAGAAGAAAATTGCAGCAGCCCAGTGGCACGTTTGTGGTGCTATGTAAAATAAACCAGGTTCATAGGCCCCCTGGTAGCTCTCCTTTCTACTGGATGCTGCTCTTGGGCTCTAAAGCACGGTGTGTCGGTGATGAACACACTGTTCTCTGAGTCTTGGGCTGGGACTTTTGGTGCTCTTGAACTGAGGTACTATGCTCATCTGGAGAGTAGATGGTATTGTGATGTTTGACACCCAAGGACAGCTGAGATGAAAAGGATAAAGGCCTCAGACAGAAGGGACCATGTACTGAAGAAACAAGTGAAGAAAGCTTGCTGGGTCCTAGAGAAATGACCTAAGAGCTAGATTTAAAAGGTGACTTGAGTCAGAGCAACCTAGTTTGGTTCTGGATCCAAACTTTCCAAAACTTCAGGATTGTTCAGCTCTGGGAACTTTAGTTTGGCTCATTAGCGGAGAAATCAACGAACTCTTGTATTGTAGTTCAGATAGGAACATGGCTCCAAACTTCCCTAATATTTGGGATCTGAAATTTTGCTTCTGCCCATTACAAATCTAAGGTCTATTTGTACCATTCACTTCTGGCTGTAGGTTTGTACTGTGAAAACCCCAAAAGCTCTGGAGTGAGGGGAGAGTCGGATCTGAGGTAGTGATTCAGTCTCTTTTTTGTCTCTTTTTCGGATGTGAAGTATATCAGGGGGGTGATATTTTAATCTGAGGTTTATTAATAATCTTCTCACACACAGGAACTGAAAGTTGCAAGGCTTGCTTTGAATCTGGGGATCTCCCATGTGCAACCAAATGCATTGCCAGCAAGCTGCAGGTGCACGCCATATGAGCAGAGGAAAACCTAGGATGTGAGTGAGCAATTTGATGACTGTTCTGTGCTCAGAATATACTCATGTCAAGGTGACATTTCTCTGGCTCATTCTCTCTCCCTGTCTTATATTGAGGAGCTGTAAATCTTTTTTCCTCTAGGCTCCTTTTCTTTTTTAATGCTTAATAAATGCAATTCCTAAATGCTTTCACAGGTGATTACTGTGGGAAGTTGGCCAGCTTCTTCTTCATACCTTTACATGGTTCAATAAGCAAAAGGAAAGCAAGCGACCATATGAAGTGTGCTGGTGCAAACAGCTTTGGCCAGTCCTGGAGGGGTTTGTCGGCTGCTTACTGTAATGACCACTGTGGGAAATGCTTCTATTGATGTTTATAATTTTAACTTCTCCTTTTACTTGAGAGAACCTTTATTAGTAAAGTTGTGCCATTCAGCTGAGTTTCATTGTTTAATTTAGGGAAGCAGCAGTTCAAAGTCCAAACATTAATTCATTGTCCTTGGGTATGTCTAGCTAAGCTGAAAATTACACCTCCAGCTCCAATGTAGACATAATCTTACAGTAACTTGATGGGACATTGTAGGCATTTAAGCCCCAGTTCTGCAACTATTTGCACGGTAACCCCAAAGTCGTCAGTGGAGCTATTCTAGTTTGTAAAGTTAAGCATGTACGTAACTGCAGAGCTGGAAGCTTAATGTGTTGCCTACTCCAACAATCTCCTTGTTTTTAGACCTACTAGGTCCTTTTCACCTCTAGTATATCTCCCTGAGGCAGAGATCAATCAATACCTTCTCTGTTTGAACAATGTTCTGATATCTCCAGCATGAATGAAGGTGCAAAGGGTTCTGAATAAATTAGACAGAACTAGTGACAGTCCCATCCCATCAGATGGCACTATTTGTTTGAAAGAATATTTGTTATGAATTCAGCCCCTTTTTAACATAATGAGTTGTTCACAAATTTATACTGATTTTCTTTGATTGGATTCATTATACATAGGCATTTGCTGAATAGTCTCAACGAATAACATTTAGGGGATGGGCTGTTTGCAACTGTTTACTTTCTTTGTACATTCTTTGGGTAGTGAAATTAGCCAATTGAGTCACATACTTTTATTTTCACTTAGACGATTGGATGACTTAAACATTTTAATCAGGAGAGTAATGCGTGTGAATATTCAGATGAATATGGGCTGAAATTTGTAAGAGAATGGTCATTCAAATACTCCTAAATAACAAATAATGGGATCACTTTCCACACTCCCTTTCTCCCCTGAAAAAGAGTGAACCTCAGCCAAACCCTGCTGAATACATTCATGAATACATTCACAAACTAGGGGTCTTTTACTGCTGAATCAGCTTACCTGTACTTACCTTCTTTACAGGCTTGCTTAATGTTTGTACATTCCATCACTCAGATGAAAGCCTGTTTAAGGGCCTGCTCCCAAGCCTGGTAGAGTCAAGAGACTTCCAGCCATATGCCAAAGAGGAAGATAAGGATTGTGTCTGTGCTTATTATGCCCTGTCCCGTTTGTTGTAATTGGGGCTGCGTGTGAACGGTACCAGGTGAGACCCAACAGAAGGCAAATGTTCAGTGTTTCTAAAGGATGGGAATGTCCCGAAGATAGGCTGGGTGCCTGAATCTCAAGTGTGGCTTCTTAATTTGCTTCTCTGTGGTTTTGTCTCCACTCACTTGTTTCCTTAGACAAATTCCTCTGTCTGCTTATTTGCATTAGGAAAATGATCATTCTTGGGTTTCCATCTGTGTTGTTTCCTCAGCTCCCATTTTATTTTTACACAGACGGATCTCTCTAATAAATAGTGGGCCAGGAGGCTATTTATACATTATACATAGGAAGCTGGCAACAGACAGTCCTCAGAGCATTTCCATCCCACAGACTGAGACACAGAAATCCCCACGGACCTGAGGAAAATGTTCCACAGATTCCCTGTGACTCTGCCAAGGAGAGTTTTCCTCTCAAACTTCCTTCTGCTGTTTGTTTTAAAAGTGACAGTTGAGTATTGTTTCCTGCCACAGAGATGGGGCTAAATGCCCTATAATTTCTAGGATCCAGTCTTATTTTATGAATGAATTAAGCCTCACAGCATTGCAATAAATAAAAATATAATGATTGATTTTGTCTCACAGCAACACCTCGAGCCCACCAGTGAGGATTGGGTCCCCATTGTGGTCGGCGCTGTACGGACACAGTGAGAGACATTCCCTGCTGTTAAGTCCTTACAATCTAAATAGGAAAGACAGACGAAGGGGAAACTGAGGCACAGAACTGTCAAGAGTCTTGCTTGAGGTAATGCAGCGGAGGCTGGAATAGAACCCAGGCCTCCTGCTTCCCAATCCAATGCCCGTGGACCATGCTGTCACTCTAAATACACCAGCGGGAACTAAGGCACCGAGGTTTAATGACTTACCTATGGCTACTTGTGACCGGCAGATGCAGCAGGGGCCCAAGAACCCTCCCTCCATTTGCATGCCCTATGCCAGGACCAACAACAAACACAATTCCTGCATCAAAGCACAATTTGGCATCTGTAGCAGAGCCAGTTCTTCCAATTCCCAGTCATGTGGCTTAACCCCAAGATTGCCTCATTTCCCTTGTTCCTAGGGCAACCTTTTCCATTAAGGCTCTCACTGTCTGGTTTCTTTTACACTGACAGAACTGCCTGCATCCCTAATTAACATCTAGCTCTTCAGCTCTGCTCTCTTACTTGTTGATATTTTGACACAACCATGCCGCAAAATAGGATGCTGCTCTCCCACGTGCTTCAAAGAGAAACGAGGAGTCACAGAAGAATTACACCCACTCATAAGAGCAAGGGAAATCCTCTTCCAAAGCAGGAGCATCCTGTTAAAATAAGGATGTCTGGCAATTTATTACTCACTGCTTAATGAAACCATGGCAGACAGCAAAGCAGGAGGTGCACACAAGGGAGAATAGAAATGAGCATCGGCTTGAAATACAGTGAGAGGGGATGGTAGAAATAGAGATAAACAGACACCATTTTATTAGTGTGAGCTTATGAATAGATATAAATAGACACTGCCATGCACATATGGTGTCAAAACTAAGGTCTTGTCTACACACTGGGGGCGGTGTGTATAGCACATGTGGCTACACACAGCAGTGAAAAGCAGGCTGCATCCACACTGTGGTGTGTAGCTACACATGGCAGTGAAAGGCTGTGGCCAGAAGGAGGCGGTGGGAGCAGGGAGACAAGAGGACACTACGCTGCTCCAATGTACACATGGGAGGCCCTATTAGGCATGTAGAGAGCTGGGTAGGGTACACAGGGGCAGCTCCAGGCCCCAACATGCCAAGCATGTGCCTGGGGTGGCAAGCCACAGGGGGCGCTCTGCCGATTGCTGTGAGGGCATGCCTGCGGAGGGTCCACTTCTCCGCCGAAGCCGCTGGACCAGCGGACCCTCCGCAGGCAAGTCATCAAAGGCAGCCTGCCTGCTGTGCTTGGGGTGGCAAAATGCCTAGAGCTGCCCCTGAGGGTACACACCCTTAAGCTCTGGTGAGCCTTTACTCTTCTCACTTACACTATGCCTCACTTTCTACACTGCTATGTATACCCATGCTAGGGATGTGCACCTTTTCTGACAAAAATTATTACATGACTCCAGGTGGGGTTGGGTAGGAGCCCGAGCCCCCAGCTCTGCCACATCGGTCTGAAGCCCTTGGGCTTTGGCTTCATCCCCAAGAAGCAGGGCAGGAGCTTCAACCTCAGCCCCAGGTCCCAGCAAATGTAATACTGGCCCTGGTGACTCTATTAAAGTGGGGTCAGAACCCACAGTTTGAGAACCGCTAACAGATTTTAAAGCCAGGAGGAACCATTAGCTCATCCAGACTGACCTACTGCATAATGTGTATCACAGGTAGCATTTGCAGAAAATTTTCAGCCAAAAAATAGTGTTTTGTTGAAAATGAAAAGTTTCATGGGAAAATGTTTTTTTTGATGACTTTTTAAAGAAATGTTTGGATAAGAAATTTCAAAATAATGTGTTCAGTTTGTTTTTCTGAAAATTGAAAATGTTTCAGAATTTCAGATATGTGTTTTCTCCCTGACTTTTCCTGCTCAACACCGCAGACTGGATGGGGTGTAGGGCCTGAGGGATTTTATTTTATTCCCTTTGTCCAGTCTAACGCTTCGAAGCTTTTCCAACTTTAGGAAAACGAAAGATTGTTTCTTTGCCACTCTGTAACTGCAGTAACTAATGTTTGTAAAGGACCCTTAGATGCTATGAGATCTCTACATACTGAAAATACCCCATCCTTCCCCTCATCCAGCCTTGACAACGGCTGACCCTTTGCAGGAGCGGCAATGGTACCAGTGAGTCTCAAGCTCATTTGGGTAAAATCAGATAGTCAAAGACCTGTTAGGACAGAAAAGGGCCATTTTAAATTTCTGTGGTTGTAGTTTTCTCACTGAAGCCTTTCACCCTGGCTGCAGTTTAGGAATTAGCTATGTAGCTATATTTACCTTTAAGAAAACCTTGCTTCTAAAGTATAAAAATAAAGATTATAAAAATTTAGGGCTAAATCTCCCATTCATGTAAATCAATGTCACTCCATTATTACAGGGCCAGATCTTCAGCTGGCATAAATCATTGTCATTCCATTGACAGAAGGCCAGATCCTCAGATGGTGTAAATCAGTGTATCTATGCTAATCTTCAATGGAGTTACGCCAAGTTTCGCTGGCAGAGGACCTGTGTAGACTGTAGCCACTAAAAATAGGAATGTTCCAACTTCTGCTCTCAATTAGATAGGTGTAAGTCCAGAGTAATTGCATCAGCTTCAGTCGAGTTACATGGGTTTTACACCAGTGTAACTGAGTTTAGCATTTGAAGTGGGACGTTTGCACAGGACAGGACTTTCCCCATGCTTAAAAGAGAAACCATGACTGTGAATTATGAAGCCACATCCTCACTGGTGGCAATAAATTTGTATAAATCTCCTCCCCCTGTGCTCTGGCTTCTTGCATGCTGTCTCCCCTGTCTGTTTATCTCTCACTTGTGAAATATATTACAGTAGCCACGTTTCTGGGGGATGAAAGGCCTCAATAAATTCACTTTTTCTGCTGTGAGCAGAGAGCATGCTGTGGAAAGCCACACTGAGAATATATATATATTTTAAATGGCCATTATTCCCATTTTGCCAATTTCACAGGTTGGTGCTTTTACACTGGCCCCACTGCCAAGTTTTTCTTTCTCGCTCCAACTCTGAGCACATTTTCAAATTACTGTATTTTATTCACGCATCAGCAAAATGTGTATTAAAAGACAGACACATATGTGGAGGGCCAAATCCTCCCCTAATATAAATTGGCATTGCTTCACTGACTTCAATAGAGTGGAGTAAACTGGCATAGTTCCACTGACCTCAACAGAGCTATGCTGATTTGCACCAGCTGGGGATCTGCGCAGCGGAGTTTTGCCAGATTAGGTTCTGTGCCATACTGGGCTAACAGTCCTCCTATATGTTTAAAAAATTATGTGCTGAGTGTGTTACATATTTGGTAAAACTAGCAAAAAGACTATGAAAATGACCATATTTATTTCTGTTTTCTTTTTATTGTTTCTGTTTAGCACAGATCATGCTATTATCTATATATCCCATCATGCAGGTATGGCAAGTCAGCCATCCTTAGTTCTGAGGGGCAGGATGGAAGGTGTTTATTACCAAGTTTCAGATTGTTAACCCATCTTCAGCTAAAGTTCAGCAAAAGTCCAGGGGCCAGCTTTCCCTACCCCAGTAAATTGGCTCAGTGGTGCAGGAAGCAAAAAGCCTAGAAGCAGTAACCTCTATGTTGACTCCCAGAAGCATCTAGAGAAGTTCAAACCTCAGGGGGAAAAATGTCCTAGACTCCCCTGAGGAAAGTTTCATGAGCAGAAATCATTTCTCAAGTTCCCCCCTGGTTTTCTCAAAATCCTGTGAATATTGATGCAGATTCTATCCTCACAGACAGAAGAAAAGCAAAAGATGATAGCTTTTGATAGACATTGTACATAAACTTTCAAGCATTGAGAAGAATCAGATGCACGCATCTTATGGAAGGGGAACAATGAGCAAAGAACAACCAAAGCTAGCTACTTATAAAACCGGTTCCCATGATAATTCAACAAAATGTAAACAATATGAATAAGGAATCAGCACTATTTTATTCCTATTCTGAGCCCATCATCCTGGTATTTGAATGGCTTAATACCATGATTCATATCAGCTGAAGGCAAGGAAACTATTCCATTTCTTTTGTGTAATTATCTCCCCTTCATCCAGTGCCCTTTTACTCTGCAGCATGTAATGGCATACCTAACTAAGGTAATATAAATGTGTAAGAATATGGTAGTATCCCTTTAAATAGTTTGTTAGCCCTCTAACAGCACTTACTGTGTCTATGTTTTAGAAGCCAGAAACTAGTCAGAGTTACTGTGTGGTTGTTGTATAAAGAGCAAAAGACACAATGAAGCCTAAAAGTCGAGAGGCAGATGCTTTCCAAAGCCAATGATGTTGCACCAGAGGAAGATTTGGCTGTCGTACCTACTACCCTGATTAGTCACAGGGGGGTTGAAACTGGGAGTTGATTCTGCTACATCCCCCAGCAGCTTTACTCTGATGTATGTGATAGGCTGGGAAGGTATGTTCTAGAAAGGGCAGCGTATCAAAAACAGCTAGAGGAGTACATAGCCTCAGCGAGAGTTCGTTTATATGGAACACCCTAGGCTGCATTTCTGCTACCCTCTTTCTTTTAAATCCTCCTGAAGAGAAGGAGTTAGCTCAGTGCCTATCTACAGTTATTTATCTGAGTGAGCTGCTCATGTGTATGGAGGCAGGTGGTTGAATGATGTGAGGGACCAGCATAAAGCAACATAACTTGTCCCCCCTTTCTTCAGCTTCTGGGGCTCCCTGCTGTTGTCTCCAGCTTTGATGGCCAATCTCCAACTTGTAAACAGTTATCACCTTCCTCAGCATTTGGGTACTGGTTGAAAGAGGCAGGAGATTTTTCTCTGACGCCAGCTGGGAACCATTAGCAGTTATCTTCAAGAAGTCATGGAAGACAAGTGAGGTACAAGAGGTCCAGAGAAGGGCAAACAAAGTACCTATCTTTAAAAAGGGGAACAAAGAGGACCCAGGAAATGATAGACCAACCAGCCTAACTTGGATACCTGGAAAGATACTGGAACAAATTTTTAAACAATCAGTTTGTAAGCACCTAGAGGATAATAGGGATATAATGAATAGCCAGCGTGGATTTGCCAAGAACAAATCATGCCAAATGGAACTAATTTTATTCTTTGACATGGTTTCAGGCATGGTGGATGGTGTGTGTATGGCGGAGAAGCAGTAGGTGTGATATAGCTTGATTTTTTTAAAGGCTTTTGCCACAGTCCCACATGAATTTTTTCATAAGAAAACTAGGGGAAAATGTTCTAGATGAAATTATTATAAAGTAGGTGCACAAATGACTGAAAGAGTAGTTATTAATGGTTGGTTTTCAAACTGGGAAGATGTACCTAGTGGGGCACCACAGGGATCATTCCTGGGTCTGGTACAGGGCTGAAAATAAGGGACTTACAGTGGCCGGGGTCCTCAGCAAGGTGGGGGGCGGCTCTGGGCCCCCAGAAGGGGCGGGATCTTGGGTGGAAGGGGCGGGGTGGGGCTGGGGCCGGATTGTCCCAGCCAGCCCTTCAGCACTGCTTGGCCCACAGCGCTGGGGTTTCCGGCTGTGATTTAAAGGGCCCAGGGCTCCCAGCCGCCACCACCGCTAGTGCTACCCCGGGGCTCAGCAGTGATTTAAAGGGCCAGAGCCCCAGACCCTTTAAATTGCTGCTGTTACCCCAGGGTTCCGGTGGCAATTTAAAGGGCCCATTGCTTCAGCTGCTGGTGCAGTAGCTGGGAGCCCCAGGCCCTTTGAATCCATGCTGGAGCCCCAGGGTAGCGGCAGCAGCACCAGCAGCCGGGATCCCTGGGGCTCTGGCAGTGATTTAAAGGGCCAGGGGCTCCAGCTGCTGCCAGGAGCCCCGGGCCCTTTTTTAAATTGCTGGGTCCCAGGGAAGCTGCCCCTTTTGGTCCCTGCTGGTATGGTTGGCTGTGTACCGGCTCTTACTGGTATGCCGTACCAGACCGGACCGGCTTACTTTCACCTCTGGTCTGGTACTATTCAATATTTTCATTAATGACTTGGATCTGGATTACAGAGTATGCTTATAAAATTTGTGGGTGATGCCAAGCTTGGAGGGGTTGCAAGCACTTTGGAGGATAGGATTAGAATTCAAAGCAGCCCTGAAAAATTGGAGAATTGGTGTGATATCAACAAGATTAAATTCAATAAAGGCAGTGCAAAATGCCACATTTAGGAATGAAAAATCAAATGCACAACTGCAAAATGGGGAACAACTGGCTAATACTGCTGAAAAAAATCTGGGGGTTATAGTGGATCACAAATTGAATATGAGTCAACAATGTGGATGCAGTTGCTAAAAAGGCTAATATAATTGTGGGGTATATTAACAGGAATGCTGTACATAAGACTCAAAGGTAAATGTCCCAATCTACCTCACTGGTGAGGTCTCACCTGGAGTACTATGTCCTAGTCTGGGTGTCAAACTTTAGGAAAGGTGGACAAAATGAAGAAAGCCCAGAGAACAGAAACAAAATTGATAAAAGGTTTAGAAGAACCTGACCTATGATGAAACATTAGATAAACTGGGCATGTTTAGTCTTGAGAGATGACTGAGGGGGAATCTTCAAATATGTTAAGGGCTGTTATAAAGAGGATAGGGACCAATTGTTCTGCATATCCACTGGAGGTAGGACAGGAAGTAATGGACTTAATCTCCAGCAAGGGAGATTTAGGTTAGATATTAGGAAAAACTTTCTAACTATAAATAGTTACGCCCTGGGACTACAACTACACTGCAAACCCTAGAACAGACTTCCAAGGGAGGTTGTGGAATCCCAATCATTGGAGGTTTTTAAGAATAGTTTGTACAAGCACCTGTCGGGAATGGTCTAAGTTTACTTGGTCCTGCCTCAGTGATGACTTCTTGAGGTCCATTCCAGCCCTACCTTTCTATAATTCTCTGGGTATATCTGCACTACAATAAAAGACCTGTGTCTTGGCTGCACAGGCCCAGGTCAGCTGACTTGGGCTTGCTGGGTGTGAGTTGTTGTGGGACTAGCAGGTAGTACGGGCTCAGACTGGAACATGTGCTCGGAGACACTCACATGGTCCCAGAGTCTGGGCTTCACCCAGAGCCTGAAGATCTACACTGCAAGATTTAGTCCTGCAACCAGATCCCCATGAGCCTGAGTCAATTGACCCAGGCTCTGAAACTCTGTGCTGCAGGTTTTCTATTGGAGTGTAGATATACCCTAAGATTCTCTCCTTTCTCTGGCCCTGCTTCCTGCAGCGTGTGCCTCAATTCTACGTGTCTTCTTGTGGGATAAGTCCCGAAGTGAATGAGCAGAGAAGGGAGAGAGGAGAGTTGCATCTAGCCTCATGGCATAGGTGCCAACATTCCCCGGTGCCGGTTGGTGCTCGCGTGCCCCTGCCCCAACTCCGCCCCCTCCCTGTCCCTATTGGACCCTTTCCCCAAATCCCTGCCCCGACCCCATCTCTTCCCTAAGTGCACAGTGTTCCCCCTCCCAGCCACGTGAAACAGCTGTTTTGCAGAGGAAACTCTAGGTGCTAGAGGGGAAAAGTGGGTACATGGCGTGCTCAGGGGAGGAGGCAGAGGTGAGCTGAGCGGGACGATGAGGAGCTGCTGATGGGTGCTGAGCATCCACCAATTTTTCCCCATGGGCGCTCCAGCTCCGAAGTACCCACAGAGTCGGCGCCTAAGTTTCATGGTACAAAGCAGCAGTGACTCTACTCCCATAACACCAGCCCTGGTACTTGCACCTACACACAGGGGAAATGGGTGACTAGAGAGGTGAGGAGGAAGCTGAAGACACTGCAGCAGGCAATGAGGTTGCTGGCTGCCTATGCCAGTGCAAACCTCATGCAAGCTGGATCTCAAGCTTTTGGGGACCAGATTTTTTAGAGCTCACTTCCCATTTAGGCACCTAAATAAAGGCCATTTTTTCCAAATGTGATTAGCTCTTGCCCACTGATTTTGGTGCGTAAATGGCAGCTGAGCAAAGTTGCTTGAAATTTCTGCATCAAAACACTTTATTTTTTGGACAAATAATGGCTTTCTGACTTTTTTTTCTTCAAAATTTTGTGGAAAGTTTTCATTTTGAAACGATTGAAACTTCTATGACTCTCCTCCCCCCCCACCGAAATTTTTAACAAAACTTGAAAAGAATTCTGGTTTTGGCTTCACATATTTTTGTTGTAAAACCAGAAAATCTTTCCAGGAAATTTTGAAAATTAATAAGCAAAGAAAAAATAATTTTCATAAACATTTCCAGTGACAAATAACTGACACTTTTTGAACAGCTCTAAAGCTAAACTCTTTTGAACACCTGGCCCTGACTGAGCTTGCTGAATACTTTTGAAAATTTTACCCAAGCTGGCTAAATGTAGGCAATTCTATGGGTGGCAACGGACTACATATAGGGGGAGGGGGAATCACACCATCAGTAAAACTAACCGAAAGCTGATAGTTTCCTACAGCTCTATATGCTGGGCTCATTAATGAGATGTCTGACTCACAAATGTGGACATAAAAAACGGGTTGAGGTGCATGGAGAATAGTTCTAACTTCTGCAGTGAACATCCAAATTCTGTTTGGGGGCTCCTGTTTGAAAAGTGGGTTGTCTCCTGAGGGCTGCAAGTCCATTATTTGATGGAAAACAAATCCCAGACCGACTGCCACAAAAGAGCCTTGTGTGTGCCGAGCGCTCACTCTGAATTGCAAAGGGGGAGCTGCAAATCCAGCTGAAAGATTTCCACTGTCGGTGCTAGAGCTCCACGGAGTCAGAGCCCCTCTGTGCCAAGAACAAACACATCATCACCACCGCATAATGCAAACATGATGCTCTTGTAATCTGCTGCGGGACGGTGGGAATCTGCCTCCCGGGAGAAGAGGCAGGCCGGGAAAGCCCTTGAAATTTTTTTTTGGTGACTAAAACCATACTTTATTGAAAGTGTGCAAAGAGCTGTCTCTCCTTTCCAGCTTGACTTCCCCACCTGCAGTGCGCTACTGATTTAATAAGGGCTGAAAGGGATTATCAAGTTGTGAACTTGTTTGCATCCTACCGGGCTGTAATGAATGAGGGGTTCTGTTTAGCTCAGCCTCACTGAATGTTTCTTGGAGAGATCATAGTGGGAGGGAAAGGCAGTAAGTGACCAGCTTTTTGGTGCCTGGTTAATATTTGAGTATTACATGATGAAATGGTGGGTACACAAGCTCTCTGTGAATTTTGTAGCTTGTTTCTTCCCACCCACCCTTCTGCACTTGCTTGGGGCTAAGAAGTCCTGGCAATGTTTTTCCAGTCTGCTTTGGTAACTCAGCATTAGGTGATTCATTAGGTCTTTTAACTGAAACAGAAAATAGCAGTTTCTTCAAATCCCATGATTAATGATGAGTGGGAAATAGCGCTTTCTGTTGTGGGAGCGAGCGCAAGTCTGTGTGAGCTTTGCCCTCAAGACTCTGCCTAGTTCTGGAAGTTTGGTTTAGTTTGAAAGGATAAATCTTTATAAACATAAGGATGCTTATCCACATGTTGAGGCCTCTCCACCCAACCCAGGGCTTATATTGTCAGAGACTATTTTCCAGAGTGCTCCCCCATGCCCTCCCCATTTGGGGCTCTGGGATTCAACTGCAGGGTAGGAGGGTCTCATAGGCTTCATCCCCCCACATGAAGTGCCCTGGGGCTTTAGCCCTGTGGGGAGGAACCAGGGCTCCCGTAGGTTTGAAATTATTTATCAGAGCTTTGCTCTGGATGGCTCTGGCTGAATTTAAGGCCTGTCCCTAACTGACCACACTTCATTCTTCCAACACCACATCATCTTCTCTCTAACTTCCAGTAGTTCCTGATGCACATCATTTCTTCCTGTCCCCCACAGGCCCTCTATGTTCACTGTTAGCCGTGGAGAGCTCAGAGCTGGTGCTCTCGTTGCTGTGCTCTTGTTAAAATGGCGTGCTGGCCAGAGCTTTCCGGAGTGAAAAGAAGGCTGCGCAGCCCAGACTGCATTCTCCTCCCTCAGCCACAGGGGAAACCCTACAAATTGTGGGGTGTCAGTTGTCTTCTAGTGTAGCCCACACACCTTTGGGATGTGGTGTTCTGTCCCATCTAGTGGCACCGAGACCACTTAAAGGGAAAGAGTTAATGAGTCTGCTTAACAGCCTGTTGGCTTTTAGCTCATGCAGTAGAAGCTCATGCACTAAGATCTAGAGGTCCCTGCTTCAATCCTGCTCTTTGATGACCAGAGTCTGTTGGTGTCATAAGTGGGGGCTAGTCCAGGATTTCAACTGGGAAGTCTCTGAAGCCCAGGACATGCTTCCCAGCTAGGGGAAGTATATAACCCACACACCTCCTGGGTGTGGTGTTCTGCCCCATCTAGTGGCACCAAGACCACTTTTAGATAGAGAGAGAGAGAGAGATTAATGAGTTTGCTCTACAGACCTAGCTAACAGCCTGTTGGCTTTTAGCTCATGTGGTAGAGGCTGATGCACTAAGCTCCAGAGGTCCCGGGTTTGATCCTGCCCGCCAGCGAGCGGGATCTGTCAGCATTACACTAGCACTTCAATTAGTCTCTGACATTTCTCCAAGATGGTTCATCACAATTCAAGCTTGGTCTTTCTAGAGGATGAACTTCTTCTTTCTCCCTAAACTTTATCTGTTTTCCCGATTCTCCATTAGTGTTGGCACATCCACCATTTTGCCCTGGCTCTGTTCTATTCCTTATCTTTAAGATGACGCACAATTCATACCCAAGCTACATCTTCTACCCTGTTCCTTATGACATCACCACACTCCCTCTGTTCCACCAGTGATTTTAGCTTAGACATTCGTTCATGTTCATTCCCCACTCCCATCTCCGTTTGTTCTTGCTGGGGGAGGGGGAAAGTGGGGGGGAGAGGAGGAGAACCTCTCAGTCCCAGTTCACCAAGTCACCACCTAGCGCTCGATTACTGATGAAGAACAAGCTGTGGTTCCTATTTGTTGCTCGCCCTCTGACTAACTGCAGCGACAGAGCGAACGTATTTACAGGTAACGTCAAATAATGTTAATCAAGCTCTTAACATGCATGGGTTTTGGAGAGGTCTTTATTTTAGAAAGTACTTGTTGCTTTGCAATCAGATGCTCCCCTGCTTCCAAGCTCTCAGTGCATGAGCATTGTTCCCGACCCAAGTTTTGCAGCTGGAGGAAACATGACAAAACAGTGCAAAAAAAATCTGCTTTGAACTTTAAACTTTATTGGTGAAAGACTAGAAACTACTGTTTGGCCTGCCAAAGCTTTAATTGTCAACTTATGTAACAAAGTCTCTTTAGCCCCGGTTTGCATTCACCGGGGGTTCATAAAACAAGTATAAGAATCCAGTGATAATCTTTTTTATTTTCATCTTTCACTCATTATTCCCGTCTGCCCGAAATGTCACTTAGTGCACACGCTTCCTCGTGCGTGAAGCTAGCTGTGTCACTCCCTTGCTGTATGACGCTGTCTATATTCTTATTACTTCATTGTATTATTTGGATCAAAGTTGGAGTTTGCTGTTCAGCTTTCATGTTGTCTTCAAAGCCATCTTCGTGTGGATTAAAAAAAAAACCCTCTCAAAAGGAACTTTAAATTGAAACAAAAATCGGCAGCTCCACATTTTTCGTAGCCATGTGATTAAAATCATATGGGGGGTGGTGCTGGTGGTGTCATCTTGTGACTGTTCTTCAGCAGGCGTGAGAGAACCACAAAGCACAGCTGAATACAAGGCAGTACTCTCTAGTGGTTAAACCAGAGAGCTCTAGGAATCTGGAGATTTATGGATTCTGCTATTTTAGATGAGCTTGGACACATTGCACAGCCTAGATATTAAATTATCTATTTCAGTCTAAGCCGTCATTGAGAATTCTCACTCTTTCTCTTATATACATATTGCAGAGCACAATGGGAAGGAGTTAGTCTCTAAATAAAAATGTTAAGATTTCACGTTCACATTTGCAAACTTAATATTGCATAAATGTAGCTTTTCCCATTCCATTTTCATGACGTTTTAGACACAGCTCACTAGATATCAGGTCTGACTCTGGGAAGTTCCAGTTCTCAAACCAGTGTAATTTTTCAGGCCTTTATTTTACCTGGTATAGTCTGCCACATAAGTGGGGGATGAAGAAAATATTTTCTGTCTGTGGCATGCTGTGCTATGTATGCCCTCAAATCAGCAGTCCATCCCAGCTCAGCAAAACACTGAAGCATGTGCTTAATGCCCATTGAAGTTAAACACACGCTCCTGTGCTTTGTTGAACATGGTTAGCCTAATGTAAGCATGTACTTAACTGCTTTGTTGAACTGGAGCCTATATCAAATTCGTACTTAAGAGGTGTCAGAGTCAAAATCCCAGCTACCCATGGCACAGGTGCTGACTTTCCAAAGTGCCAGGGGGTGCTCAACCCCCGGCTCTGCCCCAGGTCTCACCTCCACTCCACCTCTTCCTCCAAGGCTTCTTCCCAGGCCCGCGCCACCCTCCGCCCCACCTCTTCCCATCCAGTCTCGCCCCTCCCCCGAGTGCACCGCCTCCCCCCTCCAGCCCTGGAGCACCCACGGAGTTGACACCTGTGACCCATGGATTTCTGCTCAAGATGTCTAGGCAGATTGGTAACCAAAAATGAGACGGAATTGAGCATTTCTGCTTTATTGCTATCCAGCTCCCCTGCCATAGCAAGAAGGGAAAAAATTCAATAGAAGAAACTGAACAACAGTGGACAGAATCGCAGCTGGGATTATATTGTCTGTGCTATGGATTGTGTCTCCTTGATAGATCTATGGATTTCCTCCACCAAACGTGAACCTCTCATAGGACTTACAATTATCTCCCAGTAGACATAAAACGTTCTCCATGATAAATATTCATTTGGCAGATAGAAATGTGTCTGAAAAAGCGAATCTGGAAATTAGGATTCTCTGCCTCAAAAGGGAAAGTGGCCAGGAAAACAAAGTGATTTTCATATCAAATAACAGTCAGAAGATTCCAATGCTGCTTGATTTCTAGGGTCCTTCTTCCACAGCTGCAGAATAAGAGGAATTCCCCTTAGCTATGTATTGAGTGCTTGCACAAAAGACATGTTGTTAAAAACTTGTAAATGGAGGCCAGAAATGTAAGATACTTAGAATGTGCATTTTATTTTAAATATTGAAAATGGGCCCATGTTTGGTGGAGAGTTTTGCAACAGATGCACAAATATTTTAAGCAAAAAGGACTCATTTGTTAGTTGAAGCAAAGCCATGCCCTTTTTCTAAGCTAAAATAATGGGCAAGTTCCTGAAATAAGATGGTTTTTTGCTCCAAAAAACATATGCAAATGTGGAAACAATAATTTTGTCAAGTTTGGAAATAAAGCAAAAGTTGGGGCAGGGAGATAAGTAGTGGGAGAAGCACAATATGAAATACTGAAAATTATTGTGCAGAACGCTGTGAAACAAGAATGCTGAATTTTGCAAAACTCTGCTGTACTTCTGAATGTACACAGGGCTGGCTTTGCTGCTGATTATTTATAGGTTTGTCAAAAATATTCTGAAGACTTAGGCAGTTCAGAAGTACTGACATCTGGGTGCCACAGGATATGTCTTGGGTGGGTGTTTTATTGCAGTGTAGACATACCCTTAGGGTTCAGTGATATTGGATTAAGATTCCTTTAACCTCTTGGTTGTCCGTTTAAGTACTATCTCAGCTGGGCATGACCACAAGTTATCACCATCTCATGGTTCTTTGGTGATCTATATGAAAGAACAAAGAATCCTGTGGCACCTTATAGACTAACAGACGTTTTGGAGCATGAGCTTTCGTGGGTGAATACCCACTTCGTCAGATGCATGTAGTGGAAATTTCCTGGGGCAGGTATAGATATGCAAGCAAGCTAGAGATAACGAGGTTAGTTCAATCAGGGAGGATGAGGCCCTGTTCTAGCAGTTGAGGTGTGAAAACCAAGGGAGGAAAAACTGGTTTTGTAGTTGGCAAGCCATTCACAGTCTTTGTTTAATCCTGAGCTGATGGTGTCAAATTTGCTGATAAACTGAAGCTCAGCAGTTTCTCTTTGAAGTCTGGTCCTGAAGTTTTTTTGCTGCAGGATGGCCACCTTAAGGTCTGCTATAGTGTGGCCAGGGAGGTTGAAGTGTTCTCCTACAGGTTTTTGTATATTGCCGTTCCTAATATCTGATTTGTGTCCATTTATCCTTTTCCGTAGAGACTGTCCAGTTTGGCCGATGTACATAGCAGAGGGGCATTGCTGGCATATGATGGCGTATATTACATTTGTGGACATGCAGGTGAATAAACTGGTGATGGTGTGGCTGATCTGGTTAGGTCCTGTGATGGTGTCGCTGGTGTAGATATGTGGGCAGAGTTGGCATCGAGGCTTGTTGCATTAAAAATGTGCACACTTGGACTGAGATTGAGATGGAACTAGGAGACAGACTTGTTGAAAGTCTCTGGATAAGGATAAAAGGGATAAAAAACAAGGCTGATATCATGGTAGGTGTCTACTACAGAGCACCTCACCCACAAGAAGAGGTGAATGGGACTTTTTTTATACAACTAACAAAATCATCCAAAGCACAGGACGTGGTGGTGATGGGGGACTTCAACTACCCAGACATCTGTTGGGAAAATAACACAGCATGGCACAGATTATCCAACACTTGGAATGTATTGGAGACAATTTTTTATTTCAGAAAGTGGAGAAAGCTACTAGGAGAGAGGCTGTTATATATTTGCTTTTGACAAATAGAGAGGAACTGGTTGAGAATTTGAAAGTGGAAGGCAGCTGAGGTGAGAGTGATCATGAAATGGTAGGGTTCGTGATTCTAGGAGGGAAAACGGCACAATAAAGATAAGGCAGCAAAGAGTCCTATGGCACCTTATAGACTAACAGACGTATTGGAGCATGAGCTTTCGTGGGTGAATATTCACTTTGTTGGATGCATGTAGTGGAAATACTAATAAAGATAATGGATTTCAAAAAGACAGCCTTTAGTAAATTCAGGGAGTTGGTAGATAAGATCCCATGGGAAGCAAGTCAAAGGGGAAAAACAGTTCAAGAGAGGTGCCAGTTTTTCAGAGAGAGACATTATTAAAGGCACAAGAGCAAACTATTCCACTGCGTAGGAAAGATAGGAAGTATGGCAAGAGACCTCCCCACCCTTGGCTTAACCAGGAGATCTTCAATGATAAAAAAGAGAGTCCTACAAAAAGTGGAAACTAGGTCAAATTACAAAGTATGAATATAAACAAATAACACAAGTATGTAGGGACAAAATCAGAAAGACCAAGGCACAAAATGAGATTAAACTACCTAGACACATAATGAGTAACAAGAAAACATTCTACAAATACATTGGAAGCAAGAGGAAGACCAAGGACAGAGTAGGCCCATTACTCACTCAGGAGGGAGAACCAATAACAGAAAATGTGGAAATGGTAGAAGTGCTAAATGACTTCGTTTCAGTTTTCACCAAGAAGGTTAGTAGTGATTGGATGTCTAACATAGTAAATGCCAGTGAAAATGAGATAGGATCAGAGGCTAAAATAGGGAAAGAACCAGTTAAAAATTAGTTAGACAAGTTAGATGTCTTAAAGTCACCAGGGCCTGATGAAGTACATCCTAGAATACTCAAGGACCTGATTGAGGAGGTATCTGAGCCATTAGCGATTATCTTTGAAGGAGCAGCAATTATCTTCCAGGAGCAGCATGGAGATGGGCCAGGTGTGGAGCCTGCCTTAGCCCGGCTACGCCGCCGGACTTTTAGCACCTAAAATCTCCTGGTTTGGCTTCAGTAGACTCTGGGAG
This sequence comes from Gopherus flavomarginatus, assembly GCF_025201925.1. Taxonomy (NCBI): domain Eukaryota; kingdom Metazoa; phylum Chordata; order Testudines; family Testudinidae; genus Gopherus; species Gopherus flavomarginatus. The sequence goes on from NC_066620.1 coordinate 204,147,132, forward strand.
ATAGAGGGAGGAGAGGAGTTGATCAGTGGGGCCCAAGAACCTAGAAATGCTTGAGAAACGCTGACCTAGAAGATAATAAGATGATAAGTAACAGTCAGCATGGATTTGTCAATAACAAATTGAGTCAAACCAACCAAATAGCTTTCTTTGACAGGGAAATAAGCCTTGTGGATGGGGGGTGGGAGGGCAGTAGTAGATGTGGTATATCTTGACTTTAGTTATGCTTTTGATACTGTCTTGCATGACCTTCTCATAAACAAGCTAGGGAAATTCAGCCTAGATGGAGCTACTATAAGGTGAGTGCAAAACTGGTTGGAAAAGCATTCCCAAAGAGTAGTTATCAGTGGTTCACAGTCAAGATGAAAGGGCATCTCAAGTGGTGTCTCTCACCAGTTCTATTCAATAGCTTCATCAATGATTTAGATAAAGAGTACGCTTATAAAGTTTGAGGATGATACAAAGCTAGGAGGAGTTGCAAGTGCTTTGGAGAATAGGATTAAAATTCAAAATGATCTGTACCAACTGGAGAAATAGTCTGAAGTAAATAGGATGAAATTCAATAAGGACAAATGCAAAGTACTCTGTTTAGGAAGGAACAATCAGTTGCACATATACAAAATGGGGAATGACTGCCTAGGAAGGAGTACTGTGGAAAGGGATCTGGGGATCATAGTGGATTACAAACTAATTGTGAGTCAACAGTGTAACACCGTTACAAAAAAAGCAAACATCATTCTAGGATGTATTAGCAAGAGTGCTGTAAGCAAGACACAAGAAGTAATTCTTCCATGCTACTTCATGCTACTTGGGGGGGAGGGATAGCTCAGTGGTTTGAGCATTAGCCTGCTAAACCCAGGGTTGTGAGTTCAATCCTTGAGGGGGGCCATTTGGGGAACTGGGGTAAAAATCTGGGGATTGGTCCTGCCTTGAGCAGGGAGTTGGACTAGATGACCTTCTGAGGTTCCTTCCAATCCTAATATTCTATGATTCTATGCTGATTAGGCCTCAACTGGAGTATTGTGTCCAGTTCTGGGTGCCACATTTCAGGAAAGATGTGGACAAATTGGAGAAAGTCCAGAGAAGAGCAATAGAAATGATTAAAGGTCTAGAAAACATGATCTATGAAGGAAGATTGAAAAAAATGGATTTGTTTAGTCTGGAGAAGAGACGACAGAGTGGGGACATAAGAGTTTTCAAGTACATAAAAGGTTGCTACAAGGAGTAGAAAGAAAAATTGTTCTCTTTAACTTCTGAGGCTAGAACAAGAAGCAATGGGCTTAAACTGCATCAAGGGCGATTTAGATTGGACATTAGGAAAAACTTCCTAACTGTCAGGCTGGTTAAGCACTGGAATAAATTACCTAAGGAGGTTGTGGAATCTCCATCACTGGAGATTTTTAAGAACAGGTTAGACAAACACCTGTCAGGGGTGGTCTAGATAATATTTAGTCCTGCTATGAGTGCAGAGACTGGACTAGATGACCTCTCAAGGTCCCTTCCAGTCCTATGAGTCTGAGAATGAACTATCTTTTTTTTCCTCCCTACGTGGCAATCACATTTTGCCATTGTGGTTCCGACATGACCAGCAAATCATTTCATAGGCTGGAAATGAAGAAAAAGGAAGGGGAAAAATGAAGAAAAGGATAGCATATTCTCCAACCCGCCATGTTTTAATAAATTTCTTATAAATATGTAAGCATGTCACCATTTCAAGCCACATCAAATCGCTTCTAAAATCTGTATTTTAGAAACTGAAATGTGAATAATGTGAGTGGATTAGGGAATAATAAGTAAAAAAGATGTTGATGACATTGGATTACCAGACAGCTGGAGAATTTAAAATAGAGGGTGAGTGAGGCAGAAACAAAAGGTTCAGGATACTTTGGCCAGGTCCAGAGCAGTTTTTTTAATAGCCCCCCTCATATTGGAAAAATGTATTCGAGTTATCCCATCATCTGAGTTAATTTGTTTTTGAGGAATCAGATCATGGATAAGCCGTGATGCAGTGCAGAATCCATGAATGGGAACATCTGGACACCAAACTACTGGGATTGCCATGCTTTGTGGAGAGATGCCTGTGCAGAAGAAATGGAATGAAATGTAACAAATATGGGATTTTGCTGGCAGCTTTAATACATTTAAATGCATCCTCAGCTTTTGGGAAATGTCTTTGTTTTGGATGATATGTAAAAATGTCAAAAATCCTGTCTCCTGCCTCCCCTTCATTACACATGACAAGGAAGAGATTTCTCTGGCCATCTGAGGAGTAGGAACAAATAGGGATACATCTGGGCATGCTGAGCTTCAGACTGAGTATCCTTAAGGGGCACTGAGGAGTTAATTTTGAAACTGGCCTTTCTGTGGATTAACTGGGACAGCCTAATTCCTTTTGCCATTGAAAGGCAGGGTGGCATTAAGCACAGCTTTTTATCGAAGCATGTCTAGAGTCCAAATTGGAAGCCATAGCTTTTTCCAGTCCTGAATGTATGTGTGTTTTATTTTTAATAATTATATTATTTAAGTATTTACAGTGGGACCTACTGTATGTATAAGTAGGGGGAGACAGAGTTGTGAAGGAACTTAGAAGTGAGGACAAGAAACTTAAACTTTGTTGTTTAAAAGGGAGGAGCCAGTAAACGAGCTCTGATGATGCGAAAGTACGGTAACTGCAATGACTCATGGTAGCAAAAGCAATTATAATTGTTGCTGCTACCCCTATAATCCTCTTCCCATATGCTACACACACCTGGACTCCTCCCTTTATCTCTGGCATATGAAAAAAACACCACACACCACTACAACCAGATAATTGCATAATAGACTTTCCATTCTTGGCTTGACTTGCTATCAGCAATCAAACCCTCAGGTACATTAAGTCTTTTCCCTAATTTTCAGGCAAGAGGAAGAACATTTTTACATCCTGTTGTCTTAAGAGAAAATCCCGCATGCAGTACAGACTATCTCCAAAGAGGTGTCTCTTATAAGGCATAGGGTGGGGGATGGTCTGAGACGCTTTTCTGTCACTGCATTAACTTCCTTATTTGGTTGGTTTTCTTTCCTTTAGCTTTAGGGTTGAGTGCTTGTGTGAATAGCTGGAGTGAGAGACTGACCTGAACTAACGTGACTCACCTTCTAGCATAGAGAAGGTAGCTCTGTTGTCATGGCTGCTTAGTCAGGCCTTGATCTATCTGGTGAGACAGCCAATGAAAGTGCTGATTAGTCATGAATACTGGCTTTTGTGATGTGGAAACCTCTCCTTTTGGGACTTAGCTGAGGCCACCAATTCATTGTGTATCACACAAGTCAAACAGCTATAAGATGGCAACAATTTTCCATCATTCTTCATCTGGGCTGGATCTGAACCAGTGACTGAGGCGAAAGGCTCTGTATCCCATCGCCAGTCCAATAAGTCATTTTTACCTTGCTCGAGAGAGAGCTCTGAGTAGCTTTGTGATCATAGAAACTAAATGTGTTGCTCACCGTACATCAGGCCTCAAACAAATAATATTCACAGGGCAAAAAGGACCCAAGAGAATAATAGGCCAAAACTATGGCCATTGCAGAAGCATAAGATACATAAAGAGTCCTTCCAGCAGTCCACATTGGCTTAGTTAAGGGTGGGGAAGGTCATCTCTTATGGCAGTCTCCAACTTTGGAAAGACAACAAGGCCTGAATTATTAGTTATACTAAGGCCCCTTTATACCACAGTAAATTACTTCCACTTTAAGGTACCCTGAAGCTGTCAGAATTTGGCATAAATGAGGACCTAAGAACCTAAATTCCACTCCTGGCTGTACAGGATAAACAAAGAGCAACGGTAGCCACTCCAATGGGAGCTACAGTTAATTGAGTAGGTCAGTTTTTTCTATCTAGGTTAGGGGTCAGCTACCTCTGGCACACTGCTTGCCAGGATAAGCACCCTGGCGGGCCAGGCCAGTTTGTTTACCTGCCACTTCAGCAGGTTCGGTGGACTGTGGCTCCCACTGGCCATGGTTTGCCGTCTCAGGCCAATGGGGGTGGCAGGAAATGGGGCGGGTTGGGGGATGTGCTGGCCGTGGCTTCCCACCACCCCGATTGGCCTGGAACTGCAAACCATGGCCAGTGGGAGCCACAGTCCACCGAACCTGCTGACGTGGCAGGTAAACAAACTGGCCTGACCAGTCAGGTTGCTTATCCTGGCGAGCCGTGTGCCAGAGGTAGCTGACCCCTGGCCTAGGTTGTTATATTGGTGCCTATCACCATAGTATCTTAACACCCTGCAGAAACCAATTGGCCAGGCACAACATGGATTATCCTGTCAGGAAAATTATTTATTTATACAATGATTACACCCCACAGAGCTCCACAACTGAAAGAGAAAAACTGATAGTCTCCCCTTGTTGAGGCCAAGCTGCTGTTACTTTAAAGAAAATGTTTCTATCTGTGTTTGAAAAGGTTAACAGATTTATGTTCCACCCCGATGTCCTTTGGATGAGGGCTGAAGGGATTTCTGCAAAATAGGGTCGAAGGAGCCAAGAGCTTCAACACCCTCTGTTCTCAGTCAGAACGTTGAAATGATCAATAAATCGGCATGGCTGATCTCAGAGTCTGAGGATGTGATGTCTAAGAGGCACAAGCAGCCCCTTTAGGTAAGATGGAGCAAGTGAGTAAGTCCAGTAGCTCTGCAGCCAAACCCTAACGTGGATGCGAAGTCATATGGAGAGCCAACGTTGCGATTTTCAGTACAAGGATGATGTAATGATTGACTGCCATTCAAGTATGTAATCTACTCATCTGTTCACAATTTTGAATTACGGCTAAGGCAAAGTCTCTACTGGCAAGCCAGTAAAAAGAGGGTGAAAATTACAGGAACTGAATAAAGCCAAAGGCAGGGATCAGCATCTTGGCATCAGCCTCAGGGGACACTGGTTACTTGAAAAGGCAGTTCAAGGTTTAACATGACCCTGAGATTTTAAGGCACATTATTGGACTCTAAACAAAACATTCTTGAGGCCACTGCAGAGAGAGAGAGAGACACACACACACACCCCTATGTCTAGTTATTGCCCCATAAGAACAAGAGAAGCAACTATCCTGAGGATACGTAACCAAATCTGAATCCATACCACCCAGACAACGGCTTTGAACATGTACTCTTCTGTGGTGTTTGAACTCCACTTAAGAAAATTTAGAGTCATCCAGGGCCTGACCTTTAGTAAACCACAAAGGCAACCCGTAAACCACAAGGCTGGAATCAGCAAGAGAGGACAAGTCAAACTACCACAAACTTAAAACTGCAGCTGGTAATCAGGGATCTCGCAGATATGAGACACCAACAGCAGCTATTTAAGATCATTGGATGTTAAGCTGAATTCACTGTGGACTCTACTGAGATCATCACCCAAAAAGGGGAATAAAGCAGCGTGACATTTAATAGTGGTAAGTGGCTGACTTCACTGCTCAGTGGAAACAAAATATTTTTAAGTGTTATTTGCTGTAAAACCTTGAAATGATTCACCTTAAAATAAATAATTGCTCATGTGAATCTTAGAGAGGAAGACCCATGAAAAGCCTCTTGTGATTGCCTGCCCCAGACTGTGATTGCCTCCTACAATCTAAGCCAGGGCTTACTTGAATCAGAAACCCTGTTAAATCCAAGGTGCTGTTAGAAGCTGTGCTGATAATTTGGTAAGGAAGGCTATATCTACACTATGGACTTCACAGCAGCACAGCTGCAGAGGTGTAGCCGCTCTATGCTGGCATGAGAGAGGTCTCCTGCTGGCATAATTAAACCACCCCTAATGAGTGGTAGTAGCTATGTCGACAGGAGGGCATCTCCTGCCAACGTAGTGCTGTTTACACTAGCGCATTTGTCGGTGAAACTTGTTGGTCGGGGGGATGTTTTTTTCACCCACTGACCAACAAACATTTTACTGACATAAGTGCTAGTGTAGACAAAGACTGAATCGCCTCCCTGCAAATCAGGGCTTGAACCAATATCCTAGAGTAATATTATGGGAGCACAGTGCCATCTTTCCAATTGACACCTTGTACACTTGTGATCAAGGAAGATCTTTGGGCATGTTCACATGCTGTTTCAGTTGAATGGTGTATTTTCTACCACTCTGTGTTCTAAATGGAGTTGGTTTGAAAATAATATTTTTGCTGAAAATATATTTGTGAAAAAAGAATTGAAATTTCAAAATTTGGAAAAAATGTCATCCAGCTGCAACGGGCTATTGTTGTTCAGTGTTAAGCCCAGAGATAGCTGCATTTCTCTGTTGGGCGAAATGATTCAGTGTACCTCTCTGTGGTGTATCTTTATTATCCAGGTGAGGGAGAGAGCGATTACATTCCATTGTGATTTTTTTGCAGTGTTGTTGCAACCAGGTTGGTCTCAGTTTATTAGAAAGACAAGGTGGGTGAGATAATAGAATTTGGTCCAATAAAAGGTATTACCTCACCCTCCTTGTCTCTCTATTATGTTGTGAAGCATTTGTAATGATTTTATTGGCATGGGCTTGCAATGTCTGAATTACTGGGCTGCAGTGAAGCCACAAGAGAATTAGGCAGGTTATCCCAAACAAGCCCAGGAAAATCTTCTTTTTCCCCATCTCAGAACAGGTATTCTCAGTGGGCCTGATCAAAGTCTGTCAAAGTCAATGAAAATTCTCCCATCAATTTCATTGGGCTTTAGATCAGGTTTTACATAGATTCATGGATTTTTAGGGCCAGCAGGGCTCATTAGATCATCTTGTCTGGTCTCCTGTATAACACAGGCCATAGAATTCCAATATTGAGCCCAATAATTAAAGCATATCTTTCAGAAAGTCATCCAGGTATCCACTGAAGATGCCTTACAGATTTGGTATATATTGAAGAGAAAATCCATTTTGAGCTCTGTGAGAGTCTCATGGGAACTATAGTTTAAAACCCTTCACCTGTATGACTTGGTTCCTTCTGTACCATTAGTCCAATTGGAAAGAGCTCAGAGAAAGGGAGGGGGGAATAGTTAATACATTAGAAAATAAAGCTAAAATAGGTTTTCTACATGTAAAAAATCTTGCAACATTAAAGTTTGATATTTTGTGACTTTCTAGGTTAGAAGCAAGTAATGTGCATTGCATTGCAGAGTTGGGAATTTCCAATGGCTAAAAGACTCCCTTTGGGATCCTGGTCCTAAAACATGGCATAGTAACATAGATACCAGCTCAGATCCTCATGGTCCATTATGTATCTTGTCTCTGCCAGCAGCTGCTCTCAGGAGCTTCCAAGGAAGGTGTGAAACACCTGCAGTAGGCAGTTACTGTATAACCTACCCAGGAAGAAAACTTCCAGACCCCTGTGATGTTATTTACATTAGTTAAAGATTGAGCTATGGGCTGAAGCAGGAAGATTTATATCCCTTTGAAAAAAACCCTCCTACTTTTAATCTTTAGTATAATAACCCTGGATTTCTTTTTTATCCATTTAACTGTCCAATCATTTAAAAAGAAATCCTGTTAAGCTCTTGGCCTTAATATCCAAATCCTTTTGTCTGGTGGTTAAACACAACAAGCTTAATAACAACATAGTATTCGTTAGGGCCAAATTCTGTCTCTCACTCTGGTGAAAACCAGGAGTAATTCAGTTGAAGTCAGACTGGTATAAGCGAGAGAAAAATCAGATCCTGAGAGAGAGAATCATAGAATATCAAGATAGGAAGGGACCTCAGGAGGTCATCTAGTCCAACCCCCTGCTCAAAGCAGGACCAATTCCCAACTAAATCATCCCAGCCAGGGCTTTGTCAAACCTGACCTTAAAAACTTGTAAGGAAGGAGATTCCACCACCTCCCTAGGTAACTCATTCCAGTGCTTCACCACCCTTCTAGTGAAAAAGTTTTTCCTAATATCTAACCTAAACTTTCCCCAGAATAAGAGGTTTATTGGATCATTGTGAGCTTCTCATAGGCAACTTGCTAAGAAAACACTCCCTGCAAATAGCAGGGTGCCTTTGACTCTCTTCATTTGGCTTTATTCTGTAAAAATCAAGGGGGTGCTTACCAATTAACCTGAGCAATAACACACTTTATTGGACTGAGCCTAGAGTTGGAGGCCTGAAACCCCATCTCTGCCACTAATTCCTTGTTTGACCTTGTGAAGATCCTTTTACCTCTATAAGCGGAATTTACTACAGGTGTCTTCATCTATCTAATCTGAGTATTTATACCAAACTCATCACCATGTTAACAGAGTTTCTATTGACTTCAATTGAGTCAGACCCACTAACACAGACCGTTAGTTTGGCATCTGTACTGTCATCTCCAAAATGAGGACAATAATTCTTACCTACCTTCCGCACAAAGATGTGGTGGAAATTCATTAGTTAATGTTGGTAGAGTGTTTTAAAAATGTAAAGCACAATGAGAATTAGTATGCTGTGTGTGCTGAAGTCAACTATGCAAACCTCACCCCTAAACCTACTGTTGCTGTTGAAGGAACAATGGAGATGTATCTCCTGTATCTATATCAATGCCTATGGACGAGATCCTCAGTCGCTGCAGATCAATACTGTTTCACCCATTTCAGTGAAGTTACTAGGATCTGGTCTATACACCTCTACCTCTATGTAATACTGTCCTCAGGAGCTAAAAAATCTTACTGCATTATAAGTGAAACCGCTTTATATCGAACGTGCTTTGATCCACCAGAGTGCGCAGCCCCGCCCCCCTGGAGCGCTGCTTTACCGTGTTATATCTGAAATCGTGTTATATCGGGTCACATTATATTGAAGTAGAGGTGTATGTCTTTATGATACTAATTGTGAGAGAGAGAGAGAGAGTAAATGAGAGTTGAGCCATAAATATCATTGATGTGTCATAGACACTGGATATTTCTGGCTATCTAGATTTTTATACTGCGGCTATCACCATGGTATCTGAGTGCCTATTTCACTGATAGGTGATATGTGCTACCTTCTATATTTTTATTGTTAACTCTTACCTTTCTCCTTCACACATCCTATTCAGAAGAAGTCTTATTTTTCCTATGGTAAACCTCACCCACCTTTCAATGACTTATACAGGGTTCTGGTTGGAGATGACCAAAGATGTGGTAGAGCCATAGCTGAAAAATCTCCCCTGAAATAGTGAGATCGATGAGAAATATCATTTGGGTTTGGAGTTGCATAGTACTCACAGCTCTGCTCAGGGCCAGCCATGGGTTTTCACATACCGTATAGATATCCAGAGATAGTGGCCCAGTCACTACTGCCATTTGTATTGCTGCCAGTAGTATTTGATTTGACCCAATGGATTATGTGTTCCTTCTTATTCTATTGTTTTCAGAGCTACTGTGTTTGGGACATTCCAATACTGCTGTAAATCTGTTCAATTCTTTTCCAACATGTCACTCACAAAATATTCAGTGAGTGTTTCTCTAATACTGTCCAGATGAGCTGTGGATTCCAAGACAATGCTGATTTTGGTCTTATGCTTGTGCCTATATGCTACTGTTGGACTCAAGTTCATTCAGAGAAATCACTTTGGCTGGTATGCAGATTTATTTCTCTGCTTCTCCCGACTCCGAGCTGGGGCTGTTCAATTTTGCTAACTGTTGGTGGTGTTTAGGATCCTCTCATGGATGGTATCAGAGGGGTAGCCGTGTTAGTCTGGATCTGTAAAAGCAGCAAAGAATCCTGTGGCACCTTATAGACTGACAGACGTTTTAGAGCATGAGCTTTCATGGGTGAATACCCACTTCATCAGATGCATGTAGTGGAAATTTCCTGGGGCAGGTATATATATGCAAGCAAGCTAGAGATAACGAGGTTAGTTCAATCAAGGAGGATGAGGCCCTGCTTTAGCAGTTGAGGTGTGAAAACCAAGGGAGGAGAAACTGGTTTTGTAGTTGGCAAGCCATTCACAGTCTTTGTTTAATCCTGAGCTGATGGTGTCAAATTTGCTGATAAACTGAAGCTCAGCAGTTTCTCTTTGAAGTCTGGTCCTGAAGTTTTTTTGCTGCAGAATGGCCACCTTAAGGTCTGCTATAGTGTGGCCAGGGAGGTTGAAGTGTTCCCCTACAAGTTTTTGTATATTGCCATTCCTAATATCTGATTTGTGTCCATTTGTCCTTTTCCGTAGAGACTGTCCAGTTTGGCCGATGTACATAGCAGAAGGGCATTGCTGGCATATGATGGCATGTATTACATTGGTGGATGTGCAGGTGAATGAACCAGTGATGGTGTGGCTGATCTGTTTAGGTCCTGTGATGGTGTCGCTGGTGTAGATATGTGGGCAGAGTTGGCATCGAGGTTCGTTGCATGGATTGATTCCTGAGCTAGAGTTACTATGGTGCGGTGTGCAGTTACTGGGGAAAAGATGTTTCAGGTTGGCAGTTTTTCTGTGGGCGAGGACTGGCTTGCCACCCAAGGCTTGTGAAAGTGTGGGATCATTGTCCAGAATGAGTTGTAGATCCCTGATGATGCATTGGAGGAGTTTTAGCTGGGGACTGTATGTGATGGCCAGTGGAGTCTTGTTGGTTTCTTTTTGGGTTTGTCTTGCAGTAGGAGACTTCTGGGTACACGTCTGGCTCTGTTGATCTGTTTCCTTATTTCCTCATCGGTGCTTTCATGGATGGATTTAAATTATTGACATTACATTCTGAGGAAGCAGGAATTAATTTTTATTAGCCCTCATGATGGGCCAGCTGCTGCCATTGACTTCTGTGGGGGGAGGATTTTTATTTGCATTACACCAGCATCTTGAGATCCCAGCCAAGATCAGAGTCCTTTTGTGCTAGTCCCTGTACACATGTGGTAACAGATCAATTCTGCTGCAAAGAACTTACAAACGAAATAGACAAGACAGACAAAAAGTGGAAAAAAGGAGTCATTTTAAACCCCATTTCCAGGTGGAAAACTAGGGCACAGAGATTAATTGATTTACACAAGATCTCATAGGGACTTTGTAGCAGAACTAGGAATTGAAAACCGATCTCCTCGGCCAGTGCCATAACCACACATGACATGCATCTGAAGAAGTGGGTATTCAGCCACGAAAGCTCATGCTCCAAAACATCTGTTAGTCTATAAAGTGCCACAGGATTCTTTGCTGCTTTTACAGATCCAGACTAACACGGCTACCCCTCTGATACATAACCACAAGGCCTTCCTAGCTGACCTCAACCTTTGTAGCTTCAGTGGATAGCTATCCGACTGGAAATTAATAAATATTCTCTGGCAATCTCTGTGATGAAAGACTTCATTAAACTGAATTAGAAGTGGCATTATAGACAGCACAAGTCGGGATGACTATTGTTAGTAAAATGGAATGTGCCCAGCAACATTAAGACCATTGTTATAGGGTGCACGCAGCACTAGATCACCCCCTTACATCAGGGTGTAATGTCATTGGTATTCTCTGCTCTAGCACCTCCTGTAGGCCATCTGCCTCTCAGGGATGTTCCATGGCTCAGCCCTCTAGCCAAGATACAAAGTTCAAAACCCCTTCTAGGGTAACAAAAAGGTCTAACTGAAAGTCCAAATAAGCCAATAAGTCTTCCACCCTACTCAAGCTCCATTGAAGTGCTCTTACTGGCATTACCTCAGGCTCTGCCCAGGAAACTAACCCACTCTTGAAGAGTTCCTCTTTATTGCTTCTGGTGTAGCAGGTTTTCCCCCATTGCCTCCCTTCTCCAGGCACTTGAGCATCTTTCCCTAGGAATCTACCTGCTCCTTCTAGGCCCTGGCTCAGGGGTCCCTCTCACAGGCACTTGTCCTTCTCCTGAGGGTTTGTTCCTGTAGGAGAGTCCTGTCTTCTCTGCTGTCTCCTCCCTACTGAGCTCCCTCTGTCTACTTTTAAGGCCCAGCTGACCAGCAGCTCATCACCCTAGCTCTGTCCTTTCTGGCCAGGAGGCAAGTCATCACCTCACAGCAGTGGACAATGCAGCCATTGGTTTTTTTCAGTTGCTAATAACTTTTTTTAAGCATTTGGCATGACCTTTTCCATTTTGGGTGTTGGCTTGAGCCTGGATTTTGTTTGAAAATTTCAGTCAAAATGGATCATTCGTTTCCCGGAATAAAGTAGTAATGGGGGTGGGGAACCAATATCATTTTGCCCATGTTAAAAAATTCAGATGACTTTTGTTGACAATTCTGGTTGGTGGAGGTGGGGGAGGTAGTGAAGGGCAATTTGTCTTGGTGCCCTTTACTGTCCCTGTGAAAATCCATCCAAATCTTGCCAAGTTAACAGACACTGAAAAAAAAAGATCTTTGTGTGCACATGCTCAATAGAGACACATTGGGGCTTGGCAGCTGAATTTTCCAGAGTCTATCTGCACTGATCATGCTTTAGCTCAGGGTTGCAGGGGATGAGGAAGGTTTTCCCTGACATTGGTCCTCCCACTGTGATGATAAGCACAGGAAATGAATCTCTTGTGGGCTGTTAATACTGCTCTGCCTGTTGCCCAGACAGTGTGGAGGAGAAGGAGATGGCAGCCTGACTCAAATGCAAATGGGTGAGGAGTTGGCCTGTAGTGGTAAGGAAGGAGATTGAGACAAAAGGTTGAGGGGTTGGGAGGGAGCTGTTACAAAAAGCCTGGATAGGTGTGGAGGACTGAGATGAGAAGCTGGAGAGGGGACTAGGACAAGAAACCTGAGGGGGTTGGGAGGGTTTGGATCAGGATGAGGAGGTGAGGGACTGGGACATGGAGCTGAGGAGGGGAAACAGACTGGGACAAGGACAGCCTGGAGAGGCCAGAGTTGAAGGAGCCAGTCTTGGAAGGACGGGTTCAAGGATCTGTAACCATTAGAGAATTCTCCCCTCAGAGTCTGGACTAGAACCCTGCATTCCTCTGTTTGTTTGTTTGTTGAAAATCTAGGAAATTACATACAAAAAACTACATTAAAAGATTATTCAGGTTGCACAGTCAAGCACTCGGAAGTTAGGAAGTACCAGAATTAAGGCAGCCCGTGCAACTTTAATTTGGCCCCCCTTTGTGCTTATGCTTTAGCTACAGTCTTTAATTGTATGGTCACATACTATTTTCTCTGCAGATGCCCTGCATCACTCAGTGCACAGAATGGATGATGCTCACTTAGTGTGCATCACTTTGTTTTCTCTTCACGGAGCAGTGTGTGGCCCTAGGCCTCACTTGCTGTACACTATTCCAACCCTACTTGAATACAGAACGGTTCATTTTCTTCGAGCCCATTCGGTGGTGCTCTTCACTATTATATCTGAGTACTTCACAAACTTTAATGGATTTGCCTTCACAACACTTCTGTGGGAAAGAGAGCATGATATTATCGCTATTTTACAGATGGGAGACTGAGGCAGAGAGACATTAGAATCAAAAGTATCCACTAATCCTGGGGCCCAATCTGGGATATCTATGGTCCGATATTTCAGAGATAGAGAGACTAGTTTAAATTGGAACTGGGTGTCAACATCCCTCAGGCAGCATTGAAAATCTCAGCCTCAAAGTTTAGAATTGTTCCTTTTCAGTGAACAAGGGAAATTTTCAAATGTGCACATGCTGTACCAATATAAATTGAGGCCTGGAACAAATTCCAGCCCTTGTCCCTTTTCACTTTAGAGTCGAAGGAGTAAGGATGAGAATCCCAGCACACGCTAGAGGCATTAGCTAAATCTGACTCTGTGAAAAAAGGTGGAGGAAGAGAGAAATAGGGCAGATGTTCCAGACCTTCCTCCTATCCTTCATGACTCTGATGTCATTTCAAGGTGGTCCAGGCAAGGTGGAGAAAAGGAGATTTTTTTCATTAAAGGAATAGTTTAAGACCAAATAAATATTTGATGTGCAGTTCTCTGTTACAGCTGAGAAAACCTAGACAGGGGCTGATCTGAATCGACAAGAATGTGAATTAGGCAGAAATTTTAGTGTGTCGTTAGACAGTGGGAGGCAGCATGGGCTAGTGGATGGGGCACTGGACTAGGATTCAGGAGACTGGGATTCTCTTCTTGGCTCTGTCACTGCTACACTGGGTGGCTTTGTTTAAGACAGTTCTCTTCGCCATGCCACTGTTTCTCCTCCCACTATGTGTCTGTCTTGTCTGTTGAGATTGTAAACATCTTGGGGTAGGGGTTGCCTTCCCCTATATGCTTGTAGAACGCCAAGTGCCAGTGGGCCAGAAGGCCCCAATAGTATGGTAATATTACTACTATTTAGGGTTGCCACCCATCCAGTTTTCACCGAGACAGTCTGGGTTTCGGCTTGTGTCCGGGTGCCATTTGACAAGCCCCACATCCAGTTTTTTGGATCTGTGGCACCCTAAGCACAAGGAAGGAGGCAGCCCAGCAGCAGTCGCTGCCGCCATCACAGGGGTCAGGCTGCTCAACCTTCGGGGGGGGGGAAGAGGCAGAGAAGAGGGCAGGGTCTTGTGGGTCCACTTACCAACCATTAGGAAGGTGGCAACCCTACTACTACCTGCTTCTGCACCATTGTTAATGCTCCATATTTCTTTGCATTCCTCCAGGGTCTAGGTTCTACCCCAGGCACCTAAAATTAACTTCCTGATACGTGGTGGAATGACTCAGCAGAAAAGAGAATGCATAATTGTAGCCAGCAAGTTCACTTCCTTCTGGGTAAGTGTTTATAATACTCCTAAGTCTGGGCATGGAGTCCTACCTGCCCAAAGACACTCTCCCCCATAATTGCTTACCCGAAGCAGCAAGCCCTGTAATACTTCCCCTGAGCACCTGTGCAAAGGGAGGAGAAAGCTGAGCTGCAGTTAACTCCTTGTTCACCAGGGCTAGGCAGTACTCCTGCACGCTGTCACATGCACACCTTAAACAGAGGTTCTCATGTGACCATGGTACAGTGCCTAGCACAATGGAGTCCCAACTACAATATTAAAGTTAAACAATTAAAAATAGCAGCAAAGAATCCTGTGGCACCTTATAGACTAACAGACGTTTTGGAGCATGAGCTTTCGTGGGTGAATACCCACTTCCTCAGATACATGTAATGGCATGCATCTGAGGAAGTGGGTATTCACCCACGAAAGCTCATGCTCCAAAACGTCTGTTAGTCTATAAGGTGCCACAGGATTCTTTGCTGCTTTTACAGATCCAGACTAACACGGCTACCCTCTGATACTTGACACCAATTAAAAATAGTTTGCATGGAGATGGGCAAAGCTCATCAGTTGGTGTTTTGTTTTCCAAAATCAGGGGCTCAGTACACCTTGTCACTGTATATAAAAAAATAGTTGAACTGGAACTGATCCTAAACTAGAAGGCTGAAATCACTTGAAAGCAGGGCCGGCTCCTGGTTTTCTGCCGCCCCAAGCGGTCAAAAAAAAAAAAAAGGCCAAGGCAGCACAATTGCGCCGCTCCACTCTTTGGTGGCAGTTTGGCAGCAGGTCCTTTGCTCCGAGAGGGACTGAGGGACCCGCCGCCGAATTGCTGCCGAAGACCCAGATGTGCCTCGCCAATAGTGGCAAGAGGGCCGCCCCTTGGTATTGGCCGCCCCAAGCACCTGCTTCTTTAGCTGGTGCCTGGAGCCAGCCCTGCTTGAAAGGTAATTAGTGCCTAGATATCTAATAAAATGCCTTGAAGCTACGCCAGTTTGGACCAGCTGAGGATCTGGCCCCCTGATTTTACATTTAATACTTTTATTTTTTAACCTTCAGTCCTCTTTAATGTAATAATTTCTATATAGTGGAGGTATCCCTTCAAGGAATGAGTGTATTAAGAATGGCCAAATTATTATGACATTAAAGTCCTAGATAAATTCAGGCATCCTGATCCTCAGCTGGCTTAGATCAGCATAGCTTCCAGAGACTAGACGACAATTCTTCAAATGACAAATGGCACAATCCAAGATGAGTTCAAGTCCAACTATTCATACATATACACATAAAGTACCCAGATTAGGTCCCAGAGTAATCTCAAATGAAAATAGGCAGTTATAGGCTATCAGGAGAAAACTGTGCTAAATGGCTGACAGCTGTCTGTTTTTGATCCAGTCGGTTTGTGTAGGTCACAAATGGCTACTTAAGTTCTGAGGCAGACTCAGGTGTCTCGGAGCTTGACACATTCTGGTTAGGGTGCATTCCTCATCCAAGCTTTGACAGGGGAGCTGACTACTGTATATATCATGACTCTTCCATGCTTCCAGCTGGCCACGGTAGTGCTGGTATTGACTTCAGTGGCTGGATTTCAGATATGGTCATGGGCCGGGTGGGGGGGCTTAAAGGCTGCTCAACCTTGCTTCCCAGCTGAAGGAAATGGCCTGAGTTCTTTTGCAGAACAAGGAGAGAGAGATGAGTAAGTGAAATAAAATAAAGCAGTCCAACAATATCATTAAAAAAAGGATGTATCATATTGACTATGAGAACATGCGACTCAGACAGCCAGACGTGAAAATTCCTGTAAACCTCCAAATGCACACTTTAAACAGAATTCTTTTGGCTTCCCAGCATGGCTTAATTCTATGATTCCATGACTCATTGGAAAGCCAAATCCTTAGACCTAGTGCACCGAGACCCCGTAAACACTGGTTATCGATGCACACACAGAGGAAAAAGAAGTGTGTGAGGGGAAGACTTCCAGATTTTGTTGCCTTTTTTTCTTTCTAGAGGTTTTGTAAACATGTTTCTCTCTTCAAAAAAAAAAAAAAAAAAAGATTGGAGTGGAAGGGTTAACAGAGGTCATGTTAGTTTAAAAAATTATGGTTAACCTTACAAGTTGGGTTGCCTTAGGTCATAGTGATACAATTCCCTTCCCTTGTCCGGTGAACTAGTGGTTCACAAAAATTCCACTAACGTGGGGAAGGAAAGGGGCCTGCCAAGTCCCTGAGCAATACAGAACAGACTTACCTGTTTTTATACACTGCTTAACTAATTATTTTAAAAAGAACCAGCCAAGTTGGAACAACTACCTTTTTCTTCTCGAAGGAATATTTTCCCCAACTCCTCTTTTCCTTCCCTCCCCCCACTTCTTCTTCTTCTTTTTTTTTTTACTTCATTGCTTGGCTTGGCATTTGGAACAGGTTCTCGATACCTGACACCTCTTGAAAGTGTAGTTTGGCAAACAGGAATTGAGATCGGCTCCAAAAGGTCCCTGTGCTGGGGTTGCTGTGAAAACACCTGAGTGTCTCTTGTGCCGACAAGAACCAGACCCCATTCTACAGAAATAACTACCCCCTTCTCCCTTCCGTGTCCACCCCTGCAATCTCCTCAAAAATAAAATGCCAGCACTGTTCGTTTCAAGGAGTTTTAGGGGACTGTGAGGGGGATGAAAGCCATTTCAAAAAATCTTGGAGAAAGGGGGTTTCTCTTGCAGCACTTATTTTTGCTGTTAGTTTTCCCAAGCTCAGAATGAATTAAGAAGCTCCTAGCAATTAGAACAGAAAACTTCAAAGTGCAATCAGCAGTTCTTAACAGAATGTGGGTTTGGTTTTTTTGCTAATCCTGCTGCCTTTTCTGGGTTCATCTCTGCAGTGTGCATTTTCCAAGGCCGAGATGTTGGGCTGCTTTTCGACTGCACCATATAAAATAACAAACACGCAGTCTAAGGAAAACAATTTTTAAGACACGTGGAATCCACTTTAATGAAGAAAACAGTTAAAGGCATAAAAAACCCCATGTGCCAATGGCTAAACGTGCTGGAAGTGTGAACTGTTAAACCGCCAAAACTGTTAACACATCAAACTGCTGGACAAAAAAATAAAAAGAGAGCGAAACAGTTTTCTAACATGCGACCAACGTTGCCTTTGTTGTTCGCATTCCTGCTGACATAAAGTTTCCTGGTTTGTCCCTTGAGTCCAGAAATATAGCAAAAGCGGGAACATTAATTGTATCTGCCCTGATAAACTGCCCTCCCTGCTCATAGTGCTAAGCAGCCAAGAATAGCGCTGAGGAATGGGGAGCGGGGTTGCCCTTTTAGATTCAATGTAATGAGTAAACAAGGTGGTTGTTTTTTTAAAATGATCTAAAATTGCACTGGAATCTTTCTTGGAACTTTGGGGAAAAAAATCTTTCTTGGGAGTGGAAGGGAGCTGCTTGAATTTTCAAATCCTTCTGCACTTTGTGGTTTTATCTGGGGCTCATGCTCATATGTCCCAAGAGAGGCTGTTCTTGTGGTGTTTCTGGTCTCTCGCAGAGAAGAGCCTGTTCTTGTGAGGGGTCCAAAAGGAACAAGACTGATAAACTTCCAGACCTGCAGCTCTGCTGGCATCGTGGCACCTGGATCACTGCCTCATTTTGAAATACAGGAAACTAAAAATAAGTCCATTGAATTTAGCTTCATCTGAATCCTAACCTACCTGCTGTCCACAGCTTTTGTTTCCAGAGCTGGCTGACATTTTTCCATTGAAACATAATAAAATGTGGCTTTTTGTCAAAGCTGAACATTTTCACAGAAAAACTTCAGTCTCGATGAAATTTTCTGCTGTGTGGAAGAAGCCAAAACCTAAACATTTTTACAAAAACCTGAATGTTTTTAGCAAAAAAGTTTCTGAAAACCAAAAATGTTAACCGAACTTGGTTTTAAAAAATTGAAAATGTTTTTATTTTTAATTAAAAGACACTAAAAATTCAGGAGACATTTCAATGAAACAAACAAAGTATATTTTTTAAATTTCCTAAGAAGAATATTTTTGACCATCCCTGTTAGTTTCACAGAATTGCTTTTAAAATCAAAGCATCTGTCTGGGGCAGCTGCTCTGTTATGCACATGTGGCAGTTCCAGTAGGGAGGCTCTAAAGCAGCACTAGTGTGACCTTGGGAAGTCACTTCACCCCTCTGAGCCTCAGTTTCCCCCTCTGTAAACAGGTGATAATGTTCTAGGTCTACATACCAGCTGGGAGCAGTCTTTCAAGCATGGGTAGACAGATGTGTGCTAGCTGTGCTTGAGCTACCTTACCAAAAATAGCAGTGCAGAAGCTTGGGCTAGCTACCCAGGGTCATAAAGGGCTCAGGCTGCTATGTACTCAGGTGGCTAGCCCAACCTACCATCCGTGCCACCATGGCCACACTGTTATTTTTAGCACTGTAGCTTGAGCAGAGCTAGCTCATGTCTCTTTCCACACTGGGAAGCGTGCTCCCAGCTGCTGTGTGGACATACCCTCTATAATACCCTTTGAGATCGCCAGATGAAAAATGCCGTGTAAAAGCTAGGTGGTGTATTATTTTTATCATTATTCTAGAACAGCTGAGCTGCCACAGCACAGTCATGAGTGTCACAGGCTGTCTGGCCTTTCAAGGCAAGCTGGTTTGAGCTTTGCCTGGGCCCAGACAGTGGTCTCCTAGCTGAGTATGATGGAGACTTAATTATAATGACAAACTTCAGCTGCAGAGGATCAGAGAGAGGCCTCCTTTAGCAGTGCTGTGAGTGCAGTCAGAGGGCAATGACCCAGGAGACTGGAGCAAGAGGAGATCCCCAGGGAGAAGGCCAGAGCCGCAACTGGGGGGCAGGGTCGGAGCTGGAGCTATGGCTAGAGGTAATGCTGGGAGCTGAGCTGGGGCCATAGCAGAGCTGGGGGCAGAGTGGGGCTGGGTGGTGCTTCCTCCCTCTCCCCCTGGGGGTTGGCCCAGGCCTTGCCGTGCCCCCCTCAACATTCTTCCATGCCCCCTTAGGGAGGTGTTCCCCAGAGTTTGGAGACGATTGCACTAACCCCAACTAAAATGCTGGCACAGATCTGCCACTGCTCCCAAATGCTGGCTGCTTATCTTGCAATCAAACTCCACAACTTTTGAGTTGCTCACCATTAAAATCAACAATGTATGGGCCAAATACTGCTGTCAGTGACAAGGCAGTGAATCTGGGGAATGAATCTCTTGACCTCAATGGAATTACTTCAGATTTACACCATTGTTGAAGAGGGCAGAGTTTGTCTCATTGTGGCAAGTTTGCCTTTGTCATGTACAAAATTCACCATGTTGGAAGGGGATAGCACAAATTCAATTTTAAAGGATATGCCAAATCAATGTGCAGTTTATGGCACTCACTTCAGTTGCTTATGTGGCTGGAAAAGCTAGCGAAGTAAATCATTGATGGATTTTTCATAGTCTGGGGACTTAGGGCTTTTCACCATATACCTAGGTCTTGTACCCTGAAGGCTGCTGAGCATCCTCAACTCCCATTAACTTGGTTGAGCAGGGCTGTGGTGAAAGTCAACGAGTTCTTAGGAAAGGCTCAGCAAAGAGTTAGATCCTCTTTCTGTCACAGAAAATAATATGTATGTTCATGTGAGTGGGCCAACTCTCACTGATTTCAGCGGGATGAGGATTAAACCCCAAATGCTCCTGTCTTTGAGTTCAAAGCTTTGGAATTTTGCAAGAAGAGCATTTTTTTATTAGCACTATAATGGTCTGAGGGGCTGGGGCGGCTCTAGCTTTTTTGCTGCCCCACACACGGCAGGCAGGCTGCCTTCGGAGTCTTGCCTGCGGGAGGTCCCCGGTCCCGCGGATTTGGCATACCCACCGCCGAATTGCTGCTGAATCTGCGGGACCAGCGGACCTCCCTCAGGCATGCCACTGAAGGCTGCCTGACTGCTGCCCTTGCAGGGACTGGCAGGGCACCCCCCACGGCTTGACACCCCAGGCACGCACTTTGAGCGCTGATGCCTGGAACTGCCACTGCTGAGGGGCCATCTATCTTTCCAGATCATCTCAAGTCTAAATACCCTGTGACAACATATCCAGATTGTGCCTTTGAAGATAAGCTGTATAGTTTTATACTCTTGCTTATAGAATTATATAGGTTGGTTGAAAAATCCTCTAGAAAGGAGCTCATTCACTATTCATTGTTATAGTGTTTCAGAGTAATTTTAGTCAAATTCTATTGTATTAACCCCTTAACAAATTCTATGGAACTTTTCCGTAAGGAAAAATCTAAATTTTTCCAAATTAAACCATATATAGGCAC
Source organism: Gopherus flavomarginatus (assembly GCF_025201925.1). NCBI lineage: Eukaryota > Metazoa > Chordata > Testudines > Testudinidae > Gopherus > Gopherus flavomarginatus. The sequence continues at coordinate 204,167,982 of NC_066620.1, forward strand.
ACAAATCAAAATAGCCTGGTTTTCAGAGATGCTCACTGAAGTTATGAAGTTAAAGACTTCAACAGGAGGGTGGTGCCAGGCCACTTCTATATGGCTGCCAAATTTAAGGGCAATCCATATTACTCCAATGAGGGATCAAGACCTTAAAATTTAAGGCCTTAGTGAGCTATATTCCTGGAATTTTTAGAGCCAAAGGTTCAAATCCTGCCTGTGTCATCTTAGCTCCTCACTCTTCCAAGATGAGTAAACAGACATGGCAATTTGGCACGTGTCTGTCTGTCTTTCAAATAGAGGCAGCATACGGTATATCATATAAAGAGAGATAATAATAATTCTCTCTTGTCTTCTTAGATCGTGAGCTCTTCAGGGAAGTGATTGTCTCTTATTGTGTTTGCATAGCACCTAGTGCAACCTCAGCTGGTTCTCCCTAATGCTACTGTAATGCAAACAATGATTGCCCTCAAAGTTAACTACTGAAAGAGCAAGACTGATGGTATAAATTGGCATTTTTATCTTAAGGTTCTGATCTCTTAGGGTACATCTACACAGCCAGCAGCAGCCCATGGCAGCGAGTCTCAGGGCCCAGGTCGACAGACACCGTCTCATGGGGCTTGGATGACCTTGTTAAAAATAGCTGTGTAGACGTTGCGGCTTGGGCTCGGGCTCTGGAGCCTAGAGATCAGAGTGGGTTTCAGAGCTGAGCTCCAGCCAGAACTAAAATGTCTGCACAGCCCTTTTTAGCGCTGTAGCCCAACCTGAGCTCTGAGAATCATTACCGTGGGCAGCCGCTCACTGTGTGGATATATCATCAGTGGGGCTATATGAATTTGACTGAAAGATCAGGTCTTCCATGATCATTGTCTGGGCAAGGAGACTGCAATCTTTTATTATAGAGACTATGGGTCAACTCCATTGGTGTCACAAGTGTTGACAACTCCACTGAAATCAAGAACCGAACAGGTGACTGATGTTAGTCACGTTACTTAATGTGGGAATTGTTTAGATACTGAGATGATGAGGCTGGTATAAGAATCTATGTAGAACAGAATAAAATGGAGTTGAGTCCACTTATGCCAAATGTGAGCTAGGCTGTGTGTATTTAAATGAGAACAGCCCTCTCATTGTTGCTGCTGTCTTTCTATTCCGATGGGTTAATTAAACAACTCTTCATCCCATTAATGTTAGCTCACAGCAGAAGCAGCCCAAGCAGTTTACCCCCAAAATAAGCAGGTTTGCAATGCTATGAGTAAAAATAGATACTTAATATAGAGCACCTTCAACGTGACTGATTAAGATTTATGATGTCAAATTATGAAATTAGTGCAGCAGGTTTTTTCTCTGGTTGATTAGTCCAAGAATAGTTTACATTCCTAAAACTGGTCTCGATTACCTGTGTTTCTGGAGTAAGTGTCAAGTTTCTGGTAATAATCTTAAAATAAACAAAAACCTCATGTAAAGAAAACATGTACTGTGTGTCCTGACAACTTGTCATCTGTCGGCCGGCATCAGTAGGAAAATAACTTTTCCCGTGGTGAAGAAGAAAGGAGATTCATAGAGGTTAAGGACAGAAGGAACCTCTGGTCTGATGCCTGTATGTCACAGGCCCTTGAATTTCACCCAGTTATTCCTGTATTGAGCACAATAGTTTGTGTTTGACTAAAGCAAATCAAAGACTAAAGATAAGTCAAAGACTGTAAGCAAAGGCTAGCATGTGAAAAATACCAGTGCGTGTGCAATCTCTGATAGCTGTTGTGAGCTACCTCTGTCAGACTCTAGTGAGAATAACAAAATGGAGACTAAGAGTTTTTCAAAAGCAACCAGTGAATTCTGGGTGCCCCATTTGAGATGCCCTAAAGAGGGGGACCTGACTTTCAAAGGTGTATGATCAGCACTTTCTGAAAATTGGAGACTCTTTAAGGTCTTTGAAATTGGATACCCAAAAGTCACTAGTCACTTTTGAAAATCTTGACCAGTGTATTTTGGCAACACTGCATTAAATTGTCATGTTACTTGTTCTTCTGTTGTCTCTTTCCCATCGTTGCTTACAGCCAAGATATTCCTTTGCAAATAGAAGCTGATTTCCCTCTTATCCACTTACTCATTTTTCTGGTGCTTCCTATGGCCCAGTCCTGAGCTCCCCTAACTCTTGTTGAAGTCCATTCGAGATGAGGGTGCTCACCACTCGAGCTGGTTGGGGAATAATCATTTATTTCCTATGAAAATTTTAGACTAAAAAAAATCAGCAAAATTTTTCAGGTTTAATTAAAAAAAAAAGAAAAAAACCCCAAATGAAAACGTTTTGATCAGTCAAGCAACATTATTTGGTTTTACTGACATTTTTTCAATTTTTTGTTTTTGTTTTTTGTTGCTTCTCAATGAAAATCATGAAAAATATTGTTGAAACCCCGTGGTAATTTCTGTTTTGACGAAAAAGCCATTTTAATTAAAAACAAAAATCTTTTGAAGGAAAAATCTCAACTAGCTCTATCTAGCACCTTGCAAGACTGGACCCTTAGTGCCATAACAGTGGTTTCACAATCACTTCCATGGTGGTGAATAGTGATAAAATTACATCCTTTGTGATGAATTATGATGTCACAGAAACCACAGCTCTGAATTTTCCTTCTATGAAATGAAACAAAGCGGGCAAATACCATCCTTGAGTTTCTTATGACATTGGTAGAGTTATCTCAGGGATGAATTTGGCCCAATATCATTACGCAACTTTTGTTACTCACGTTTTCCTAGTTTTCTTTCCCTGTTGCTGTGAGAAAGAACCATGCAAACAGGAGAAACTGACATTACACGGTAAAGAAGGAAAGTGACTAGGCACAAAGAAAACTAATTTTTCTCCAGTCTTTTTCCATTATAGTAATCTTGGGTGTCAGTAGTAACAACAGGAGGTGGAAAAAAATCTGTCAGAGGGATGTGTGAGTTCTTAAATTGATGATGTCCTATTAAATAAAAAAAAGTAAGACTAAAACACGTAGCTACTCTTTCACTGCAAATAAATCACTTTTAGGATTATACACATGTATTTTTTACTAATTTCCATGTCCAAACCTTGCACAAACTCTCTGATTAGACTTTAGTCCTTTCACAGATATGGGGAGAGAAAAAAACCAAACTCAGGAGTTCTTCTTAATAACATTAGCTTTATAACTCATGCAGCTTGGGGACATAAAAAATCTCTCACCTGGGGTTTTTGTTTGTTGTTTCAGATTTACTGCCAGAAACTTGACACTTACTCCAGAAACAGAGATGAAGAAACTGATTTTAGCTGAGCAGTTTAAATTTAAGATCTGGAGGCTGCTTTCTATTTTTTATCTTTCTTTTTAAATGTAATTTATGTACGTCTGTGCACATGATTTAAATGGAGATCTTGTTGGTCATCAAAGTGGAATGTAGAAAACATCAGTATGTTTATATCTTGGCTTATAGACATTTAGGAACTTCTACTGATCGATCTTATCTATCAGGTCTAATTCCGATGCAGTTTCATCAGTGTAATAACGGTGTAAAACTGGAATCAGCCCCTGTTGTTCCCACCAACAACAATCTTGTTTTTAATAGGAAAAGGCAAGAGGCAGTGTTGTGTATAGTTGTTATAACAAGGACACTTGGTATCAGAACTTAACAGCTGAGGAATTTTTCAATTAATTGTTTTTCCATAAAATGCCAGTTTGTCAAAACTGTTCACAGGAAAGGGTCAGTTGGAACAAATTTCCAGTTTCCAAAAGAAAAAAAAAATTTGAAAAGTTTTAAAATTCTTGAAACATCCAGTTTTGACACTTCTGAAATGAAAAAAGTTACGGGGGTTTTGAGGTTGAAACAACTGTTTGCTTTGAAATGTAAGTTAATTTACAGTTTTTTTTTAAAAAAAGTTAAGTTGAAATCAAAACATTTTGAAGTTATCAAAACAAAAGGTTTTCCAGTTCAAGATGGGAAATTTTTTCCAAATCTTGAAAATTCTCACAGGGCGGGCAAACCATTTCTTGTCCAGCTCTAGTTCCCAGCTATGCCGCTGAGTTGCTGGATGCTCTTAGGCCAGTTGCTAAGATTAAAAAATTTCAAAAGTGGCACTTTAGTTTGGGGTGCCTCAAACTTTTTGAGTGCCCAGTTTGAGACCCTTTTAAAATTGAGGCACCCAAAGCTAGTGTTAATTTTTCTAACCTCTCTGCTTTGTTTCACTTGGGTAATAATACTCCTCTTTTTCACTGGGATAAAGTTGCTCATGTACCAGCAAAGGGTGGTGACGCCTAACTCAGCGCTGGGAGTTGTGGGTATGCCATGAATTATCATCCTTGTTGTAAATATCTCCCCAAGAACAGGCAGATTTCTCCAAGTTGACTGCAAATAGCTGTTCAGAAGCCTCTCCGGTTCCAAGTTAGAAAGAGTTATGTCTGGAAGGTTTCATTTTGGCTTTGAGAGAATAATTTTGTGTATTCCTTCATGTGCGAGAGCCGGGATGAAAGGCAACAGCAGTTCAAACTGTTTATTCCTTTCTTAGCAATAATGTTTAGGTTCATGAAAACCTTCCAAGATATATAGAGTTCCTCATGCTGAGTCAGGGCTCCTTCACTTATTGCTGCTGCTGCGCACTATGGGCCTTTATTATTATGATACCTCCATCCCATTCATACCATTATAGTTAGGGGACTCAGTGCTGTCACTATAAGCTCCTTATTTTTCAAGGCGTATAATTCAGCTGTAAAAAATGGCCCTGGGCTGAAACTTGGCACCTGAATACCAGAGAGGGGATTTTTGAGTTGGTTATTTTTTAAAGCAAGTTTTTAAAATATAATAATAATAATAATAAAATCAGTTCAGCCATATTATGTTGTAAAAATGCAGGAAAAAAATAGAAGTTTGTGGTTTCAGATGCCTTTTTCCAGGCTTCTCCTGTGTAACTCAAAGCCAGCTTTGTTTTTTAAACTAAAATTTTCCAGGCTATTAGTCCCTAACATGAACTTGTGCCTTTCAGCTTTTCTGTTTAAACACACGCAAAAGAAGAGCCGAGTTATTTCAGTTTGGAAAGTGGGTTGCTGTAATTTATTTTACATTAAGTTTTTCACAAGTTTTTTTTTTTAAAGGATCCTGAAATTGGTGAGTGTCTGTAACACCTGAATAATCTTTGGGGTGATCTCGTCAGCCCCCTCTCCATCTTGATAGTGCTGGCTCTCTGCATGAGTCTATAGTTGTTCACTGACGTATTGAACATGGGTTGTTTAGCTGCTCTGCTTCACCATACAGAATAAATATTTAGTAGGCATTTCAGGTTCCGAGCCCAAAGGCAAAATTCCCAGTGGATTCCAAAGGGCAGCAAGCAGGTCCAAAACTTAGCTTATTCATAAATGCAAAACCAGGGATTTAAATCTCCAGTTTGGCCTCTGTTTTTGTTGTAGTTGAGTGGCTCACCATGTAGTTATCCTCAGAACATCCCTGTGAAATAGGGAAGCATTATTACCCTCATATTACAGATGGAGAACTGAAGCACAGAGGGATCAATTGACTTCCCAAGATTACACAGGAAATCTGTGGCAGAACCAGAAATGAGCCCAGGTCTTCTGGATCCTCGTCCAATGTCTTAACCACAGATTCCTCTTCCCTTCCCTGATGGGGATAGGCAATGAATAGGCTGGGTTCCTATTGGCCAAGTCCATGAATGATGTCAAGCACAGAGGAAGTTGAGGGTACTCAGAATTTCCAGGAACAATTTCAGCTTTGTGGGCATGACTTTAAATCTTGCCTTAAATTACAACTGAAAATGTGTTCAGTGGCTTCTGCCTACTCCCTAGTTTCTTCACATTCACAAATTCACAGCACAATGGCAGCTTCTTTAAGAGAGCTCCAGGGCTGGGCTAGCGGTGGGTAAGCATAGTGCATCGTCAGAGCTGTCTGGAGAAAGCTTTCACGACAGATTCCTGCTCTGTGCCTGGCTTACCAAATGCTACTAGACCCTCACTTTCAATAGAACTCAACTCCCTCAGAAATTTAATGAAGGAAAAATTGTTCCAAAGACGTACCAGATAGAGCTGGTCAAAAACTGGTCTTTATTTTTTCCATGAAAATTATTTTTTAAATAAATCTAATTTTTCTTCAAATGTTTTAATTTTGTTTTGTTTTTTGATGAAAATTCTGAAACAATTTTTTTTAAAATAATTGTTTTGGAAGGGGTGAAATCTAGCAAATAAAACAATGGGGGCGGGGATAATTTTCTCTTGTTTCCTCAATGGGGGGAAAAAGTCAGTGTTACTTTGTAACTTTTGCCATTTACAGAGAAGGTTAAAAATGAGTTACTTCTAAAAGTGAAGGTGTTTCTTTCTCTCACTTTTAAACTTACTTTTTCCTCATTTTTTTTTATGGAAAAAGTCAGGAAAAATTTAACAAACTGGAGACAAGATGGGCATTTTCCAACAATTTTGAAATGGAAAATATTGAAAACCTGTTGTTTTTCCTGAAATGTTTTATTTAGAATTAGTTAATTTTTTTTTACAGACAATATATTTTGAATGAAAATTCATTTTTGTATGTGAAAGCTTTTTTTTTTAACAAAAATAAAAATTCTGTCTGCTCTAGTAGTGTTTACACAACATTACACAAAAGTAAAGATGCGAAATACACATGATGTTACCATCCTTTTAACAAACACCTTTAAAGGGATGTGGCTTCTGTTTGTTACAGCAAAGTATCCATTTATAGTGAAGCTTAGGCAGGTGTGGTCTGCTCCTGCCTGGTTCATAGATGTCGATCAGCAGTCAGGTGGGTTCTCTCTAATAAGCACAGCCAAAATGGCTGCCAGAGCCAAAAGCCCAGTATATGAAACATGACAGCTGAGCTGTTAGGAACCCTCCCACTGCATGTCCTGTAAAAGTGGCTGCTGCCATATTAAAGAGGAAGGGAAGGTACCGAGAAGCTCCGCCATTGGGAATTGTATACAGCACCCCCTGCTAGAGAAAGTGAATGGACTTTGGAGGGGATAAGGGCTCTTGATGTGCTGATGCTTCTTCAGTTGCTCACTGGAACATTTTTCTAGCTTGGTTATACCAAGACACTGTGTTTATACTCAACAGGGGGAGGGATAGCTCAGTGGTTTGAGCATTGACCTGCTAAACCCAGGGTTGTGAGTTCAATCCTTGAGGCAGCCATTGGGGGATTGGCCCTGCTTGAGCAGGGGGTTGGACTAGATGATCTCTTGAGGTCCCTTCCAACCCTAATGATCTATGATTAGCATCCAGTCTGTTAGGTCTGGTCTGCACTACTACAGTAAATCAATCTAAGTGACACTACTTCAGTTATGAGAATAATGTAACTGAAGTTGATGTAGCTAGATCCACTTATCACTGTGACTACATCATGCCCTGTTAATGGGAGACGCTCTCCTATAGACTTACCTTATGATTCTTGGGGAGGTGGAGTGTGGTAAATCAATGGCAGAACTTGGCAGAAAGAAACGTACCTTTCTTTTTTGTGTGTGTGTGTGTGGGGGGGGGATCTCCACAATTGCCTCTCATCCTACTGTGAACCCAACAGGATTGATTATGGCTCCCAAGAAAACCAATGAACAATATGTTATTGTAAAGTTAAGGTCTAAACATACAAGGGCTATGAAAGTCAGAGATGACTCTGAAGTTCGCTTAGCCCTGGGTGAGACCTACAGTGAAATTACCCATGTGAATCAAATGAAGAAAAGGTTCCTAAATCCTTATTTTGTCTGCTTGTGCTTACAGTACATGTGGTTATATCTTGTCAGCTTTTAGTATTGGGTGGTCTTAAATATCATGTGCCTGGACTCATCAAAACAGTGAATTTTAAGGGTGGAGTTTTGATGGGTTGAATTTCCTTGAATTTGGATTTACTGGCTTGTGTTTAAATCAATTAACATGGCTTCAGGCAGGTTTTTCTTCCAAGCCCCTGTTGGAGCCTTGAAAGCGCGGGCATGCCATGCTCAGGCATGGAATCCTTCTTACATTCCATGGTGCAGTCAGCTTTCCTTCAGGCAAGGAAGCCTGGATTCCCTTGAGAGCCGTCATTCTACTCCCTGAGTAGCTGGAAGGGTTCCTGTAGAGCAGCGGGAAGTACCGCTCCTCCATGGACTCTCCTCTGTGGGCAAAGAGGAGGCTGCGGGGGTGGTTTTTGGTGTATGACTATATTTAGGATTTAAACCGTAACAGCAGCAAAGAAACCAAAGGGTCTAATATTGGGTCAAGCCAACGTCTATAAATCAGTGTCTGTGAATGTATAAACGGTTCATGCTTTTTGGAGAGCTGTTTGTTATTATGTGAGGGCTGGGGGAGGGAGCGGGAAGTACTTATTCTTGTCTACTGTCTTCTGCTCCTGACTCATTCTTACATTGTTCAAGTGAGCAATAAAGAACAGAAAACATGAATCAGCAGATTCAAGTAAAACATCTGTGGGCTGATTGCTCCATTCTGCCCAAGAAGCCTTGGTACAACTTCTTATGTGTGGACGGGGGTGAGGGACTGCAAGTGACCTTAAGCCTCCTGTATTCCAGGTCTGTTCAGTGACGTCCCCATTTGCCAGCAAACTCGAGCAGCTCCAATCTTGCTGTCGTGTCTTCATACTGCTTCCTGCCGCATCTGTGCGCATGGAACAGCCTGATCATTGCACCCCACTGGAGTCACTGGAAGAGCATTCGTGCTCAAGCAGCTGGCATCACAGGAGATGCTTCATATTTTGAGACTCTCTGGAGAAGTCACAGGTATTGAGGCCAATGATGTAGCCCCACTTGATCATTGCATCATGGCACCGGCCAGCTCCAGTGCAGAGTTGATTAAGGCAATGCCATATAGTCCAGGGCTGATCTGCAACAGGTGGTAGGTGCTCAAATGGCAGGAACTGGAGCATACAGACTGTGTGGTTGCTCTCTCCTTTTGTTTGCTGAAACTGAACCTTCGTCTGTTTAGGTGACAATGTGAGAGGTCTAACGGTGGCAAGTAAACTTTGTTGTAACTTCTGTGAACTCAATATTGGTGCTATATCATATAACAGATGTCTTGGATCTGTTCGTTGCCCTGTGTGCTCGACTCTGCTAGCAACCTCCTGGTGTATATCAGGAAGAGCAATATCTGCCAAGTTGGAGAGGCTGTTGATATGGGTAGGCTTAAGGTATTGTGTAATATAGTGGCTGGTGGTGTTAAGTACAGGGTCTAGTTTCTTTGCATCAGGGGATCATGCACACACTGCATAGCATATTCAGCAGAGAAGTAGTAAAGTGCCAGTGCTGTTGATCGCAGAGTGGACGGGTCTGTGCCCCACTGTGATGTGATCAGCTTGCTGAGAATTCTGTTTTGCATGTTACCCTTGGCTTTAGTTTTCTCTATGTGGGCATTACAGGGGAGTGTATGGGTTGCGAGTAACACCATGGTATATGGGATTTATGAAATGAGTAAATTTCATCCTGAGCAGCTCCAAAGAAAAGCCAGGAAAGCATGGGTAACAGTACTCCAGCCAAAACCCCTTTCTTCACTGATGCACCCTCTACCCTGGGACTATGTGAAGAGTGGAATAGAGGCATCCTTGCAACTCTACATCCCCAGAACATGTGGGTTATAGTCCCCAGGGATTATTTCTGCAGGGTTTACTGCCCCTTTTCAGCTCTGGAGCAGTGAAATGGAACATGGGTAAGGGGAAAATCAGGCCCAACATTTGTGACTAGGAACAGGTAAACTTACCCTCTGCACCTCTGAAACCTTTCCTGAGGTTCAAGTGTATTTGGATAATTTTCATTCCTAACCCTATACATTGTTGTGCATTTCAGCCCCTCCTGGTATTGCAGCCAGGATAGGCAGAAAAAGAGCCACAAAGGGAGGCTTTTCCAGCCTGGGTAGAAACGGGAAGTAATGTAAGTCTTGTGAAGATGAAAAGTTTGGAAACTTTGTTCAGGAAATAATATATTGTTCTTGTATGGTGCATTCCATTGGAGGAGCTCAGAATGCTTTACAGGCATGTATGAATTAAGCATCTCAACATCCCTGTAAGAAAATATTATCCTCTATTATATAGATGCTGAAATTGAGGGAGAGGGCTCTGACCAAGATTTATAAAACTGAATTTCTAAAGTCAGGCTTCTAAATTGAAATTTAGCCACCTAAATAAGTGACCTGATTTTCAAAAGTGCTGAGCATGGAGCAATTCCCATTATTTCCATGTGAGCTGCTGGATCCTAAGCATTTCTTAAAAATCAAGTAACTTATTTAGGAGCCTAACTGTGCCCACTTAAGAATTGTGGCTTAAGTTACTTGACCAAGGCCCCACAGCCAGTGTGCGGTAGATACCGAGTAGAGAACCCAGAGCTCGCAAAATTTCAGGTGCTTATTTCACTTTTATTCCATTTATCTGAGCCTCTTAGGACTGTAAAACTACCCTGGAAATCCATCTTGCTTCTGATCCTTCTAAAAATATCATCAGAAGAACTTTCTTCTAGGAGCTGGAAGCTTAAAGGTGGCTGCAATGCAAATCAGTGTATTATATGGGGACAAAAGGAAATTAATCAAACATTTTGAAATCTCAAAAAAAAAAAATAATGGTTCTGGCTGAGTAGTTTTGGTCAAAGATTTGGGTTAGTTCCTACTTCATATGACCCTTACCTGAGGATAAGATTTTCAGCTCTCCATTTCATCCCCTGGGTTGACCTTTCTCCACTTACAGTACATTTCAAAGTTTAACCTTTAGATTCATTTTTTGTTGATGCATGTTGTGGAATTGATGTGCGAAGGCCAATTGGGTGGTGTTTACAACATTTCTCTTTGTTACAGTGTTTGTGTGACAGATGTGATTCCACATTTCCATAAGGCATTTTGTAATTTATGGGCCCCTTTGTCAAAGTCACCAATCCATATGCAAAAGACATCTTCTCTCAGTTCAATAAAGGTTTTATTAATGTCATCACAGGATTTATGGTGGCTGTTTCACCAGGTGCAGCTGTTATTAGGCAATCTTGCCCTCACTGCATTTAAAAAGCATGAATTGATTTTAATCCAGTGCCAGGTATCTAGATCTCAAAGCAAGTGTTCACATCACAAGAACTACCACCACGACTGACTCTAACTGGAACCAGAGTTGGCACTTGCACCAGAAAGACCAAGGACTTGAATGAGTATGTGGATGGACCCACTCTTTCACCCCAGAGGAGGTCTCTCCAGGCCAGGAAGAAGGCATCTTGGTGAAACAGTGTGGGGAAAAGTTGTTCCAGCTGCATATATTCATATAATACAACCTCCCACTTTCATCTGTCTCTGTCCTGTAGATAAAGTGAGGACCTTGCTGCTCTGTAATGTTTGATTATTACATTATACACCAGGGCCGGTTTTAGGCCAATTCCCCCGATTCCCCCTAATTGGGCCCCACACTTAAGAGGGTCCCGTACCCAGCCAGAGCACGGCAAGCCTGTGGCCCCGCAACCCCGGCTGGAGCAGCGGCCAGAGTCCTGCAAGCCCTGTGGCCCCGCTACCCTGGCTTGAGGCCAGCCACCCCATGACCTGTTTCCCCAGTGAAGTGTGGCAATCCCCATGGCCCTGCTCCCTGGCCGGAGACCGGCCTGAGCATGGCAAGACCCGCAGCCCCACTTCCCCAGCCGGAGCGCTGGCCCAAGCGCAGCAAGTCCCACGGCCCCGCTCCCCTGACCGGAGCGTGGCAAGCCTCGAGGCCCTGCTCCCCCCACTAGCCCTGGTGACCCCATTAAAACAGGGTGGCAGCCTACTTTGGGGTCCCAGCCCACAGTTTGAGAACCGCTGGAATAATCCAAATGAAAAAGGCCTACTGACATAGCTCATGGACTGTGTTGAAGTTGGGCTTAATAAATAAGAAAATATGGGAATATGCTAAGTCTGGCCTTACAGAAATGAGTTTAATTGGTGGACAAAATAAGGAGGGGATGGGCTATTCCAGCCATCAGTCCCTTTGTGGGGCCCTAAAGGAAGAGACTTTCAAGGGAAAAGCCAGAAGCTACTGGGGCAAGCTTTGCCAGAATTGGTGCCACCCCCACCATCCCAGCCTTTGTCCTGAACAGACCAGGCCAGAGAGAGGGACCCAGATGACCCCCATCCCTCAGCCAACAGCTCCAGCTGAATCCCAAATGCCACCTGAAATGAAATGGAAACGGACTTTAACAACAGCAGCAGCTACAATCCATCTCAACTAACTTCTTCTCTTTTACCCAAAAGGACAGATATTACCATACTTGATACCATCTAAGAGACCAGCAAAGAGGGAATTTTTCCTTCTGAAACTCTCTCCAGGGAAAGGGAGCACAGGATGTTGTTACAATGAAAGCCGTATTTAATACTTTGCATGTCAAATACTTTAACTATTTTTCCTTCTTTTCTGTATCTTTAAAAAAGGTTAAAATGATGTTTAAGGATGTGTTTGCCATGGTGTTAAGCAGGCTGAAGTCTCTGTATACCAAATCCTAGACCTTGTTAAATGCTGTTTCACATTGGACAGTGACTATGTTAACACCTTTGGCTCATTTATTCTATCTAGATTAGTACCATAGGTTCCATCCAGAGCAGTGGGTTTCCGGAGTTAAGTGGAGTCCAATTGAGATGAATGGGACAATTCACTCCCCTCAGAACTATTGTTTCATGCTGTCTGCAGACTCAGGTAGATGTCACTGTCTCAGTCACACCCGAGGCTTGTTTTCAAACTTCTTTTAACCAGGAGAGCTAAAAACGTTTTCCTTTCAATGAAAAGGGAGCTTCGTATGTTATAACATAAATCCTGGAGCCAGGGCACTAGGTCTGTGCCTATATCATCTGTGCTTTAATCTAGGCTGGTGATATCATCACAGCTTGAGAGGGAATGGGCAGATACTGATTTCATGTCATTTAAACAGTCCCATGGAAGTTTGAAAAATGCAGGCTGGAATTAGGCACTTCTGATAGATTCTTAATAGGTTCTGCTGCTGGGTTAACTAGTAACACATGACAGTGCATGATTTTTTATTAAATAGCTGTCTGTAAACTAAGTAGAAAGTGGCTTAAGGCAAAGAGAGACAGCTGTTTGTAGGGATTGCTGAGTGACACCAACATCTAGTGAATATATCCAAAGGAGATAATAATTAAAAAGTAGAAAGCTCCTGACCACAAAGTGCATTTCCATGCAATCCTATTTGCTAAGCACAGTCATTACTAACTTCCACTGGAATAAAAGGTGAGTCAAGAGAAAATGGTGTCCAGAAGTTTGAAGTAAGCAGACAGCCTTAATCACGTGCCAGAGCCAGAGGGAAGTTTTAAGCCATCCACCCAACGGCTTCAGGAGCTTGCCAAGAAGTTGGATCTCTTAGCTGGGGAAAAATAGCTTGCATCTGGAGCTTGTCTTTGAAGCCCATTGTAGAGGAAGAGGAGAATAAGGAGGAGGAGTGAGAAATGTGTTCTCCGCAGACCAGATTGCATTTTGATTTGAAGCATAAAAGGAAGGAGTTTATTATTATAACAGTAATAAGTTATTTCTCCTTACAAACGTAGTACAATTTTCCATGACCAGCAGATCAGCCAAAAACAGAACTAGGGACATTCCTACTTCTGTGTCAGTCCAGCCTGCTTTTTATTTTTAAAAGAAACAAATACGGCTCAATGTTTATTTGAAAGGCTAGAGACGAGGAGGAGGAAGAGGTCATCGACTCCTAGTCATTGGGGATAAAAGAAGAGAATCCTTGGAAACCAAGACTGATACTGGGGGGTAGCCCGTGAAATGAGTTAGGCTTCTTAACACAATGGATAGGTGTCTGCGTATGATGTGGAGCCAGGGGGACTGACCACAGACTGACCATGTTTTAGCCTGCCACAGTGCCCAGCTAGGCAATGCTAGGGCTGGGGGTGGGGTGGGGGGTGAGGTGTTTTGAGGTGGAGGGCCCTGCCTGCATGCTGTGGTGGGAACCAATGGGCCAGAATGGGGAGCTGGGCCAGATCTACAGGAATGGACTGCTGTGCAGTGATTGTAGGCTGGGTTCGCTCTTTAACCTTGTCTCCCCAGATCCTTCCAATTGTTCAGGGCAGGACCTTTCCCCTCCTGCAGGATGTCCCACCCCAGGGGCAGGATCCTCCTAGTTTAAATGGTGCTCTCCAGCTCCTGGAAGTCTGTATGCAGGGAAAGCAGAGTAGTCTAGTGTGTAGGGCCCTGAACAGTTATTCAGGAGTCCTGGGGTCTGTTCCTGGCCTGCTATGTGACCAAGAGCCAGTTACAACCCCTGGCTTTGCTTCACATCTCTCATCTGTAAAACTGGGGCTACTGATACTTACCCACCTTTGGGGAAATCCTTGCGACCTCAGGACGAAAAGCTATGTATAAACCTGCTCAGTATCACAGTCGCAACTGGCATTTTTAATGTGAGTACTGTCATCCCAGTTTTTATACAGCATCTTTCACACACTCAGTTCCTAACAGGGAGGCCAAAGACTGAATGGGAAGACAACCCAAGCCATCCTTTTTACCACTCTCTACCGTGCTCATGTAAAGAAAATAAATACATGTTTGGAATGTGCAGGGCTTTGTAACCCAGATCATAGCTCTGCCAAAGGAGGAGGTCTGGCCTTACAGAGGACTCCAAGTTCTGCTTACGGATTTGACACCATTTCCTTCTAAAACTGTGGGCAAATTTCTTAACCTTCTTGCTTCAGTTTCCCTATTGGCAACATGGGGATAATAATCCCGTCATAGGAGTGTTGGGAGGATTAATTAGTGCACATAAAGCACTTTGAAGATGAAACTTAGTAACTGCTCTTAGTAACTCCTGGGGATTATTAAAGTGGGTCACATTTAATAAGAGTTATTACAAAGAAACCAAAGTGGGATGTTCTGTGCTGAGCCTCATCAGGTCCTGGGGCTTGTATACTTGCTGCCTCGTGGAAGGGGGCCTACACCACACTGTGTAATTCCTCGTTAAATTGCTCAGGGGCTGAATTTATCACTGGAAACCACAATCCTGCGAGCTAGCCAAGAGAGTGGAGCATCACTGCCATGAGTCACTCCACCTCCTTGAGAAAAGGCCTCTGTGTAGTTGCATTTGGGCTCTGAATTAACTTTTACTTACAGCGAAACTCTCTGTATAAAGCCCATAAAACCATGTAGTAGGTCAGGTCAGGTCCCCCACGTAGCTGATTATTCTGACACCTCTTCTTCATATTTCTACTGCAGCTGTTCAAGTGAGAGGTAGCTGTTCCTGCTGGGGAGAAGATGAGAGATGTTAGTCACGTCACTCAATGAACTATTGGAAGGCACGCAGAGACTACGGTGATGACAGCAGTATACAAACCCATATAGAATAGAAAGGCAGACTGCCTATAAAAAGTTCTTGGAATTGCCCATACATAAGCAAAAGGCTATTTGAATAAAAGAAAGAAACAGAATGACGATCTCCTATAAATATGTGGTAAGGTATTGAAAGCTACACCGCCACGTTAATGCAATGGGCAAGGGGGGGAAAATAAACTATCTTTCTACTCTTGCTTTTACTGGTGAAATGGCATGTCTGAACAGCTGTATTTTGCTTCTGGTGTCTCTTTTTAAATATGGAAATACTGTTTTGCACAAGGAAGAATGGTTATGTAGCCGTGCCTCAGGATTGGGAGGGTGGCGGTCTGGGCTTGACTCCTAGATCTGCCATGTACTTCCAGTGTGACTGTGGATACAACATTAATCTCTCTGGACCTCAGTTTTCTCCTCTGTAAAATGAGGCTAAAATGTACTAACTACACAGGATATGGCTTTTTTCTACTTCTCTTCTTCTAGTGTGCCAAAATGCTTCCATGTGTTGTGTGAGTGATGCCAAGAGCTGCTCACTTGTTTTGCATGGTTAATTATCAAAGGCCAGACCTGGATACCCATAATCACTAAGTAGTATCCAAGTCCAGGAGTTAGTCTCATTGAAGGTTTGGTTTTCAGCAATTTTTTTCAGTTTTTGAAAATCAAAATACATTTTTTTAAACTGAAAACTATCAACTTTTTGGGTTTTGGGGGAATGGGATTGGGGGGGGGGTGGAGGGATTGACAAAGAAGTGTTGACCAGCTGTGATTAGAAGGGCAAATTGGAGCAAATTTGAGAAGCCTCAGGAATTTCCAGCTCTGAATTGAATTGAACAAGGAGGTGGATCAGGAATTGTTTGGACTAGTACTGTCCCACTTCATGGAGTGGTAGTCTGACCCCTTGGCAGTGGTGATCTGAGATCATGTTCTGTAAGGGAATATGAGGTTTGTTTTCTTTGTTTCCCCTGGAAGGAATCTTCCAAATCCTAAAAAACAAAACAACCCTGACTACCAAGGAGTCCCTCATTTGACTCCTCCTTTCCCATCCAGACCCACTTGGTAGAGACTATCCATCTATTTTATGGCAACAGGATAGGATTCTCCTTCAAAGCCCACCTGTGTCATTTCTGTTTGGCAGAGCTTCTAAATGGGAACTGAATCCAGGTCTTGTATGTCTACATAGCAAAGAAAACACCCATGGTTGGCAAACCAGCCTACTCAGGTTCATGGGGCTTGGGCTGTGGGGCTGTTTCATTTCCATGTAGACTTCCGGGCTAGGGCTGGAGCCTGAGCTCTGAGACCTTCTCATCCCACAGGTCCTAGGGCCTGGGCTCCAGTCCAAGCAACGAAACAGCCTTGCAACCCAACCCTGCAAGCCCAAGTCAGCTGGCACGGGCCAGCCAGGGGGGTTTCTTTGCTGTGTAGCTGTCCCCTCACATGACAATGCTGAGCTCTGTCACTGGGTCACCATGAAAGAAAAGTTTTGTTAACCCTTCAAATTGCTGACCCCATGTTCCAGATCTGTAGGGTGTTAGAATTAAAGCTTTCAGCTGAAAGCCCAGGCAGCCTTCTGGAGAGATGCCTTGATGTGCCTGGTGGCATGTGTGGATGCCTTCCTACCATTGCATCCCTCTGCCAGAATTCCTTCATTCCTGAGTTCTTTGGGGATGACTGAGTCATACTGGAAGAGGAAAACAGGACTCCAGAGCTCAGAACAGGAGGTGGTTTTTTGCTTTGGTCCCATAATTCCATCTGGTAGCAACCCAGACGATTTCTCTCATTTTTTTTTTCTTTAAATGCTGTTTAGCCAGCAGAGCAGCAGGATAAACTACTAACATACTACCTTGTACCTTCTGTTTTTCATTCTCTTGAGTCTCTTTCCCCTTTCTCATCTGATCTTGCACTCGTATGCTAGCTGCAAATGAGAAGGAAAGGCTGATTTTTCACTCCACAGAAACTTTCTGAAGGGCAATACACTCTCAGGTGGTAAGGGGCTATGTTAATGCAGGAGCTGTTATACTCAGCTGCAGATGCAGTAAAGCAACTAAAGAAAATTCAGCTGGGAAAGTGTTAAATTTAAGGAGCCTGTTTGTGATCTCGCTCACACCCATTTTCTACAGGTATAACTCCACTAGAGTTATTCCTGATGTCCATTACTGTAAGCCAGAGAAGAATCAAGCTGAACATCTAAAGGTCCCTGGTTTAATCACAGGCTTTAGCAAGACCCTTCCCTTTCTGTAATGAAAAGAGAGCCTTTTCGTTAGACTCTCAGATATAGTCATGGGTGACAAGGCAGATGTTATGTAATGGCAGCAAGTGCTGTGCTTTATAAAAATGGAAGTTGCGTGTTAATCACAGTATTAGGCCAGATTCCACAAGACAGCATGGAAGGCATGAAGACTCAAATGTTAAAGCAATCTGGATTGTGTTACCACCTCATTGATCTAATATTGTGATGCTGTAATAGTAATTTTAGGAATATCTTTGAAAAAATATACTCTGAGTTACAATGTTAAAAAACAAAGTGAAAGGCTGGTCAGCTACCTACATGGGAGTAGGTTTGTCATCCCCACTCCCAGCCAGCATCATTCTCCTCTTTGTCCTTCAGTAGCGTCAGTCAGGAGACTGTAACAGGGTTACAGAAAGGAGAATCAGAAGCACATTCTCTGTTTATTTCTAGATATAAAAATGGATCAGGTGCCCATTATCAAGGCACTCAAGCTTCTCAGCCAGTTTTTAAAAAAAATACCAACATTATTGGAAATCATTGGAAAGACTCCCATTAATGTTTGAGTGACATGAGACTTTGTGATTATGGAAGGGTTAAAGAAGGACACGGTAGGCTGGATTCTGATCTCACATATATTGGAGCAAATGAGTAGTGATTCTGTCAAAGTCAATGGTGTTACACTGATGTAAAATGGGTTTATATGTGACCAGAATCAGGCCTTATATTGCCAAAAGACCTTTGATGCTGGAATGGTCATGTGACTTGGAATGGCTGTCTTAAGAGCCATTCATTCTGAGACACCACACAAACAAGATGAGGCCAAAGCACCTTCTATGAGACCCATCTGCTGGTGAAGTCGGCAGGCTTATTACTCTAACACCACTAGTGCAATAGAGCTAAAGTTCAAAGTTCAGAGAGCTTATGAACTAGTGAAGTTGCCAGAGCTTGTAAGATCCTTGGACCTGATTTTCTATTTCCTTGTCTCTTGAGAAGTCATTTAAGACTGTGCAAAGTGGCTGTAAAACACTGCCATTCTGATTCAGAGGGACTACTCGTGTGTGTAAAGTTAGTCACATGCAGCAGCATTAGCAGGGTAGGAGCATAAATGATCAAAAGTGAGACCATATTATGCAATGTGGTTGAATTAACATTGTGAAGCCCTTTTGCTTTCTCATTTCCTAACTTTGCGGTGTTTAAAGGTATGCGGTGGTGCTGTGGGCCATGTTGGGCCCAAGATATTAGAGAGACAAGGTGGGTGAGGTAACATCTTTCACTGGGCCAACTTCTGTTGGTAAAAGAGAAAAGCTTGTTTCTCTCACCAACAGAAACTGGTCCAGTAAAAGTTGTTACCTCACCCACCTTGTCTCTCCAGTGTTTAAATGTGTAATTTTAGTGTTACATTAATGGAAACACAAATCACTTTATTCCCCATTTGAAAAGCAGCCACCTCTGTGATAGAACACAGCTGCTGTTTAATAGAGCAGAGTCATACTGTACAACAGTTTAAGGCAGGAAACAGTAGTAAAGACTATAAAGAAGATACAGTATTAAAGCATCTCCTGTGAGGGAGATAGTTTGGCTTCTACAAAATTAGATAAAAATAAAGTTAGGCACTAGACAAAAACTGAATTCGGATCTGGATTTTGATTACCTCAGAGTTCAAGATTATTGTTTGGTCCCATTGCTTCTTAAAGTCACTCCATTATTGGGTATGATTCGGAACTCTAGCTGGAAAACAGTGGCTATTAAACCAATCACCCTGTGTGTAAAAAATGCTTTGGAAAAGCTATAGCAAATGGGATTATATATGTAATATAGATAAAATATGCAAAAAGCAACAAATTTTCTTTTAAATCATGTTTAGAAAACATAACGAGAAAAAATAAGAACAATAGTGGGTTTTTTAATAGCATGTTTAAACAGCTTAAAAGGGACAACGTATGTAACTTAACTGGCCTGGCTTTTTGCACTATGCAGTTAGCTCTGAAGCTATGTTGCCACCTTGTGGTTTAGGAGCTGATGAAGCTACATTTTAAAGTTGGCTTTAGCCTGTATCCTTCGCACCAAACTATAATGAGAAATGACTGTGTGTTTATGTCAGACAACACAAAGCAAGCCCCAGGAACTTATGGCCATTATGGAAAGAATTTGTGATTAATATTTTAAAGCCTGTATCTTAATACTTTCACCACTTTGAACACAGTAAACTCACTATTGATTTGATTTTCCATCTCTCTTCCCTCCTGTATTTAATCTTTCTTCTTAAGGGGCTGGTACTTGGGAAGATACCCGGTAAATCC
Source organism: Gopherus flavomarginatus (assembly GCF_025201925.1). Classification (NCBI taxonomy): domain Eukaryota; kingdom Metazoa; phylum Chordata; order Testudines; family Testudinidae; genus Gopherus; species Gopherus flavomarginatus. The sequence goes on from NC_066620.1 coordinate 204,187,776, forward strand.
CGCTTCTTTCCTGCCTGCTCCCCATGTACAGATTATCTTTATGTAAAGTTCAAGACAGACCAATCTACATTTTGTGTCTTTGGATTCTGCAGTCCCCTGCATAGGCAAAACTCCCATTGACTAAGTGCAGGTTATTTTTGTTTCTTGTTTCTTGAGCCACGCTTATATGGGAGAGTCCAAAAAAAAAAAATCCCCAACCAAACAAAAAAACCCCAACCCTCAAAACCTTGTGGGCAATGTACAGTATGTATGGGCCAAAGTTTAGTGCATTACATATCCTCTCGGGAAATCAAAGCTGGGCATAGGGAAATGATCACTTCAGCTTTTAAAAGGACTGAGTGCTTGACCTGGAATTTGCAGTATTTCATTTCAGCTCAGTTCTAGATGTGGGAGGTTTTTTTTATTGCATTCAACGGAAGGAATAAAATGGTATGTACAATACAACTGCTGTATCATGCACACTGTCCCACATAACACTTGCCCTCTTGTTTTCTAATAACATCAAAATATAATTTGCACAATGGGGATAGAATAAAGATGCCCAGAAGATGTTTTACAGCATGGGGGGAAAGTGAGTGCACATGCCACCCAAAACGGTTGGACTCCGATTCTGATCCCTCTCACTGACTTTACACTGATCTCACGCTTTTGACTTTACTCAAGTTGTTTCTGATTTTTTTGATGCAGTGAGAACATAATTAGATCCTGATCCTATAACCTAGAATGACAAACCAGAGCAACATAATTATTATCACTTATTGTTTAAAAAAAAATCCTCAGGGAGCACCTAGACACCTAAGAGCACTGACTTATATAGGGATCTGGTATGAATTTTCTTTTTCATACAAAAATAGGGTTTTTTCCATCCAAAATGGAAATTTTCATGAAAAAAAATCATTTTTTGTTTGTTTTTTCAACAAAATCCAAAAATGGATGTGAGGGTTTTGTCTGGTTTTTCATTTTCAGTCTTTTCTTTTTTCCTTTCCCCTCCTTTTTTTCTTTTCCTCTTTCAGTAGCAAAACGAAAAAAGGGAAAAAAAGGTAGAAAAAAGAGGGGAGAAAAATGAACATTTTTATTTAAAAAACTCCACAATTTTAAAAATCTGTTTAAAAAACCTGCAAAAACAAAAATGATTTTAGAGTTGTTTAGTGGAAACTACCATTCATTTTTCTACCAGTGTTACTTATAAGTGATCAGGACTGGATGCTTCCACCTGTGGCAACTGCACGAGCTAGCCCTCAGTGAGTAAACGGTTACTGCCATAATATAACGTGAATAACCAATACTTTCATTTTAAAAAGTGTTTACTCCACTGTGTGCTTGGCCTATGAATACTACCTCTTTATTTTTTTTAGGTACTAACTCTGTCCCTTATAGAGGAATTTTCTTCCTCAAGGTAGTCGACTGTGAGGTGTTTGTTTATAGGCTTAAATAATTACCAGTGTGCATATATGACTGCTCTCTCTCTCATACGCACACTCATTCTCACTTTAAATATTTTAGAAAGTGAGACATGCTCTGAGGAGCAAGACCTGACCAAGGTGAAGAACAGACTTTGTTGTACTAATGCTGTCCAAGTCTAAGGAACACACCTCTAATAGTTTTCTCACCACGGCCCCAAGGTACAGAGGGTTAGGTTTTGAGAGTTGTTTTAGCCACAGGCAGAGTTCTGGGATATTCTCTCCATCACCAACGTTGGGTCGAACCCTGTTCTAGCTGAGATAGATAATAAAACCCTCACTGACTTCAATGGCAGTGTGGTCAAGCTCATTTTACAGACTTCCAGGGTTTTCCATTAGAGTTTTGGACCAAGTTGCCTTCTTCCTGCATGAACCGTCGTCGTGCCTCTTGTAATATTGCACCCCGAGCAAGAGTACAGAAGGTACCTATTCAAAAGGCCAGTACTCAGTATACCAGCTACTCTGACATACACCTCTATGATGTTGCTAATGTTTCCTGCAGTGGCTAAGCTGGGCTTCAGTCCATTCCCATTTAGCATTGGGATAAATATATCCAGTGAATGAAGTAAGACTAGTCTAGAAAGGAAAATGTGCTTTAGCTTGCACGTTCCATGTACCACATCAGTTTTATAGGTCCTCTTATTGTGGAACACTTTGGGCCAAATTCTTCCTTGATGTAACTCCACTGAACTCAATAGACCTGGAGTATATTTTAATAATGACAATTTATTGTGAGGCCACATTTTAACTGAAACCAAGTACAAATGTCAGTGGCTATAAAATGCTCTAATCTACTAATAATCATAGATTTCCCTCCCCCCTTCCCACATACTTTTTCTATTACACTTCACACATGGGCCCAAATTGTATTTTCTTATGTGGGTGCAGCTCCTGTTGACTCTGCTGCCATCTGTATCTAAGGGCATGATTAACTTTTGCAGTCAGCCTCATTAATCAGTAACATGCTTGCATTTTAAAATCACGCTAGAGACCGGAGAAAACTATGTGAGCAACATTTTCAGGTTACTGTAAAAATACTTCTTGTGAGTTGAAGAGTCCTGAAATGAAACTCGTGCTGTGGAGATTTGAGGCAAGTTATTTACTTATCAGAGGGGTAGCCGTGTTATTCTGGATCTGTAAAAGCAGCAAATAGTCCTGTGACACCTTATAGACTAACAGACATATTGGAGCTTGAGCTTTCGTGGGTAAATATGCTCCAAAACATCTGTTAGTCTATAAGGTGCCCCAGGACTCTTTGCTGCTTTTACAAGTTATTTATTTGTAATTCCCCAGCAGGTATGATAGGGAGTAGTAAGGGGAACTATAATATCAGGCAAAGCAAGACGTGAGTTCTAGCACCCCCAAATACTGTTTTACGGGGGCCTGCCGGGTGCATTTTAAAATCTCAGCACTGCCTATATGTTAAATACTTTGGTTTGGATCTGCTATTTCTGAGTTTTACGGTCTTTCCTCTCCTCCACCTCCAACCCGAGCCCTTCTTTAAAAACCTGACAATCCCTTGGTGACCCAAATTGCTACCCCCTTGAAAATTTTCTTTGGATTACTGAAGTGTAAGAAAAAATACCATCTACTATTAGATGAGGAAAATTTCAATCATCAAAATGAAATAAAACAGAAGCAGAGCAGAGCTGTTTTTAATGATCATTTCAGTGAGAGATGGCTTTTTTCCTCTTTCTCTCTCTCTCTCTCTCTCTCTCTCTCTCTGCACCAAACCCCTTTCCATCCGGTCACAATCAGGGAGTTGAAAAATCTGTATTTAATTGCAGATGTTGTAAAAATAATCACAGAGAAGACTAAACTAGCATTAAAAATGTGGATTCTTTACTTGTTGCCTGAGTGTGGGACATCTTTCTACTGAAATGCTTGTAAAGCAGTAAACTATGAGTCAAAATTTCTTCAAGAAGATGTCTTTTCTTGTTAAGGTTATTTTATTTCTGAGGGTGTTTCCTGGCTTTGCCAGGAAAAGGAGATGGTGGGGAGCTTTGCTGTGTCTTAAAAGACGGCTTTGTTTTTAATTATCCTTGCTATGGCGCACAGTGAGATCTTTCTGCTTTTAGGATTTTTTTTCCAGCTCAGATAAAATTCTCTGCATTTCAGCCTGCCCCCCGCCCCCGAGCAGCTTTTTCCCATTTGAACTGTTATTTATTGCTTCTTTACTACCTTTCAATACCATGCTTAATGTCGAAAGCACCCCAGAGGAATTTAATTTTGTCTTAAGTGGAACATCATCTTCACGAACAATCTACCTCTAAACAATGAGACATTTTCTCCACACGCTCCCCCTGTCCTTGACTCTTCTGTCAAGTTTTAGTCCTCCAGGGGAAATAGGTATTTTGTTAGTCTGAAATCGGATTGCTGTTGCCTTTTTAGTACCTTTATAAATCGAGGAACATTCGCTGAAATAAAGTCTAGTGAAAAATGTTTCCTTTCTGTGGGCCCTAACACATGGGAAGGTGCCAGTAGGTGGTCATCGTTCATAGACTTTAAAATGCAGATTAAGCCCAGTTGAACTGTGCCAAACCTTTTTCAATCCTGGCCAAGTCCAAAATAAATTCACACCTCCTCATTTCTGTCTTATTAATCAATCAATTCAAGAAACTGCAGTCTGTGGTGGGTATCAGTCAGAGACATGTCTGTTCGCTTGGGCTGATGCACAGAATAAATGTTTTCATATATTTTAAAATTAATTTTATTTCCTGTGTCTATATTTTTAATTTTGTTTTCTTTTGCAAGAATGCAACTGTGACTACCTGTTGTAAGGAAGACCATAAATTTCAAAGTTAAAATAACTCTATATTCCACTGTTTGTTTTAAAAAAATCAAAATAGCAATCTAATAAAAATAAAGAGGAAACTGTGAACCCAGCTTGGTATAAATGTACAATAAGATTTATTTTTCATTTGGCTGTTTGGAACTTCTCTAAGTTTATGCCAACAAACATAGCTAGAGTCCTAAAATGATCATAATCCATCCGCACCAAGCACAAAGAAGGGTTTCTGTTTTGCGGAGCCTTTGCCAAAGTTCAATTATTGTGTGAGGGTGAGAGCAGCATTAGATACTAATAAAATCTAATTCTTTGCACCTTAAATCTGCAGATCTCTCAGTATTTTACAAACAGTAATTAATTAAGCCTCCCAACAGGCCTTGAAAGAACTAAGGGTCTACAGGCAGGGAAACTGAGGCACAGAGCTGTTTAAGTGATTTGCCCAAAAATCAAACTCTGAGGTTCTGGCAGGACAAGGACTAGAATTCCAGAGTCCTGGCTCCCAACCCTTTGCTCCAACCAGGAGACACACTCCCTCCATCTGTAGCACTCTGTTGTGTCATTTTCAGTTACTGAGAGTATATATATTGCTAATCAGTAGAGATCATAGGCATAGTTTGACTTCTATATTGGGTGTATGTGGCTGCAGCCAGGCCAATGAGGCGACATGGAGGGCAAATTCTGCATCTGCCTGAGGCTTGCAGTTTGCGGAGGGTAATACCTCCCCCTGCCCCCCAAGCTATGCTCATGGTAGAGATGAACTGCAGAGCTGTTTGGAACTGAATCAGATTCAAAGTTTGGGCTTTTGGCTGAAAAGTACCTGGGCTTAGGATGTAACAGCCATAGAATCTCAAAAGCTGCTCTTGTGAAGTGTTGGCAGGATATGATAGAAAGCTCATGAGATTTCACCTGTATCTGAGTGGTACTGGAAAGTAAGCTCTTTCCCCTTTTGGATCTAACCCAGTGTGAAAACATGGGGGCAGGGTTGGAGCTGGGGGAATCAGCCTGTGTAATTAGACAGTACTTCTACATCATTCTAGTACATAGGTGCCAGATTCTGATTTTAATTACTGATATTCACGCTTTCAAAAAAAAATTTTTTAAGAGTTGAGATTCAGGGTTTGGGTCTGAGCCTATCTTTAATACTCAGTGGATGCTCCAGTCTTCTCAAACGAATAGCGAAGGACTCTGTAACAGTGTGCTGGCCTAACAGTGTGCTGGCCTAGGGGCCCAGCACAATGTGTTCATGATTTCAACTCAGATGGAGGTGAGGATAGCAAGGAATGCTGGAAAGGCATAATGGCAGCCTTCTTTTCCACCTTTAGAGAGCTACCAAGGCCTGGGTAAGATCTGAAGTATGGCTTTCTGTAAAGAGATTGAGACCTGAAGAGGCAGGAGATGGGGGATATGAAAATTGTTCCATGGAGGAAAAGACTAGTCTTGACCCCTGTGCTGAGGGGTGAAGATTTAGGTATGTGAGGGGAAAAGAGGAACAAAATGGGCTGGGATGAGAGAAGTGTGGACCAACTTTTTTTTAGGAATGAAGGCTGGGACCTCCAGAGATGGTGGGAGGGAGACCCACCGTTTGCTCCACTTTTCTCTAGGGAGAAGACTTGGGTGGACCATGGGCAGAGGACTGTCCAGCTTAGAAAGGGTGAAGGATTGGGTTATATTTTTTGCTTGGATGTTTTTGTTACCAGGGAAGAGGAGGACTCTGAGATCTGGGCTGAACCACATCAAACTGGCTACCCAGCCAGAGGTGAAACTAAGACACAAACTACACTACCATACTGGCTGTGGACCTGGGGAGAAACTGAGGCATAGCTACCTCCTGACATCAGAAAGGTAAGAGACCCATTGCATAGAATATCAGGGTTGGAAGGGACCTCAGAAGTTCATCTAGTCCAACCCCCTGCTCAAAGCAGGACCACTTCCCAGACTGATTCTTACCCTAGTTCCCTAAATGGCCCCCTCAAGGACTGAACTCACAACCCTGGGTTTAGCAGGCCAATGCTCAAACCACTGAGCTATCCCTCCCCCATAGTGATGTATAAGTAGTGTGCATAGAAGAATACAGAGTTAATTAGCATTTTTCTCAATAGTGGCAGTCTCCCAGGTGAGACCTCTTGTCAGGACCACACGAGGAAGCTTGTGCTTCTACTTCCTTCCATGTAACCATCATTCAGGACAGCCTGTCATAAACAGATAGCTAAGGGTTAATGTCTCTTTCACCTGGAAAGGAGTAACCTGAAACACCTGACCAGAGGACCAATCAGGAAACAAGACTTCTTCAAATCTGGGTGGAGGGAAGTTTTGGGTGTGAGTTCTTTGTCCTTTGTCTTGTGTCTAACCCTCTCGGCTATGAGAGTGACCTTTCTGTCTCCTGGCTTTCTAATCTTCTGTTTCCAAGTTGTAAGTACAAAAATAGTAAGACAATAAGGTTTATATTGTTTTCTTTTGTATTTACATGTGTGTAGTTGCTGCAATGTTTTGAATTGTATTCTTTTTGAATAAGGCTGTTTATTCATTTTTCTTTTAAGCAATTGACCCTGTATTTGTCATCTTAATACAGAGAGACCATTTTTAGGTCCTTTTCTTTCTTTTTTATGTAAAGCCTTCTTTTTAAGACTTGTTGGAGTTTTTTCTTTAGTGGGGACTCCAGGGAATTGAGTCTGCAGCTCACCAGGGAATTGGTGGGAGGAAGAAGTCAGGGGGGAAAATCTCTTTGTGTTAGATTTACTAACCTGACTTTGCATACCCTCTGGGTGAGGGGGGAAGTACTTGTGTTCCCAGGACTGGAAAAAGGGAGGGTGGAGTCCCTCTGTTTAGATTCACGGAGCTTGCTTCTGTATATCTCTCCAGGAACCCAGGGAGGGAACACCCGGAGGGGGGAAGGGAAATGGTTTATTCCCTTTTGTTGTGAGACTCAAGGAATCTGAGTCTGGAGGTCCCCCAGGGAAGGTTTTGGGGAGACCACAGTGCGCCAGGCACTGTATAGATTCCTGGCTGGTGGCAGCTTTACCAGGTCCAAGCTGGTAACTAAGCTTGGAGGTTTTCATGCTAACACCCATATTTTGGACGCTAAGGTCCAGATCTGGGAAAAATGTTATGACACTGCCTTTTGCATTTTTTTGGTAGGTCTGCAAAACATCTTGGCACTGACTCCTCCACACCAAAGAAAAAATCCCCAAACAAACCTAAATCTTGTACAATGGACTATCCACCACTGTGCTTTGTTGTGAATAAACAACACAGTAACAGCTCTTGCAAAGAATTTTTCATTTCAAACAAAAGCAGCATCTCATCTGTACATCTACTGTACACTTTACAACAACTCAAAGTTTTAGATTTATTTCAGGAAACATTTGACTATCAGACGCCATACTGAGGGCTTTTGACAATACATGTTCTGCTGCTATCATTGCAAATCATGAGAGCCTTTCTCAACTGTCTAAAGACCTCCACTGGACCTTGAATAGAGCTGGTCAAAAAATGTGTGATAAATGAACACAATGTGGAACACCAGTACTTTGTTGCACATCATAATGGCCAGACTAAAATGCTTTATTCACTATAAAGTTAAGGATGCTTGTCTACACTTACTGGAGGATCAATGCTGCGACGATCGATGCATTGTGGGTCCATTTAATGGGTCAATGAAGACCCTCTAAATCGACCACTGATCGCTCTCCCATTGACTTCTGTACTCCACTGGAACGAGACAACTAAGAGGAGTCAATGGGAGAGCATCCCCCGTCAACTTAGCATAGTGTGGACCCCGCGGTAAGTAGATCTAAGCTGTGTTGATTTGAGTTACACTATTCACGTAACTCAAATTGCGCAGCTTAGGTCGACTTTTCCCTTTAGCGTAGACAAGGCCTAAGGGTCTGGATTAGATAAACCAGTACTTTAAAAAGAAAATGTGAAATATAGAAAATCAATCACATGCATCCATAAGGACTAATCCTGCAGCAGCACTGGCTTTGCAAGGGGAAGGGCATGTTTTAATGAAAGCTGAGATGTTCCTTTGCATTTCCAGGTGTTCCAAATTAGCAGGGGGTGACAGTGAAAAGGTCTGCTTTGCTGTTTTATGGCTAAAGGCTTGTCCTCATTGGGGAAAAAGCCTGGAGTAGATAATGTGCCCTAGCTCCGTTGCATTAACTCTCTGTATGGATACTCTTACTCTTCACCGAATACCATTATGCACTTTAGCTTAATATGCTTTGGAAGTATATTAAGCTGAGCTACCCAAAGCCATTCTTAGTGAGGAGTAAGAGTGTCCAAATGGAGTGTTAATGCAAAGTAGCTAGTGTGTTTTACATTCTCACCTTAAATTATTCCACACTAACTTCGCCATGTAGACAAGCCCTAAATTTCAGATTTAGTCTCCTTCTGCTTCCACTATAGCAAAATGCACTAGTATCAAATTCACTTTAAAAAAACAAAACAAAAAAAAGGGGGGCAAATCATGAGTTACTGTAAGTGGGGGCAAATTTATTTACAGCATTTTAATATTAGAATGGGCATCAGCAAGGAGTTCTTTACATTAAAGGAGTAACTCTACTAGCTGGCAACTATAGTAGACTCTTATCTTATGTGAGCCAGCCACTAGAGGGAGACCGAGACCCACCCTCACCCAATATGGTTTATTTTGAGTTTTGTGAACCTTTTTCTCATTTTAAAAAAATTGGGGAATACTTTGCCAAACCATTCCTCCCTCATTATTATTCAAGGGCTGGCATTGACTTAAATGAATTCACAGCACAATATTCATATGATCTCTGGCCACTGTTGCTCATTGGGCTAATTTCAACCCTAACACAAAGAAAGCACTTACTTTCACTTGGTTTTTTAAATTTTTTAAATGCATGTGAGGCATGAACTGTGTGAGTGTGGGGAGAGAGAATCGCTCCTTAAATATTCCTCGCACTGAAAAATTTAGAAGAAAATGAAATATAAATTGTGAAATTTTTCGTTTCCTCTGAAAAGCCATTTTGGACTTAGTTTCCCACAGTTCCAGCCATGCAGAGCTCTTCTATTGATCTTGATGAATATGCAGCAGCTCATCAAAATCCCCACTCCATTCAATTAGCTGTAAATAGTTAATTAATAATCCCCAAGGGCCATGATTAATTGTTTAATAGGGCTTGCTCTTGCTGAGCTAATTTACCATAATCTTTCTTAATTGCCCTTCACATGTAACCACAACAGGTGACCTAATTACTCCCTTCAGAGCTCAGCTCTATAAAGCTGATGAAAGGAGCACACTTACTTGCTAGCATATATATACCTGCCCCTGGAAATTTCCATTACATGCATCTGAGGAAGTGGGTATTCACCCACGAAAGCTCATGCTCCAAAACGTCTGTTAGTCTATAAGGTGCCACAGGATTCTTTGCTGCTTTTACAGATCCAGACTAACACGGCTACCCCTCTGATACTTACCAACAGGGAACTCAGTTGGACTTTAGAGAAGAAACATTCACACACACAAATGCCCGCCAGTGTTATTCATCATGACCCTGCTGAGTCTCACCCTCCACCTCGCTTTTAGAATGAAAACTTAGACACAGATCCCCAAGGGGGTTTAAAGGATCTAGATTGGCATCTAGACAGTAAAGGGTATCGTGTTGCAGCATGACCTGGGAAAGGAAGTGATCTCTAGAGAAAAGAAGGGATAAAGTGAATGAACTGGGAGTCTAAGGATGCATGTGTGTGAATAGCAAACTAGAGAGGCAGCTGACTGCAGAGAGAAGGCCAGGTAAAAGAGCTCATGGAATGCATGAGCGTGCAGGAAAGCTCCGGCCAGGAGGTGAAGCTCTTGTAGAGTTGACGGAAGAGTTTGACCAGGAGCAGGGCTAAGAAAGGGAGAGGGCTGTGCAGCTGTAACACCGACAACCGGGTGGGATCAGACTTGGACCTCTGGAGCTTAGTGCACGAGCCTTTACAGCATGAGTGAAAAGCCAACTGGCTGTTAGTTAAGGCCGTAGCGCAGGTTACACAGCCACATGGTGGGGCTGGAACAGGCAAAGAGAACCAAGCATAATTCATGCTGATACAGTGGGTACATTTACACTGCAATAAAAAACTTGCAACACTGAGTCTCAGAGCCAGGGTCAATTGGCTCGTGCTCAGGCTTTGGGGCTAAAAATAGCAGTGTAGATACTTGGGCTCAGCCTGGAGCCCAGTCTCCCAGATCCAACTTCTCACAGAGTTTCAGAGCCCAGGCTCCAGCCCGAGCCTGAATGTCTGAACTGCAATTTTTTAACTCTCCAGCTTGAGCCCACGAGCCTGAGTCAGGATCTGGACCAGCTGCAGCTGTCCTACCAGTCTCTCTCTCTCTTTCTTTTTTTTTTTGCAGTGGAGATGGACCCAGTGTGGCTCTGGTGCTCTCTATTGAATAGATCACGCAAGTCAGCTACCACCTCAACGCTAAGGGAGCCTGCTCCTTCTGCTCAACCAGAGGAGGCTCGTGCTTTTAGATTCAGGGATTCGGGGTTCTTTCCCCACAGATGGCCCAACCAGGGGCATTGTTACACAAGCATAACTAGTGTTGGGGAAGGAGCAGCCTGAGAGTGGCCCGAGGAGATGAGCCAGCAGCAGCAAAGAAGGAAGACGTGACAAGGTGTGGGAGGAGCCTTGCATAATACTTTGGGGAGCATGGGGAAGTCTTGTATCTGTCAACTAGAGAGAGAGAGACTCCCAGTTTTACAGGGGTGCTCTATATTTTATTTAGATATGTAGTTAATAGATATGGTGCCTGTAGATAGTGCTCAAGAATACGCTGCACAGTTCTGGGGGGTTGTAGGACCAAGAAAACTTGCTGTGCATTGCAAATGGCTTCCTTTTCACGACAGCTTTTAACACGTAGAAGAGGATGTGGGCCAATGGCACAGCAAGGTAGCAAGGGGATTATGTGAAGGGCAGCATGAGTACTGCTGTCACCCAGGAACCTGGAGGTAGAGCAAAACTATGCCTGTGAGATCAAGCGCCCAAGGCCAAGATTTTAAAAAAGGCACCTAAAGTTTGATGTCTAAACCCATTAGGGTTGCCAGATCTCCAGGATTGTTCTGGAGTCTCCAGGAATTAAAGATTAATCTTTCATTAAAGATTATGTCATGTAATGAAACCTCCAGGAATGTGTCCAGCCAAAACTGGCAACCATATAATTCATATTTAGGCATCTGAATACGTGGCCTGATGATTTTCAAAAATGTTTAACACTCAACATGAATGGAAGCTGCTGGATGCTCAACCTTTTTAAAAATCAAGCCACTTATGCTTGTAAATCCACTTTAGGCACGGGGCGGCTCTAGGCATTTTACCACCCCAAGCACAGCAGGCAGGAGGTCTGTGGGAGGTCTGCCGAAGCCACGGGACCAGCAGACCCTCTGTAGGCAAGCCGCCGAAGGCAGCCTGCCTGCCGCCCTCACGGCACCAGCAGAGCGCCCTCCCACGGCTTGCTGCCCCAAGCACGTGCTTGGCGTGCTGGACCCTGGAGCCACCCCGTTTAGGCACCTAAGCTTAGGCGCCCATTTTTGTAATTCTTGGCCAATGACAGTATCTCCTTCCCATAGAAGGATGAACTTCAAGAGGCAACTTGGGTACTAGACCCAGGGAACCCTGGGAGCTTACCCATGTACCTCCTCCTTTTGGACTGCCTCTGGGAAGGTAGCTGAGAAATTCTCCACCTTGCTTTTGTTTCTAGGATTTTGTACCCTCATCCCTTCTTTTCTGCCAGCCCTAGTAAAGAATCTTTGTTTACTTATTAGAAGTGCAGCTGTGGCCTCATGGCCTCTGGCAGATTAGCAAGCAAGTTGGTCATGTTATTGGAGCTGTGGGGATGGGGCAATGGGGAGAGCATGTAGGAAGAGCCCTTCCATGAAGTTTTGGCCTCTGTTGATTCTTGGTCTCTGCTCTTTTATAGGCTATGCCTTTGTACTTGCTGGGCTCCTATGAGCTGACAGAGAGGATGCAACCAAATGGCAGATCTTACAAAGCCATTATTGTACATGTAGAGGGGTCTATGTAAAGTAAGTTTAAACCCAGAGGGCCAAATTTTCTGATGGTGCCAACTGGTGGAGCTCCATCAACTTCAGTAAAGTTCCATCAATTTACACCAGCCAAGATGTAGGCCTGTGGCTTCATTGGGAAATTGGGTTGTTGTTTGTTGGAAAGTACAGGAGAGCAATGGAAAGGCTATTTGGGATGAAGATCATAGTAACCCTGTATCTTCCTGTGATTGCCTATTCAGCAATATTCACTAGGGATCAACTCATTTTGAGTATATATGCCTGGTATGTATGCGGCATACTTAGGAATGCCATTGTAGTCAAGCATTATCAGAATCAGCTCTTGCTGATATGTTTGTGGTCATGTTAGAAAAGTGATAGATGCTAACAATTAAAGTTATCCCTATTTAACCTTTTAAAAAGCTTCTATTGTGCTAGAACAAAAATCCTCAGGAAGGATTTGTACAGAGCTGCACACGGTCCAAAGTAGTCATGGTTATCAACTAGAGAAATAATAAAATAATGAGTGCACGGATCTTGGCAATTCATCATAACTAATTAACATCTAAGGTACTGATATGGACCCTGTTATTGTGGTATTTGAGCACCTCACAATCTTTAATGTATTTATATCACAAAGACCCTGAGGGATGTGCTATTATCCCCCTTTTACAGATGGGGAAGTGAGGCATAGAAAGACTAAATGAATTGCCCAAGGTCACCTGGGAAGTGGCAGAGCAGAGAATTGAATCTGGCTCTCCTAACTCCCAGGCCAATGCTCTGACTAGTGGACTGTCCTTCCTTCTCTTATGAAGATGAGGTGGCCCAGCCAATCCTGCTTACCTAAGAACAGTTTCAGATTACTTCTTTCCTTCACTAGTAAAGAAACCAGCCTGAGGCATTTGCAGCACTGCCAACCACAAGCACCAGTAGCCTAAGACTTGGCAATGAAGACTGCCAAAGAACCCAGCAACAGACATAAATGTACCATAGATATAGTTCGAGTGTGTTCAGCATTTGCTCATTCAACACCATCTGTGGACCCAGCTGCTGCCTCAGTATCCTGCAAAGAAAGGAGGAAGAAAATGCAAATATATTGCCAACATTTAACATATAGGGGACTGGAATCTCTTCTCACATAGGCCAACTTTACACTGGTGTAACTCCACTGGAGTTAGTAGAGTTTCTCTGGACTTGCACTGGGGTGAGAGGAGAATCTGTTTCACCCTTCCCCTTCCAGTCATGTTCACATCTTCTGTCATTCTTAAAATTGAGTTTATTAAGGTCATGCCTAAGGGTCAAACACAAATGGGGTCCCATTGTGCTGGGCACTGTAGACTTCCATAGCAGTAGATGGTCGCTGTCATGAGGAGCTTACAATCTAAATAGACAAGACAAATACAGGTGGTGGAAGGGGTAGAACGCAACAGCAGAGTGAACACTATGATGGCACAAACATCATGTTAGTTCCATGATTTTGAGGGGTGAGTTTACTTAAGAGGGGATAAGTCAATTGGAAAGAAAAGGGAAAGGAAGGGTGGTGAGAGGGGCAAGTCCAGGGAGAAGAGAGTAAGGCTGTGTCTACATTAGCACTTTTGTTGATGTAACGTATATTGCCCAGGGGTGTGAAAAAACACCCCCACCCCGACTGACATCAGTTATACCAACAAAAGCAGCAGTGTGGACACTGCTATGTTGGCGAGACAGCATATCCCGCTGACATAGCTACTGCTGCTTGTTAGGGACCGTTTAATTATGCCAGCAGGAGAGCTCTCTCCCACTGGGAGACCTTACAGCAGCCCAGCTGCATCGGTAGAGCTGTGCCACTGTACGCTCTCTAGGGTAGGCATGCCCTTCAAGGGGCTGGTGTGGCGTGAGGCTGAGGCGAAGAGACTGAGGGAGCAGGAGGATTGGAGGAAGCAGTCAATCAGCACAGGGCAGAGAAAGTCCAGTCAAAATTACACTAAGGAAGGTCTCAGCCCACCATGCAAATTGATGTCCAGCCTTTGACTCCAAAGCTGAGAATAACCCCTTAAGAAGAAGACTTGTAGGGAAGAATTTGATATGAAAAGGTAACACATATATTTATTGACCACCTATAGAACTTAATACAGAATTGTTTCCTGGCCATAGAGTTCTATAGGATGGTTTACAAACACCATAGAATGAATCTCATTCTCTGTTAAATACTATGGGTTTCTAGGGTGATTATATAGAACTCTATTGGCTTTATTGCTATAAATATCTATCAGATATTTCCATAATGGGTGGAATGAGCTTGTTTCCAAGCATCGCATTCCTTCTCAGTGAATGTGACCGCTGAATGCATGGACTCTCTACTGAAGCTGTCTTTCATGAAGAGGTTTTTTAATAACTTGGACACCTGTTCACTGAAACAAGCTCCCCAATTCACTTCAAAGAAACGAGTGCAGCCCGGTCTGGTTGTGAACTGCTAGTCTACAAGCGAAGGGCTTTGTAAACCATTGCCATGTTCAGGAGTCATGTTCGACAATCTATCACTATTACCTCACTCTTGTCTGGTCTGAGTCTCAGCCGTCTAACTCTCATCCAAACACCCATGATAAGTAGGTCTTATGGAACTACTCAGAAAAAACTTAAGTACATGCCAGAAATTAAAACAAAGGACATTGAAAGCCAGAACAATTTGGGGGTCAGACGAAAAAAATCACTGAAGAGAGAGACAGTTTTAGCACTTGACTGGTTAGACCCCAGTCTCATGGAAGAGATGACAGAAAAGGATACCGGTCCAATAAAGAAGTCTTAATAGCTTTTTGGAAATACCAAAGGTACTAAGGGACTGAAACAAAGCAAATGTAACCCCATTCCATAAGAGGAGGACTAAGGTGAAGTCAGAGAATTACAGATTTGCAGTAAAGTTTCATTTTGACAGTAGACAAGATCTTGGAGACATTAGTAAGGGATGAGATCACAAAACATCTGGAAAAATATGAGCTGATAGAAAATAGCCGGCATGGTTTCTGGAAAGGAAAATCTTGTCTGACAAATCTGGTGGAATTTTTTGAAAATGTAAAGCAAAGAGCAGACAAAGGGTGACATGGTGAGTGGAATCTCCTTGGGTTTCACAAAGGCCTTTAACACTCCACTAGACAGTAGATGGGGCTGTATATTTATGTGTTTGGCAAACCCTGTACAGTGTGGACACCTTCACTGAATGAATAAGGGTCTTACCCTGTGATCAATAGCAGATCAAACTGGGAACAGGTGGAGGGAGGGATTTGATGCATGAAGTACCACCAGGGCTGGTGTGGGGAATGACGCTGTTAATCATGCGTGTGTGTGAATTAAACAATGTTACTTCTGCTATCCATATTCTTGACTTACATTAATGTAGTAGGGCTAATGGACTAAGCCTAGGGAGCACTAGATATCTATTTAGGCTTTGATACTGCAACTTGCATTGTTAATCCTTTGAGTATCCAGGCTACTTCTTTAACATTTCTAACAGATGTAATCATGATTTCCTTGTAAGTCTGTCCTGGGACAGCCACTTCATCAACCTAAGGCATAAATGTAGTTTTGTATTTTGGAGTACAATGACTGCTAGACTCTGAGCAGTTTATTATTTGCTATACCAGGTCCCTGCATTCAGTATTTAGAAATAAATTATGCACTCACAGTCTAAAGAAGATAATCAGGAGGACTGAATGAACATCAAAACTTAAATATTTGAGTGGTTAACCATAGAATCTTGAGAACATTCTTATTGGCTAGGGGCTGAGTTTCATTCAGTCCATGGCATCCAAGCAGTTTAGAATGTTTTTCCTAACTTATCTGCATCCTTTAAAGGTTGGTAATGGCTCAGGACCCATCTTTTCTCATGAATTTCCCACCGCTGCCTACGTTTGGTCATGCTGGAAATAACACAAGACAGCCTTTGTTGCAATATTACAGCATTTCAAGTTTCAGGGTTGTGTAAAAGCAGGAAGTGCAAGGGGCATTTGAAAATTATATTCTAAACTTTCTCTGTCCTTAGAGAGAATCTAGTTTGGTTCAATTTGAGAGCTGAATAGGGAAGATTCAAGAGTGTATTTATTTTTCCAAATGGATTTGTCCATCTTTTATTAAAACAACTCCTGATTTGTTCCCACCATACCCAGTTCCATCTAGATCAGATATAGGTTTTTAAACTAATGAAAGTGAATTGTTGCCAGGATTCTTTTTTCTCTCGCCTCCCTCAAGCTGCATTAAGTTCCGTTTAATGCTCTTTGAGTTTGATCTTGCTGTCGTGTAAATAATCTTTGGCTGAGGTACTAGAGATGGGCCCAAGTGGAAAAATGCAGATCTGGATCTGAACTTTCTAAGACCTGGGGTTGAGTTGGATCTGGAATATTTGCTAAGGGTCATATATAAAATAAATTAATATTGGTTGGGTTTGAAAGATTTTTTAAAAATAAAGGTCTTCCAACATATTTTTAGAAGGTGTGGGAGGAATGTAGGAGGCATTACTTTCTTTAATTCTCCCACTGTCCCCCAATATCTCTTGCACTTTGCCCTAGCTCAGCAAAGCGGAAAATCAGCCAAATGCTGGATAAATGCAGAACTTTATTGATCCTGGCTGCATTGTGAGTGAAATTAATTTTAGGGTGTAAGTGACACTTCAGTGGTACTCAGGCCTTGCACTGGCCCTCTGCACAAGAGTAATTTTCACTCGCTGTTAGTAGTCAGATGACCCCATGGTCTAGTGGATGCGGCATTAGACTGAGGCTCAGGAAAGCTGGGTTCCATCTCTGAATGACTGTGACTTTGGGCAAATTGCTTCGACGCTGTAGGCTTGTGATTCCCCTCCCATAGTTTGTCTTGTCTGTTTAAATTAACACACTTATTTGAGCATAAGCTTTCGTGGGCTACAGCCCACTTCATCAGATGTAGCCCATGAAAGCTTATGCTCAAATAAATTTGTTAGTCTCTAAGGTGCCACAAGTACTCCTGTTCTTTTTGCAGATACAGACTAACATGGCTGCTACTCTGAAATCTATTTAAATTGTAAGCTTTCTGAGGCAGGGACTCTGTCTCACTGTGTGTGTGTACAGCCCCTTGCACAACAGGGCCCTTAACTTAGCTGGGCCTCTAGATACTGCTGTAAAGGGAGTGAGGGGAAGATCCTCCCATGCACTAGCTTTAGTGTAAAACCTGGGAAGTGTTTTTTTGGGGGGAGGGGGCAAGGGAGCGGGGAGCCTCATCTTTGTCTCAACATCCTGCTAGGAATCATCTCCCAGTTTCCTCTTCCTTCCAGTTGTGGTTCCTAGTGTTCGCTCTCGGTCCCAGAGTCACCAGCCATTCTCAACCTTTCTATTTATTTTTTATATTAAAAAAGAGAAGTGTCCTGACACTTGCTACTCCTCCTAGCCCCATGCTTCAGCCTCAGAGAAGGTGCCATGGCCAAGGGAGAATAGGGTGACCAGACAGCAAATGTGCAAAATCGGGACAGGGAAGTGGGAGTAATAGGCACCTATATAGGACAAAGCTCTAACTATCGGGACTGTCCCTATAAAATCAGGACATCTGGTCACCCTAAGGGAGCACCTCCTGCAGCTTGGGTTCTTGCATTCCTTTGATCGGCTCTGCCAAAGGCAACAATCAAGGTTTAGATCTGAGCATTTGCCAGAGTTGGAGATTGATACTATCTGCAATATTTTCCCCCCAAGGGGTGTAAATAAAAAAGCATCAGAAACCACATGCACAACTCCCCTCCCCCGCTTCCTAACCCTGTATCCTACCCCTCCCCCAACCCTTGTTTTTATTCTCATCTTTAAAACTGGTTTGATTTGATTTCCTTCAAACATAGCAACACAGAGGGAAAAAAATTGCTCCCCAGCTGAGAACCTTGATATCAAGTTTCAGCCTTTATGCTATTCAATTTTTTCAGCAAAAGTTACAAAACTCTGAAAACAGGAGGGTTTATAAAGAAAGTGCTGGCAGGGCCTTGGCTGTAGCATTTCCAGATGTGCTGTTGCAATTAGGGATGGGCAAATCGGTTTGGATAAAAGAAGTGACCCAAACTCTTTGTCTAAACCTTGAACAGAACCTGAAACTCTCGAAGGGTGGGAGGGGGGTGTTAAAAATGTTTAGTTACCTTTTTTCATTGTTTACTTTGGGCCAAATTCCACCTTTGGATACAGGCACACGGGTCCCATTGAACTCAGAAAGCTTTTTTGTGGTATGGCATTTCTGCTTCCAGTCCCAGCTGAAAACAGGAGGTGCAGAGGCATACAAAAAATGGTGTTCTCCAGGTAGCTGAAACAAGCAACCCCTAGACCTGAACACCCCAAACTTTGGGAACTTTACAGGAACTTCCTGTTGCTGTAATGGGCCAAAACAAAACCATGGATCCAAATGACCCAGCAGTTTGGATCCGAATTTGACTCTGGATCCAAGTCCTGCAATTGAATCCCATCACTTACAATAATTAAAGGAGTGTATTCTGACTTCAGATATACATAGGCAGAAATCCCACTCGAGATCATGGGAGCCATGTATGTGTATCCAAAATAAAATTATGGGTCTTGAATTATTTTCTTGTGTCTGCACTTCCTGGTTTCAGTCTAGATGGCAAGTATATGATTAAAAAACAAAGGCGCCATAGAAGCTGCTTTGGTTTGTACACTGGATTCAAGTTTGTTGTGATAAATACAGCCAGGTAGTGTGGGTATGTGAGTTTGGCAGCAGTGAGTCTATGGAATGGATACTGCATGTTCCCAGGGTGGGGGAAGGGTATTGTCACTGAAATAGTCTTTCATGTATCAAGTTCTACAGGAAGCAAGAAAAACAAACCAACCAGTCCTGGAAAACAACAGCAAATATCATAAATGGCCGCAGAGCCTTCTAAATTTCTGAAGCTTTCAGCTTACAAGCCAAGGAGTCTTGTCACTCTGCTCCTTTTCTCAGGTGTTTTGATTTTCTGCAACGCACTAGAATTAAAATCTTTATTGGAATTGAAGTCTTCCTTTTAGATTTCAAAGGGAACTTTCATTCTCTAATAGGGGACTGCATCTCAGCATCTGCTCAGTGAAAAAAAGCACATGGTTTCCCCTTTCCAGGTCTTGCAGGTGAGTGGAGGAGCCCACTTGTAACTGCAAACTCTGACCCCCTTCTTTCCAGTCTCCACTTGGTGGCTTTTCATACTGAATGCAAGTCTCCATTCAGCTAGGGCTTCTTTCCCCCTTCTGCCAGCTAGTGGTCCTTTCCCACCCTTGTAGAACAACAGCTGTAAATATTAAAGGCAAACTAGTAAGTACTTGGACTGGAGATCTTCAAGAAACACCCAGATGCTGAGAAGATGTTGTTGGGGTCTCAGTAGGTGGCTTTTTCCCCATAGAATCAATACTCAGTTAGTAGTGTTGCAGTATGGAGTTAGGTGAGCACGGTGCTGCTGGAGGGACCACCATTCAGAGAAGACTGGAGTCTGAGGTCCTACCCATTTGGAGTCAGTGCTTGAATTCAATGTGGCGGTGGGAGTGAGGGGATATGGGAGATATGGTGAGGAACATATAGTTCTCTTACTGTATGCTGCCCCCAACTTGGGCTACAATTGACCTACAACTTCCATGGCATTCTTTTTTACACCTTCTTGTTCAAATCCTGCCCTATACTTAAAGTGGATTCATTGTGTCTGTTAAGCATCCCCCACTTCCATCAGGAAATACTCAAGTTCCTGTGTGTGTGTGTGTGCGCGCGCACATACCCATGTTTATGTGTATACTTCTTTTCTCCTTTTCTCTATTTCCATCTTCATGCCTTTCTCTTTTCTCCCTTGTATTACTTTCTTGCCCATCCTTATTTCTCTCCTTTTTCCCCAGGTTTTCCTGTCTTTCTGGTTGCCCCCTACCACTCTGTCCCTCCAAGCTTTCCTGGTTTTCCCCAGTCTCTGACCTCCCTTCATTCCTCCATCTCTCCTCCCCACTTTTCCTGAGTTTCTCCAGGGTCTGAAGAAGGGGACTCACCCAATGGGGCTGTCCCTGTTCTAGCTCAGATATGGGGTGTCCTTAAGCAATGAGTCCCTTGGAACCAGCATGGGTGGCTTGTCAAGCTAAAGGAGCATGACTGTTCTTTGTGTGGTCCCTTGCAAAGAAAACTTGGAAGTCAGCCCAACTACACAACTTTCTTTCCCTCCCTCCAGACCACCTTGGCTTCTCTCTCCCTTTCTGTCCCCCTCACAATTCTTCCTCACTTTTCTCTCCTCCGCACAAGCCCCAGTGTCTCTTAAAGGTGGCTCTTTGAAGCCCAGTTTGACAGATCAGCTCCCTCCTGTGAGTCTCCAAAGGGGCTCTGAGCCAGCACTTCAGCTCCCAATAGTGGGCCAGAGCTCTTTTTCCCCAGTGGCAGCTCAACCTCCAGACCTGTGCAGTGCCTTCGAGCACTGAAAGGGCAGGATTTACCCCAATATTGGGCAACCATCTCCAAACTTGGACGACAGTTGGATCTTCATCTGGATTATGACCATATTATATCTTTAGTGATTACTTCCTGCTTACTTTACTTTAGTGATTACTAAAATTTCCCCTCTGCATTTTGAGCAGGAGACTGTACTTCCTGTCCTAAACCATTGTGTAGTGTTTTTGTGCACTTTCAAACTGCTGCTATGTTTTCCACCAGAGGTGGGTACCTGTCAGTGATGGCTGACATCTGGGGGACTGTCTGGCTCAGGGAACTGGAAATGGGTCAAGGACGCTTTAACTTCTAGGGTAGTGTCCTCTCCTAGGACTGCAGTGGATATATAATTCCCTGCTAATTGCTGCTCAGTGGCCTGTCTGAAGAGAGTTTGAGGTCCAGTTCCATGGCCATTGTTAATAGGAGATCAGACTTGATGATCACAGTGGTCTCCTCAGGCCTTAAAAAAATCTATGAAGGGTTTGCAAAATTAGTTATGTTTGTTTGGGATCCTTCAGAAAGCAAGATGCTATAGAAATGCATCCTTATGCTATTTCTTATTCATTGTTTTATTAAGGAATAGTATTACTGATTGTCAGCTAACTGTGGTGGGAGGAACCCAGAAAACTGAACTCACATATCAACAGGAAAAAGGTGTTAATAGTTCTATTTACAATATATAAGCTTCATTTACAACTCATATATAGGCCTGGCAGAGCTCAATTTTTTATATTATCCATCAAAATTATAAAAAAATTAATGTTGATTTTTAAGCATTTTTTAATTTGTACTGATGTAAATGTTCATAGTTGTGCATAATTATGGATTTTAAGAATTTTTTCCAATTTTAATCTAGTCTAATTTTCCCAGTTGTGGGAAATCATGCAGGGAGTGTCAGAAATAATGATTTAATGACAGTAGATGCTGACATTGAAAAAGTTAAAGCTTTAGAACTGTTAAAGTACAAATTGTCAACATCACATGTCAAAGTAAATAGCCTTAAATCAAGCTTTCTTAAATTGTAAAGTAACGTTCTTACTTTGTTTATATGTAATTTGCATTATTATCAATGGAAATATTTTTTCGTTGATTGCTTATGCCAATGAAATAGACATTTACCAATTAAAAATCTAATCCTTCCAATCCTATTCGAATAAATATGATTTGAGTGAAAGCAAGTAATAAAAAGGTTTTTAAAAAGGGGGGGATCTTGGGTGAGGAGGAGAAACCACAAATAAAATCTCACTTTCATACCACCAAGCTAGAATAATCTCTGCATACTAACACTTCTAGTGGCCAGGCTTTTCAGAGGTGTTGAGTACTCCTAACTCCCTTTGAGTTCAGTGGCTGCTAAGGGTGCATGACACTTCAGAAGATCAGATCACAGTTATTCCATTTATATATAGTTATTCCAAGTTATATCATTGCAAGGCTCTTTAATATTCTGCTGAGCTTAAGTGTATTTGGACAAGTTGCCCTTTTTCTGAGAATTATGTTTCTAACTATATATTTTTACTAATTATATTTGTTTCCTACTTATATTTAGCTGAAGCAAAACTCCACATGTAAATAATAATTGGTAGCATTCACATAGTGCTTTCTATCTTCAATGTTCTTAATATAGGGGGAGGGATAGCTCAGTGGTTTGAGCATGGCCTGCTAAACCCAGGGTTGTAAGTTCAATCCTTGAGGGGGCCGCCTAGGGATCTGGGGCAAAAACCAGAACTTGGTCCTGATAGTGGAGGCAGGGGGCTGGACTTGATGACCTTTCAAGGTCCCTTCCAGTTCTAGGAGGTAAGATATCTCCATTAATTTAATATACATTAGTGAACTAATTAATCATAACACTTGCCAGGTAGCTAAGTAGCATTAGCTCCATTTTACAGATGGGAAAACTAAGGCACGGAGCAGTGAAGTGACTTGCCCATGCTCACAGAATGAGACAATAGATCTGCAACTAGACTTCAGAGGTTCCTGGCTTCTATTCATGTACTCAGACCAAAAATGCTTGTATTACATCGTATTCCTTTGGGTTGGGATTTTCAGAAGTGCCCAGCATTGGCCTAACTGTACTCTCATGGAAGGCAAATAGGGGTTTTAGCACTGATAGTACTGAGTGCTGTGGAAGATTCCACTCTTGCTTGTAATGAGTGTGTTTGTGTGTGCAGTGGCAGCCAGATAGGTACAGTACATTTACCCCATGTTCATCGCTATGGAGTCTGTGTCTGGTATCTGTGTGGACAGCTATGATTCTATAAGAGATTCTTGTCATAGCAAATCCCAACATTTTCCGGCAATTAATCCCTCCCATACACCTTCTTACAAGGGAGAAGAGATCTCCAAAGTGTGGGCCACGCTCTTTTAGGGGGGCATGGAAGAACATCCAGAGGGTGCAGCGGGGCCTGGGCCAGTCCTCATGGGGGTCAGAAGGAAGTGCCAATCAGCCCCTTCCTACCCCTTGCTCTGCTCGTCCCACCCCGAGCCATGTCCCCAGCTCCTGGCCCTGCTCCTGACCCTGTTCCCAACCTTGGCATGGCTCTGCTTCCGGTCCTGTACCAGTCCCCAGCCACAGCTGCTGGCAGCAGCTCCATTCCTGGGCCAGGGCCAGGGCTGGGGGCAAGGCTGGGAGTGGAGCCTCACCTGGCCATGGGCCCAGTTACTGGTCCTCACTGCAGCCCAGTTACGGCTCTGCTCCCAACCCTGCCACCCTGCCTGGCCCCAGTCTTGGCCCCCTTACTTCTGTCCATGTCCTCTCCTCCCCCACAGGCTGTGGCCCTGCTCCCAGCCCCGGGGTGGGCATGGGAGGCGTTGACAGGAGTAAGGCGGGGGTGTGACTCTCAAAAGTTTGGGGACCGCTGCAGTAGAGTGAACCATGCTGTTTCTAGTCCATCTCTAAATAGTGATAATTGCTGATCTCTCCATAACAGAGTAGTAGGTGTATTTCAAAAAGTCTAATGCTGAGGTTTGGATTTACTGAGGATGCTACCCTGAACTATCAAAACATGTGGGCTCTGCAACAGTGGGAAGAAAATTATGTGATAATAAGCTTTCCGACAGGACACCTGTCAGTTCTGCTGCTTACCCTATCCAAGACCCTCGTGTGCCCTCTGTGGTATATTATTAACCACAGAGAGACCACTCAGACACTGAAGAAGGTGAATTGGGCCCCTGCCTAGAAATGCTTCAAGAACAACTTTTCTTCTGGTATTTCCAGTTTCAGAGTCTGAGAGGGTGGGGGAGGGGGGAATTATTGGCACACACCAGAGCATGAGATGGAAGCAAACCAAAACTCTCGATCCAAAGACCTTTGAGAGAATTCAGATCCTGATCCACATCCCAATTTCAGGAGATACTGAACTTATCTCCATAAACAGGCCAAGTCAAACCCGTCTCTGAATAGCCCCCACAGTTGGTGAATGTTTGGATATGAATCAGAAACCAGTTCTGGACTTGTAGCTGTGGTCTATATCTTATCAGACCCATGCCCCGTTCTCTTGCCATAAAACCAACATATTGGATGGGAATCTGGTTCTAAAAATACAGTATTTGTTATTTCCTTTTGGGGGGTTGGAGGGGTGTCCTGATTTGATCCTTATTTGGCTCCTCATCTTTTTTTGCAAGCTTGGAGAATAACAGAACATAAATTTAATTTTATGGTCAGACGAGATCATTATGACCTTCTAGTCTGACTCCCTGCGTAAGACCCAGAACTTGGCCAGTGATTCTTGAACTGAATCCAATTTCTTATGGTTCGATTTCATCTGCTTCTCTGGATGTGGGGAAGATTCCCTTTTTTGGTGGGGCTGGAGAGGAGGAAGATTCAATTTACAGCAGAAAAGACTTTATCAACTATGGTTTAATATAAATAATAACCAAGAAACAACCAGCGCTCTTTCTCTCAGCTCCTGCTTGCAGTACTCGTCCCTGAAGTTGAGATGACTTGATATGTTTTGCAGATTTTAATGGCTTCCAAGGTATATGAACATTAGTAACAGCATGTAGGCTCTGTGCATTGAAGGTCTCCAGTGTAAGGTTATAGTAAAAACGTGGCTGTTTGCAATGTTAATCATTTTTTATATTCAAGTGAAAAATGTAATACTTGTGAATGGAGTGATAGCACTGAAGACTTAGGATTAAGGAACCTGGAATTTTCAGTGGAAATCTTACTTAATATAATTCTGAGACCTGCCTATTTTTATGTTGAAGCAGTTTCTCATCTATCCTGTGGTGCTATTCAGACTGGCTATAAATTTGTCCTTTAATTCGGAGACAACTTGGTCAAAGGGAAAACCTGACATGGGCAGAATTTCAATGACTTTTACAAACCATCCAGACACCTCTTGGTGGTTTAAAGATTAAATGTATTAATATTTGCCAAGTACTCAGGTACCGCATTGATGACAGCCATAGAAAAGCCCCTGAGGAAATTAATAATTCTGTTTTCCAAGTAGGATTTGACTAGTGTGCAGTAAATAAGGTACAGGGCCAGACATAGCACAATGAGAATAAAACAAAATATTGAATAGCTTCTTCTTAAGTGAGCACCATCCTTCCTGTGCACTAATTGAGGCAGCGGTCCTGTGGGAAAATAGCATGTGATTGTGTAATTAAAGACTAATTCATGATACAAAAAAAGCCTGGGGAAGAACTAGTGTGCATATCTTGTCTACAAAGTTATATACTACCTGCACTCTGTATATAATAATTTTGTTTATAATACTGTGTACATACCAGGCCAAATTATCCCCCTCATTTATTGAGCATAATGGCTTTGGATGAGTGTAAGAATGCAGAATTTGACTTATCAGTCTCCAATAACTGACTATAAGGGTCTATTCTGCCATCAAGACATTCTTGTATATAACTCACTACGATGTTAGTGGGAGTTACATGAGTCTGGACAGCAGAACAGAGCCCTAATTTTTTATTTCTTCAGGTGCAGCGTATTAAAATTAGGGGGCCAGATCCTCAGCTGATGGGTATCAGCATAGATCCGCAGCAGTCAGTGTAACTGTGTGGCTTTACACAAGTAGATCTGGCCCTATCTGTTTAAACATTTGGCAGATTCACCTAGGCCTGAGATAATTCTTTCAAGTTGTACAAGGTAAATGAATGAGAAACAAAGTATTAAAAATAAATTTTTAATGATTTTCTGTGTTTCTAATGATGCAGTTTCAAGCAATTTGGCCCTTACTATGATCAGCTGATTTATTTCACCAGCATCTGAAACACAAAGGAAAAGCTGGTGACTTCGGGGAAAAAATAATTTCTGCCAAAAAGCAAGTGCTGAGTAACAATATCGGGAAATTAGACCCATTTTAATTGTTTAATTTAGTTAATTGAGAGATACTAATGATAAGTGGTCCTGCTAGTCAAGGTGGAGGGCTGAGTTCGATGACCTTTCAGGGTCCCTTCCAGTTCTGAGATAGGTATATCTCCATATATTATATTTATTATTATTATTATAACTAGAGCTGGTTGAAATATTTGAAATGATGATGCCCATTTTGCAGAGTGAGAAAGTGGGGCATAGCCAGGAGAGGTTAAGCTATGACTCCCTGGTAAAACAGTTTAAATCACAGAAAGTCACACTTTCTATTAAAGTTGCATTTATAAATAGTCAATAGACGTTACACTGTTCGCATCTGTAACATCTTTGTGTCATGGATGATTATGAGCACATCAGCAGAAAATGTTATAGATGGTTGAACTCTATAACAATTCATTAACCATTTATTAAAACATCTATTAGTCATTTAACAACCCTTTATAAACAGACTCCTACTGTAAAATGTGATGGAAATCCTAAAGCCCTGAGTTCACATGCTGCTGTGTACAAAGCCTGACTGAAGTCAATGGGGCATTGTATGGGTGCAGGTGTGTGCTCATATGGAACAGCTTGCAGGACGGGGACCTAAATGTATCAGAACAGAATCTCCAGTACAGATCCTCAAAGGTATTTAGGCTCCTAACTCCCATTGATTCTCAGTACCTTTGAGGATCTAGGCCAGAGCTTCTGTTCTGATCCATTTTGGCCCCCATGCTGCAAGCTGTTTTTGCAAAGCTTAGCTGCATGGGATGCATAGAGAAGATCTGTGGGAAAATATTTAAAGATCCCTTTCCCTTCAATTAAAGGCTGGAAAATCTCAGAGTACACATCTGAGGCCACTTATACCCAGGGGCCTGTATATTCTGTAGAATTTAGCACAGAATCCACCCCTTAACAAAGGCCCATGGATATAAACTGGACACTAGGAAGTTTAGACTTGAAATTAGACGAAGGTTTCTAACCATTAGAGGAGTGAAGTTCTGGAACAGCCTTCCAAGGGGAGTAGTGGGGGCAAAAGACATATCTGGCTTTAAGACTAAGCTTGATAAGTTTATGGAAGGGATGGTATAATGGGATAGCCTAATTTTGGCAATTAATTTAGCAATTGATCTTTGATTATATCAGCAGGTAAGTATGCCCAGTGGTCTGTGATGGGATGTTAGATGGGTTGGGATCTGAGTTACTACAGAGAATTCTTTCCTGGGTGCTGGCTGGTGAGTCTTGCCTACATGCTCAGGGTTTAACTGATCATCACATTTGGGGAAAATTAGGAATTTTCCTCCAGGGCAGATTGGCAGAGGCCCTGGAGGTTTTTTGCCTTGCTCTGCAGCATGGGGCATGGGTCACTTGCTGGAGGATTCTCTGCAGCTTGAGGTCTTCAAACCACAATTTGAGGACTTCAATAACTCAGACATAGGTTAGGGGTTTGTTATAGAAGTGGATGGGTGAGATTCTGTGGCCTGCATTGTGCAGGAGATCCAGGAGCGGCGCCAGGGTTTCTGGTGCCCTAGGCAGAATTCGGCGGGTGGCATTTTGTGCGCTCCCCTTAGGGCACGCAGGAGCTTCCGGTTCCACTCCCATCGCGCCACCGAAGAAGGACCCTCTGCCGAAATGCCGCAGGTGATAGCGGCAGTCATTGAGATGCTCAACTGCCTGCCGCTGTTTTCCGTGGCACGTTGGCAGAAGGTCCTTCTTCGGCGGCAAGACAGGAGTGGAACCGGAAGCTCCCATGCGCCCCATGGGGAGAGCACAAAATGCCACCCCCTGAATCCTGGTGCCCTAGGCGACCGCCTAGGGTCGCCTAATGGAAGCGCCGGCCCTGAGGAGGTCAGACTAGATGATCATAATGGTCCCTTCTGACCTTAAAGTCTATGAGTCTATGAGCCTATGCTCTAGAACCAAAGCCTTTTTTGAAAATGTACAATTTTAGCCCTAATGGCTGCGAAGGACACCTTTCAAACCTGGACAGAATGTTAACATGAAATAACAGCTCTGGAAGGTGTCAATTCCCCTGCTGACCTCATTGATCTTAACTCTGAAACCAAATGATGGCAATTTAAATGCTCCGTTAACTATTCCAGTGTAGATCATTTTGTCCAAGCCATCAAACCAACGTGCTTGACCCCCAATACAAAACTGTTTCCTGTACCTTTCTCTTTACTGAAAGGCCCCATTGTCCTCTCTCCGTCTGCCAAAATCTGCAGCTTCTTTCATGATAACTTGTCTGTTGTCAATACAGAAATCTGTGGCATGCCACAAACTGAAAAGGCGGAAACAACATACAACTGCCTTCACTTCAGAATTAAGAACACAAGGGGTACTGTGAGGATGGTATCATTTATTTTTGTATTTAATTTAAAAAAAACTTCTAATTTTAAATTTACTGGAGGCTGCCCCAGATTTCCAGTCTGCTGCCGACATTAGGAGGCTTTAATTAATCATTTGTACTAAAGTAGGGCCTAGAAAGGCCCTCACTGAGTTTGAAGCCCCATTGTGCTAGGCACTGTTCGAACACATAGGAAGAGAGAATCCTTGCTTTAAAGAGATAACAGTCTAAAGAACAAGACGGACATTGGATGGAAAAAAGGAACTATTTTAGTCCCATTTTACAGATAAAGAGCAGAGAAATTAAGTGATTTGCCCAAGGTTATGTAGGAAGGCTCGGGAGAACCAGGAATAGAACTCAGCTCTCCCATACCTTCATGATTTAGTGTTTGAACCCAGGTTCAGCTTGCCATAGCATATATAGGTCCTACTTATGCCAAGAAAAACTGATTCACTCCTAATCTTTTCTCCTCTTTGCTTTTTGTAGACCGTAGCTATCCTACAAAACACTTGGCCAAACAATTTGCTGGATTACTTCCAGGAAGCACTGAGACATATCCACCAAATTATCAGTCTGAATAATACTTTCACCACATATTCATATGGGTTGGAGAGCAGTCAAAAGGCAATAGAGAAGATTTTATCTGATGCTGATTTCTGCCTCCCAGTGCTTGACCTTGCCCCATAGGAATCACTGTAATTATCTGCATGCTTCCTTGTCTCCAGCCTCTGCAGAGAAACTGATTTGACTAAATCACAAAAAGCAAAGGGGCGGGGTGGAAGTAATTGCTATACGTCCAACAGTGCCCCACCAGGTTTGTATGCTCATTTTTTTGGAAGTCGTAGTTTACTCCCATTGCTTTGTACAGTAATTCCTCACTTAACATCCAAATGTTTGTTGGGCCCTTTACAGAACACACCCCAAAAGACAACATCCATGCTCTGCTGAGCTTACAACTTTCATTAAGGCCCTGAAATAAGTTGGTAGGGGAAAAGTTTCAAAAGAGCTAAGGCCATGTCTACACTTACAGTTTTGCAGCGCTGGTAGTTACAGCTGTGTTCGTACAGCTGTGTAGGGCCAGCGCTGCAGTGTGGCCACACTGACAGCTACCAGCGCTGCAGTATGGCCACATTTGCAGCACTTGCAGTGCTGTTGGAAGTGGTGCATTGTGGGCAGCTATCCCAGCATTCAAGTGGCTGCAACGTGCTTTTCAAAAGAGGGGGGTGGGGTGGAATGTGACAGGGAGCGTGGAGGAGACAGACAGAGTGGATTTTTGGAGTTGACACTGTTCTCAGTTCCCTGCCTTGCAAGTTCTAAGGACTGGAAGATACACAGTGCCTACCTTCAATCATTTTAAAAGTTCTAACTCCCTTCCCCCACTCCTCTCTCATTCACTAAATGCAAATTATGTACTGCTAAATACCCATCAGACCAGATAAGCAACTGCTCAACACGGACTTTCCCCTCCCCCTCTGCTGTGTGAGAGTGCTGTTTCTCTCTTCAAGCAAACAGCTGTGAACATTCCAAAGTAATTCCCCTGCCTGCCTCCGCTCGCTCAGCAAACAGGAGCTGTTTTTTAAATAAGCAGTTTGGCTGAACTCCGAGCTCTCCCTTTCTTCCGGTTTGTTGTGGACAGGAATTCTGGGATACCTCCTTATACCCCGGAGGTCAATAAAAGTGCTGGTGGGCGTCCACACTTGCTGACCAGCGCTGGAACACCAGCGCTGGAATCCCTACACCCGAGGCTCGACCGGGCGTACAGCCAGCGCTGCAACCAGGGAGTTGCAGCGCTGGCCGTGCTTTGCAAGTGTGGCCACATCCTAAGTTGCAGCGCTGTAACCCCCTCACCAGCGCTGCAACTCTCTAGTGTAGCCATGGCCTTAGGAGCACATAACCTGTCCTTTAGGCCCTTTTGTAAATCTGGCTGAGATCATCATACTGGGAGCTGCTGCATGCTGAATATTTTTGAAAATCAGATACTTATTTAAGTGCCTAAATGGGAGTTGAGCTCTTTTGAAAATGTGTCCCCAATTTTGAATGCTGAGCACTTGAAAATCTGGCCCTGAAGTCTTTGGAAAAGTTGACCCCATTGAAGAACATGCTGTAGTTCAGATTCAGTAGCATGCTCCGGCAGGCTTGCGCTGTTCCAGTGATGCAAAGCCAGCCATACACCTGGTGTAAACAGCCGGTAGATTGAGTTTACAGAGGCTTTGCATGGTGCTGCTCCAACCAAACAGCCAGAGTATACAGGTAAACTTGGCCCAAAAGTTTGCTGCCTTGTTTAACATCAGTTTCACCATCACTAAATGTGACACCAGTGTCAGAGATTTTGGAATATTTTACACTGTGCAAGCCAAAAATAGTTTTAATCTTGGACCAAGCTATATTAATGCCCACAGAGTGAAAGATTTGTGGAGAGAATAGCACAGTCTCTTTGGGAAGTGGCTCAAAAATGCCTGCGAAAAATCTAGGTTGCTGATAGATCGACACTAATGGGCGTGTAGCTGAGGAAGAATTGGTGTGTGGTTTAGGTTATGGAATCATAGAAGATTAGGGTTGGAAGGGACCTCAGGAGATCTAGTCCATTCCCCTGTTCAAAGCAGGGCCAACTAAATCATCCCATGCCAGATGAGAAACTCTCTTTGCTAACACAGCCTGTATTGTACTATAGTGGAGACATCTTTAGGAATTGTGGGGATGAAGGCAGCAGAGCGCAAAGCAAAACTGCTTGGCTTGAGTTCTGATGGTGCAGCAGAGAATATGGTCTGTTCAAAAGGTGTGCAGGACAAGATTAGATAATGTATTGTTGTGTGTTCCCCACAAACTTCTTATTGTAATGTTGTGTGTTATCCACAAACTTAGGCTTCCTGTTCTGGATCTTGATAAAAAAAAAAATCCCTTAAATCTCTCAGGTAACTGAACATTTCAGTGATGCTTCAACTGCCCTATATGTATGGCTAGTCAGGCCAGAGTATCTAGGGGGATATATTAATGTTATGATTTAGCTGCTGTCCGTTATTTGAAACATATTGCAGAAACTGAGTCAGGTGCTGGTTTAATACAAGTTAGGGTCTCTTTCAAAAGAGAGGCCCACAGATGTTTATATTTCATGATGAACTCGATCGTTGTGAACTCATGTCTCTTGCTTTTCAAAGACAGTGTCTCTTGTTGTTTGAGCTAATCCAAATACTAGAAAGGGCTATGCTGGAACTTCATCCTGTGGCCTGTATGTTCAAAACTGCAGGGATGACAAACTTGAAGGGGTAAACTTACTTTAGAGTCTTTAGAGGCAAAACTTCCAATATGCCTCAGGCTGCCCTGGAACATGTGGATACCAGATTGCAACAGCAGTCACCATTTGTGTGGTTTGAATGCTTTGACTCTGCACAGTGGTTTGATGATGAATAAGAATTGGCCCATTACAACAGCATCCAAATTGATAATTAGCTACTTTGCCTCAGTACTGAGTGAGGAGGAAATGGAGAGTGCCCTATTTTAGTTGCTGCATCTGCAAAGATAGTTTTTTGAGCCCCGGGCCGTCTGCATTTTAAGATCTATTGGTAGAAATAACATTGTGCTTGGTCGCTGCAGTGACACAATATGACTTTTCCATAATGAACTTAATCACAACAAGCTAAATCCACAAAGGGACTTAGATATTGCAGTGCTCAGTGTTGCAGCCCCTGGTTTTTAAATGTCTTGGACCAGATCCACAAAAGGATTTAGGGGCCTACTGAGCCAACAGCAGCTAAGTGGGGGTTTTGAGGGTCTTGCTGATGCCTAAATGCTAGATTTAGGCACATAAAGTGGCAGCATTAGTGGAGGACTAGACAAGTTTTAACAGTTTTACACCTCAGACATTGCAGGGTAGCTTCAGCCATCTTCAGGATGTGCCTTTGTGGAAAAAACAACTTAAAAAAGGCAGAATTTGTTGCTGATCTGCACCTGGTGTGGCCTTGTGGTAATTGTGAGTCATAAATTCCAGTTTCTTTCTACTTTCTAATAAAAATTGACAAGACTGTTGCCCACCCACACAGCTGAGTTTAATAACAGGTTTTTTTTTTAATCTTGCTTTTAGTCAAACCAAGTTATAAAATGGTTTGGTTGGGGCCAGAGACCAAGAGGTACAGCTTACCTGGATGACTTTCAATTTAATGAATGTAAGTGCTGGGGAAGAGATCAAAATAAATCATAGGAGCTGAAGGTCGGCAGAGGTGATGCAATAGATGTAGGCCTGGAGTAGGCAAGGTAGAGCTCTGACAGGACTGGAGACGATCGGAGAACTGAAACAAGCAGTGAGCAAAGAGGCTAGAAATGTCCAACAGCCAGAGGAGTGTAGGTAAGGTTAAGGGGTGAGGCATTTACCCACCTGCTTTTACTGATACAGTGGGCATTTTTCAGGAGAAGTGGACAGGGCCCACCATAGAGGTTCAGAAGGAGTTGAACATGAGAATACCTGTAGACTTGTGGTCCAATGAGTAGTTCTCTCTCTCTCTGTGTTTAGCCTTTGGCTCTGAACATTTTGGGCATCACCTCCGTGTGCTGAATTCCAAGCATTTGGCTTCTATCATTTGATCTAAAAAGCTGACTTTGCTTTATGGCTCCGTGCATTCAGTTTCATCTGCTAGTGGCGAGCATTTGATGCCAAGTAATTGGCTTTGAATCCTCCACTCTGAACTGCTAGCTCTCTGCACTGGGCCTGTTTCTTGAAGTTCCCTCCATAGCTTTGATCATGAGAAGATGACAGCAGACATAGGTGGATTACTACGTTTGTGCCTGAGCAGGTAGCTAGCTCTGTGTTCTCCGTTCATGAGAGCTAGGTCTTTGTAGCCAGCGCTGAAAAGGTGGCACTATATCTTGATTGCAAAGCAGCTGGTTTCATACATTTTGCTCTCTGCTCCCTGAACTTCTACAACCTCTCTGCAGCTGGCCCACAGTAGTTACCTCTGCTCCATCAACTCCAATGTTCACCCTAAGAAGCCAATTTTAAGCATGAACCAGCCTATCCCAGAGTGATCAGCTGAGAACAGTTGGCTCTTTCCAGCAGCTGGCTTTATACTTTCAGCTCCCAAATGACCAGCTCTGTGCATTTGACATTGAGCATCTGCCTCTGGGTGTTCCAGACAGCTTGCTCTTAACTTGCAGCTCCATTTAAGCTGTGCTTCTTAAATACTTCCCAAGAGCCACTGCTGAAGTGAAGTTGGAGTGAGGTTGACTTCTTATATGAAAATCCCTCCTCCACTGAACCCCATTCATCCTCTCCTTGCATGTGTCTGCCAAAAATCAATTAACTCTCATCTCCCCAATGAAATATGCATACAAATATGCCCCCCAAAAATGTGTAGTGCCTGACCATATTATAGTAACGAGCACAGTAAAACCAAGGAAACTAAAAGATGCTTTCAGTGACCCTGACAGAAGTGATACCCCATTAGGAAAATTAGTATACAGAATAAGTCTAAAGAGAGACAAGATTCATGTGTGCTTTTGTTCTGGGTGTTTCACATCTTTGGAAAGCGTGTTACAGCTCTACGCCTTTAAAATATATAGCATGCTTGATAAACATTTGCGGTTCATAGATATTGCCTGTTTATATATACTCACACTAGTCCAATCTCTTAATAGAAATTACAGTTCGCAACTGAAAAACACTGGTCTTGTGGTTAAGGCAGTGCTCTCAGAAGACTGGGGTTCACTTCCTGGCTCAGTCACAGACTTCTTGTTCGACTCAGGGTAAGTCACTTTACCTCCTTGTGCCTCAGTTTCCCATCTGTAGGATGGAGTAACACTTCCTTTCTATAATGAAGGTGATGGGAATGCTTACAGTCCTCCCTGGATCAGGCCCTTACTTCTTTTAAACATTCTATGGAGGTCAGTCACTCCTCCCTCTTAAGTATTACAATACAATAGCATTTTGAGACAATTTGGGAGTAAATGCCTGATGCTTACGTGGAATGGACGTGCAAGTAGAGACAACTAATGATTATTAATATTATTGCTTATATTACAGTAACACCTAGGAACCCTTACTGAGATTGAGACCTGCTATGCTAGGCACTGTACATACATATAATAAGGTTTATTATTATTATCATAACACCTAGGAGGCCTAGTAATGGACCCATCCTCATTGTGCTAAGAGCTGTACAAAAACAGTACAAAAAGACAGTCCCTGATCCAAAGAGCTTATAATCTAAATAGACCATACCGAAAAAAGAAGTATTATTATAATTATTATTGTTGTTGTTTTACAGATGTAAGCAGGGTCTGAATGAGTGTTTCCCTGACAGCTAGCTGGGAGGGGGAGAGACTCTGGGTGTGGTTATGTAAATACAGTTTGCTCCTGCTTTGTTTAGATTTGCTTAGATATTCAGCAGATGGAGCGGTGTTTTGCTCATTGTAATCAACTTGGCTGGTGCTGGGTCACAAATCATGTTAGTACTGAATGCAGGGGTAGCGAAATGATGTTATCAATGTTATGATTATTGTGGGAATGTAGGAAAGCAAGACTGTGCTTAACCTGTCCCAAATGTGGAGGGAGGGCATCACCCTTAGTGGAGTGGATCTTATTGAGCCAGGGGCTTAACTGCCAAAGCCCTGCAAAAGTAAGAGGGTTGGGGACAGCAATCCTGGTCAGGAGGCTGCACAACCTCCTCTCTCTTCTAGGTGTTCTCTCTCTACATGGGCTTAACCTGTTTTTCCCCACTGTTCAAAGAATAGAGCAAAATAGGCTTTATTAGGTGCCTCTTCTGTTATTTTAATTGCTCAGAGCTGAAACCAGTTGTGGTAGGACTGTGTTTCTGCCCAGCCTGCTAAGAGCTAAAATCACTGAGAGCCGGAATCACTTGAGATGGAGCAGTGTTTCTGCCCAGCCTCCAGAAAAGCTGAATTGCTTGGGGGGGGATAGCTCAGTGGTTTGAGCATTGGCCTGCTAAACCCAGAGTTGTGAGTTCAATCCTTGAGGGGGCCACTTAGGGATCTGGGGCAAAAATCAATACTTAGGCCTGCTAGTGAAGGCAGGAAGCTGGACTCAATGACCTTTCAAGGTCCCTTCCAGTTCTAGGAGATTGGTATATCTGCAGAAGAGCTGAAAATCACTGAGACACTGATGTGCAGAGGTCACAGCAGAGAGGCAGAAGGTGACTGGCAGTCAGCTGGTGAATTCATGACTAGCAGGGTGGCGATGAAGAGGCGTGATAAGCAGCCAGCACGGTGGTGCCAGAGAGGTGTGATGCATGGCCAGCAGGGTGGTGGCAGAGAGGCATGAAGCACAGCCAGCAGGGTGGCAGCAGAGTGGTGTGATGTGCCGCCAGCAGGGTGGTGGCAGAGAGCCAGGATGAGCAGCCAGCTGGGTTGCTAGTGGAGGAGTGCAATGAGAGCGGTGAGCAGGTGGCCTGTGAGTGGCCAGCGGTAAGCAAGTAAGATGCCCCCCAAACCAGGATGGGAGGTGAACTCTGCAGATGCACCTCTGAATTCTGGGTCTGCATTGATCAGGGACAGCAACTGTGAGTGGGGTGCAGAGAAGGGTTGGGCACATGAAAGGGACTTTTGGGTTGCTGGACTTAAGAACCTGAGGGGAAAAGGACACTGCCCAACCTATTTGGGGGTGGGTCTTTTACTCATGGTTTATGTTTATGAACACTGTTTGCGGTGTTTTCCCAAATTAACTCTGAGTTACTTCCCTCCATTTACTAAAATTTTCTTTTCTACAGTCAGACTCTGTGCTTGTGAGTGGGGAAGTATTGCCTCTCAGAAGTGCCCATGGGCGGTGTGTGATTTTCTCAGGTTACTGGTTGGGGGCTCGAGCTGGTTCTGTGTTGTATCAATGGAAAGGAACCCCTAGATATTGAATCCAGCCCTGGTTGCTGCAAGCTCCACCTGGCAGGAGGGTTACACAGATAAAGAACTGAGGCACAGAGAAATTAGATAAAAACATAAAATACTCTTGCTGAAAGGTTGCAGTGTTAGCTTTATTTCTTAAAATCCAGAATCCTAACACACAAGCACCAAATACAGAGAGAAAGAAAGCAGGCTGCTCTCTGTGGCAGAGAGGCATCGCTTACCTCGCCTTGCTCTAGGATAGCTCTTTGCAGATTGGCTCTTTCTGATCACATACTTCCCTACAGTGCTCTTTAGTCTGCAAGCAGGGCCAGGAAACTCCTTCCACTTAAAGTGACAGCTTGTAATTTTCATACTGTTTTCAGTACACCACACAGGCAACTTGCTTAAGATCACAGAGAAAATTTGAAGTAGACTCAGATCTGAACCCAGATCTCCTGCATCCTAGTATGGTGCCATAACAAGATTATCCTTCCTCTCTCTCGGTGAAGATGATTTTCCATTTAAAGATGTATTTGTTTGTGATATGTGATCTCCATCAATGAGGAGAAAAGACTTTTGTCAGCATAAGATAAAGGGTGCATTGGCAGAACTAGGTCTGGGGAAAGAAGAAAGGGAGGCCTGAATAGCCTGCCTTTGCTATGTCTGGCACTAGCCACTGTTATTACCGCCTCATTGTCCAGTGCATGGGAGATTTACCAGATTTACACAAAACTTGGCAGGAGAAAACTCTCTATCTCGAAGCTCTTCAGCAGCCTACATGATGCTGCATCTGCATAATACATCAGTCTTAATAAAACCAGCAGAAACCGTGTCAACATAGCCACTTAACACATCTGTGGATAAACGCTTGAGTGTGTGTGTGTGTGTGTGTGTGTGTGTGTGTGTGTGTGTGTGTGTGTGTGTGTGTGTGTGAGAGAGAGAGAGAGTTCAATGGGTACCAATCCAAAAAGCGTCTGTGTCATCTATTGGCAGTGACTTCTGAAAACAAGCAGCATGCCGCATCTCTGACTTTCACAGCCATTGCACAGCAGCTAGCTTGCTATCAAAGCTCCAAGAGAGAAAATCATTGCCTGGCTAATCGCCCAGTTTTATTACTGCTGACTATCGCTATGTGGTTAGCACTGTGCATATAAATTTGAATTTTGTGATTGTTTACATTATTTTTTAAATATAATTTTGTCCCAACTATGGAACCAGGCTGATAATTCAATGAGTATGCTTGTGCACAATTTAACTGAGAAATTTGGAATCTTTCTTGAAGAATCTAGTTTTTAAAAAATCTACCAGCTGTATTGAAGTCAATGGAGCAGCACTCATTTACACCAACAGAGACATCAGCCCAGTGAGGCTCTGTCTACACTACACTACAGACCGTACAGAGGCACAACTGTATCGCTGCAGTTGGACTGCGGTAAAGTCTCCTGTATAGCTGTTCTATGCCAGAGGGAGAAAGCTCTCCTGCCGGCATAATTAAACCACCGCCAATGAGTGGCGGTGTTTTTTTCACACCTCTGACCGACAAAAGTGCTAATGTAGACAAAGCCTGAGTCATTGGAACAGTTTACCCATTGTTAATTGAGGTTTGCTTAGCCTAGGAAAAAAGGTGCAATGTAAAACTGAGTTAACTAATGAGTTTTGAAACTCCATGTAGCACTGAGCATAGACACGATTTTACACCTTTAAAATCATGGTCATGTTGTAACCCAGACTTCCCTGGAATCCTCCTTTTCACAGTTAAATCCAAGACAAAGGTGCTAATCTGTATTTACATGAGGGGAAAGGTCATGGTTTGGTAAGTGTTTGTTACCGTGTGGTGGTGAAACCTGATCTAACCTTGACCTCTTTTCCTAAGCTAGACAAACTCTCAGGCTTACTTAATGTTATAAAATCACTCTCAGATCTTCAGATGAAAGGTATTATATGGGGCTGCTTGAAAATTACCATCAAAACTGTTTTATGACAGAAAATTGGGGGTTTGACTAATCTTCATCCTTCATGAAAAGAAGGTTTTGCCACAGAACATTTTGATTTTTTGTCAGAAAACGGAACCGCTGAAAATCAAAATACTTTGTCTGCAAAATGAAATATTTTGGTTTGACTGTGATGCTTCAGTGCCTAAGAGTTGTGGTTTGGTTACTTTATGTCCCCATTCTTGTCTATGGGCTGGTGTCCCCAGTTGGACTTCATCTCCTACAAAGCACCATGGCCAAGGGACTCCCATGATGCATCGCCTCTCCTCAGCAAGAGGGAAGACTGGGGTGCAGCATCATGGGAGATGTAGTTTGGGTGTTTCATACTTCCATTCTCCTAGATAGGCAGAGATCCCTGGTCGCACTACAACTCCTATGAAGCACACAACAGTATTTCCAAATTGAAATATTTCACATTTTGTGCTGCCACCCATCACAGCAGAATCTTAGCTCCTTCTGTGTAAACTAGATTGACAATAGCGAGGCCCCTCATGGACTTCATGGTAGGGTGACCAGATAGCAACTGTGAAAAAATGGGACAGGGGGTGGGGGGTAATAGGTACCTATATAAGAAAAAGTCCCGAAAAACAGGACCGTCCCTTTAAAAATGGGACATCTAGTCACCCTATTTCATGGAGACTCTGGTTCTTCGTTCTTGTTGTTTTAGGGAAAGTTCTGCTACAGAGATCTGATCAATTTCAGCTTCATGCTGCAAAAATGTGCACATTCTAAGATTTCTTTTAAAAATATGTAAATTTCTATCTCCCTTTTTTATGATGATGATAAAGCCATCACCATGTAAACAGAGTAGCAGCACATCTTTCAACCCTCACTTATAGAAAAATGTCTCTAACAACCCCCCCTTTCCCCCCAAAAATAGCAACAGCAGATTTGAGAACTCTTCCCTTCCCCCACCCCATTCTCTTCAGCAGTGGGTAAACTTCAAAGGCGAATTGTTACCACTGAAATTGAGCAAGGTGGGTATTTACAGAGTACTCTGTGTACGTGTTAATTTAAATGGTATTAAACACAGGCAATTTCTCCCTTTTTTTCTTTTTTAAAAAACCTAGGAAATGCAACATATAATGACAGTTTAAATCACAGAAAAGTCAAGAAATGTAAAAGCTGATGATCCACCAGCACTGTAAAGTCACCATTGTTGCAAGTACACAACACTTCCAACTCCTGTTTTTCTGGATAATTCTGTAGCAGCACTGTGATTCAAATCCCTGCACTGACATTTAACTAATCCTCACAATACCCCTTGCAGGTAAGTGGGAATGTATTGTTATCCCCAGTTTGCTGATGAGGACACTGAGACAGGAAAGTGGAACAAATTCCTTATGACTACCCATGAAATAACTGGCAGGGCCAATATTAGTTCTCAGGATCTGCTGATTCCCAAACATGTGCACATTCCTTCAGATGACAATGCATACTATAAAATATAAAGGAGCTGGCTGAATTAAATGTTGTTGTTGGACGTTAATATCAACTTTTGAATTCCTGGCTTTTTGTGATTTTAACTGTGTTGCATTAACATGGATTTAGAGCTCCCCCTTTTTTTTGCATTTCTCTGGGATAAATGATTTATAGGATAGGCACAAAAGTGTCCTCAGTTCAGTGGGGTGACATCTGGCAAGTCTAATTATGAAGCTTTCCTGGAGAAAGCTCTTCTGGAAAAAATCCAAACCCTGCTGCTGGAAGGCTTCTGCAAAGTAGGGGGATGTTTTCTGGTCGTCAGTGACATAAGAATTTCCAAGATGAAGGAACTTTTTCAGTTCTGCCCACTTACCAGGGCTTCACAATAACATTCCAGCCTGATTTCCTACGATGCCAGCCTGGAAAATCTGAAGGGGGAGTGTGGATAGATGGAGCTGCTAGTTCAATGCCCCGTAAATCACAATGTGGCGAGAAAACGGGAGGGAACAGCCAATACAAACCATCCTTGTCCTGTTTCCTTAGCAGCCTCTCCTCTAAAGCATGACTTGGAGGTGAACATGATGGAAATGCTATTATTACCAGACTCCAGCAAGAAAGGCCTGCGAGGGTGACAATGCCAGCTACTTGTGCAATAACAGCCAACTTAAATGACAATAAAATAAAATACTTGGCAGCCCTGAATCTTCTCCTTTTGCCCATTGGTTTCTAAAAACAGAAAGCAAAGCCTGAGTGCTGGACTCCTGCTCCTTGTGGCACCATCTGTTTGGAAGGCATTTTTCACATAATCTAGGACTATTGTCCCTAGCGCTGACAAAAAAGTCTCAGCTACAGTGTGGCTGAAGACAAAGGGGCCTCCTCTTTTGTTTGATAAAATCCATATTCATAATGAAGTACATAAACTTGGATTACAGTGAGCTCAATGGAACTGATTCTGATCTTCTACTGGTGCAACTCCACTGACTTTGTTTGAGTAGTACCTGTTTTATGCTGGCATAAGTCAAATCAGAATCAGGCCGAATATGACACATGTGGGAGGAAGAATGGTCTTGTGGTTAAACCACTAGACTGGGACTTGGGAGATATGAGTTCATCTCCAAGCTCTTCTACAGACCTGCTGTGTGACCTTGTGAAAGCCATTTAATCTCTCCATGCCTCAGTGTCCCATCTGTAAAATGGGGATAATACTCCTTTGGCCATTTTTGTCTGTTTTTCATGCAAGCTCTTCAGGGCAGGGACTTTCTCTTACTGTTTGTATGTAACACACAACAAGGCCCTGATCAATGTTGAGTTGCTAGGTGTTACTGTAATATAAATATAACAATCATAAAATGGACCAGATACTGAGCAGTGCAGACACCTACTGATCTCAGGGGAAGCTTTGCCCAAGTAAAGCCAGAAGCTGGGACTGAATGACAGGGGACTGATCACACAATAATTGCCCTATTCTGTTCATTCCCTCTGAAGCATCTGGCATTGGCCACTGTCAGAAGACAAGATACTGGGTTAGATGACCCACTATGGCCATTCTTATGTAAAGACTGCAGGATTTTGGCTTGCTGAATGTGCCCATAGTTAGAACTGAGTGAGGATGTCTGGATTTGGCTCCAGGTTATCAGTGTGACATGCAGTTCCAGCTGTTTATGAATGTATGGCACCAAACCCTGCAACCTGTACTCATAAGAATTTTGCACTGAGCCCCCTGATCCTGCAGAATCTTTGCTGATGGTAGCACAGACATTGGGACTGTGTCTGGTCCAGGATGCACAAGGGAGTGTTTCCTTATATTCGCACCCAGCTTTCTGTACCTGTTCAGGTGCCAGTTATGATCTAGCCTTTAGGATCTGACCCGGAGAGGTGATGAGCATCAGCAATTCAATCAGAGGCATGAGGCACACAATTCAAACCCTGTTCTGAAGACAGAATTATTCATTTCCTCCCGGGCTTTTCCATGATGCTCTTCACTCTAGTATCTGAGTGCTTCACAACTATTAATTAATTGCTTTTCACAAAACCTTGTGTGATGGGAGGCAATTACTGTGCCTATTTTGCTGATGGGGCGCTGAGGCACAAAGCGACAATTATCCATTATTTTTGGGCTCCCAATCTGAGATGACTAGGACCTGATTTTTCAGAGTAGTTAGTACACAGCACATATATGTCCAAAGCACAGCTCCCATTGACTTCAGTTGCAGCTGTCTGAGTTCAGCACTTCTGCAAATCAGACTCAAGTCAGGCACCCAGGAAATGAGTCACACACAACTTGTGACATCTCTGAGAAGTTTGGCTTTAAGTAACTTGACTAGCATCACACAGAAACTGTGTGGCAGAGGCAGGGCTCGAGTCAAGTTCTCCAGAGCAGCATTCAACCACCTCAGTTAGGAACTCGTCCTTTCTTATCCTTTCCTGCCTCATTTACTATTCACCATCCAACATCTGCAGCAAATGGGGCAGGGGTCCTACAGATTACAGAAGGATAATAATGGGAACCTTCTTTTGCTTGTTATTGTAGTTTTATTAGTGGCAATTCCATGGCCAATATCCATTTAAAGTGCTGAATAGATTTTACTCTGAATGCAGTAGCTCTAATATAACAGCAGTTCACTGATTTCCCTCTGCATGTAACTGAAAACATGTGGTTTACCACATTCTCTCCACGAAGTCGGGTTTCGCTGTGTGGCTAACAAAGAGACAAAGGAAATAGTGGCCACGTTTTAGTCACTCTCCTCCACCTTGGGAGTGAGTGGTGCCATGCTAGTTGACATATTGGAATGGCTTAGGCAAAGGAGTTTAAAGTCTAACTCATTAACAGGCATTTGCAATGATAGATCAAGCCAGGTGTCTTTGCAGAACCCAAAGTCTGGCCTTTAGACAGATGGTCCACAGGAGTGGAAATGTGCATGTGGTGTCTCAGAAGAAATGGCATCTAAACTAGAGATTGGCCAGATCCACAGCCCTAGATCTGAATCCCTGCAAGCCTTCCAGGTGGCTCCTAGCTCTGACCGAAGCCCTAGATATCTGACCATCCTCTTTGGGAAGTTATATCTGGATGTGAACTTTGACCGCAGCCTCCCTAAAGGGTCTGGCTAATAGCTCACACTTTGGGGAAGTTTGGCTGTGGCTCCAAACTTTGAGGCTTGGTGCAACTTTCATTTGAAACAGAACTCAACTGCTCAGCTGTAGAGCAGAAGCACTCCATGGCCAGTGTACATGCAAAATGTGAAGTGTTAACAGCTGCTCATGTGCTGCAGTTCTGATTTTGAGTTCAGAGCATTGTGTGTAAAAAGAAAATGCCATTAGCAGTTGATAACAAGGGAATATTTCACCATTTTCTCATTTGACATAATGGAACAGGAGGTCTGGTGAACTGGGAAGGGTTCCATGCAGTGACATCATCAAGCTGATACGCAGCAGAGAACAGATGCATTAATTTATAGCACATTTTATTAAGTGAAACAGATTTGCTAAGTGAAAATATAACTATCAGGGTTACAATTACAAAAGCACTTAACTCAGAAAACCAGATGCAGGAGTCATGTTTAAGTTGCAAGGACCTGAGAGTGTGCCCAGAACTTCCTGTTTCTATGGTCCTCTCCTTTCTATATTTTAAAGGCATTCAGTTCCCTGTATCTCTGCGGATGGGTGGCAAGGTGGGGAATAGCTGTAAAGGTTTTGTAGCACTGTACTTTGGAGAGGTGAACATCTGCAGAGATCCCACTGAAGAACCACTTACCACTCTTGGATGCTAACGGTTGGTGTAAAGGAGATAAACTTTCAACACCAGGCAAAAAGCCGTCAGTTATAGAGATACCACAAAATATCTGATTTGATGACTAAAGCAGCATGAGACTCTAAGGATGTGGAGATCAGAACATTTAGGTTCAAACCTTTAAAATATATAGATAGCTGGTAAAGCGGACCAACACAATGCCAACTCATTATCAAGCTATGCCAACTCAAGCTGTGGTATTTAGTTCTGAAAGAGGCTTGGGACTGTTCTGAATAGGAGCCCTGCAAGGAAAATGCAGGTGCTATTGAATGTGGGTTTGATGATGCTGTAGGTGGCATTTTTTCCCGAGCCAGTGTGCTGGTGAGAATTATTGTGATGCTAGAGGTGCTTTGGG
This sequence comes from Gopherus flavomarginatus, assembly GCF_025201925.1. Classification (NCBI taxonomy): domain Eukaryota; kingdom Metazoa; phylum Chordata; order Testudines; family Testudinidae; genus Gopherus; species Gopherus flavomarginatus. Next base: position 204,231,473 of record NC_066620.1, read on the forward strand.
ACGAACATTTCTGTCCACTTGTAACCTTTGACAATAGTCAGAACACAGGGAGTATTACATGTAGCAAAGGGCACGTGCTAGAAGCACAGGAGTTTGAAAGTTGGGTCTGGAGTAGGCTGCACTGGGGAAATGAAGTCAAGCATGATGGTGGCTGCCCCTCTGATGGGGAACCTATGTAATGGGACTGTCGGGGGGGGGGTCTACGGCAGGGTTTTGCTGTTGGCTTAGCTCTATCAGCAGTTATTGGAACCCTGCAGGGAGGTATTGATTCATTGTAGCCAGTGAAGGTCTGGGTACACGTAAGTGGGAATAAGTGTTTGATCAGAGGAACTCTGGAAATAGCCAAATCTGGGGGTGAAGGGGGGAAGGGTTGGGCCAGAATGTATATTGTGCTCCTTTTAGTTACCTCTGTTAAGGAAGACAGTTTCCACGAAGGACAAAAATCTGACCATATACAGTGGAGACTTTGGAGCAGGGAGGGAATATCACCTGCTTACAGGAGGCCTAACCCTTCTCTCTCATGCCTGTGCCATAGCGGCATTGTCCATTGTCTTCTTTTACATTCCACCCCACACCTATCTCCAATAAAGGGCCAATATGCTGCTCCCTTAGTCATATGAGTTTCTCATGGGAATTTGGCTCCAAGTCTCTATTCTCATCTTTTCTTTTCCTTTCTTTTTCCCCCTTTACATTCTAATTCCTTCCCCCACTTTTATTTTCAGTCTTTCCCTCCTTTTCTTCAGCGAAGATGGGAGACAGTATCGTGGAATGCAGTGATAGTGGAAAGGACTAAGTCTCATGGTAGATAGCCAGCTGAACGTGGGCTCCCAGCGTGGTGTTGCAGGTTGGGGCGTGAATGTGATTCTTGGATCCATAAGCCAGGGGAATATCGAGTCAGAGAAGGGAAGTGTTGTTATCTCTGTAAATTGCATAGTGAGACCGTTACTGGAATATTGTGTCCCTTTCTGGTGTCCACACTTCAAAAAGGATGTTGAAATATTGAAACAGGATCAGAAAAGAGCTCTCTGAAGCATTCAAGGCCTGGAAAACATGCCTTTTATTGAGAGGCCTTAGAAGTTATTTAGTTTACCCAAGAGAAGGTTAAGAAGTGATTTAATCACAGCCTATACGTATGTGCCTAGGGAGAAGATAATTGATATACGAGGACTCTTTAATTTACAAGACAAAGGCATAACAAGATACAATGACTGGACATTGAAGCTAGACACCTTCTGAGCTAAATATCATGACTTAAAAATTGTGCCTTATTTATCCACTTGGACAGCTTATCTCGGGATGTGATGGATTCTCCATCACTTAAAGTCTTCAATCAAATCTAGTTGTCTTTCTAAAAGCGTCTTCTAGCTCAAGCACAAGATATAGCCTTGGTGCAGAAAACTTTGGGGGAAATTCTATGACTGGTGTTATGCAGGAGGTCAGACTAGATGACCATAATGGTCTCTTCTGGCCTTAAAAACCTATGAGTGTCTCTTCTTTTGCTTTTCTGGAGAATCATGATGAACACTTGGGAAGCGCAGAAGGCTGGATCTGATTTGGATCAAGGGGACAGGTTAAAATGGAATGATAAAAGCATGCAAAAGAAAAAAGAGTTGCTAGATTGCTGAATTCTGAAAGAAAAACAAGCACAATAAAGCGATACCTCCACTGCTTAGACCAGCTCCTGCTCCAAACCACCTATCATATCTCATTAGAACAATGTGGAGCATTTTGGCAAAGAGGTGCCAGCCTGGTATCTGTTTTCAAAGCAAATGGCTGGGAGTTTACTTGGAGATGAAAAAAAAAATTAAAGCTTTTTATAAAAACCAGAGGGGAGAATTCCTCACTCCAGAGCAATTGTTTTATTTTAAATATTCTTTTAAAGAATCCATTTTCCTCCCCTTCCTTACATGGCTGGGGATATGTTACAAAGTACATCTTGAACCCGGCTTTGCAGCATTAGGATTTCCAGTGGCATTTGGTTTTGATAAATCCCCTTCCCCCTACCCCGCCCTTTGCCTTGAAGCAGTTTGTTCTCTTGGCAGGCGTACAGAGACTGGCAATTGTAGCTCACTTGTTGTTGCCAGCAATAAGGAAGGCTTGAGGTTCTCTCTTTCAGCTGTGGCACGTTTGGAACCAGAGCAGTGAAAAGAGGAGGGAGGGGGGGAAGTGTGTGTGTGTGTGTGTGTGTGTTGCGGGGCTAAATCTGTTCTCTTCTCTACTGTAAATTACAACCCTGCTTTTTTAATTTCCTTTCCCAGCACAATGTTATTCATTCGCTTCCAAAATAAACAGAGAGCTTAGAGACTGAACAGCTTGGGAGAACAAACTGTCCTCTTTTTCACAGTCTTTACCTGTCAAGAGCCTGATTAAACACACATATCCTGATGGCAAGTATCAAAAGGTACGGTGGCCCACAAGGAGCTTGGCTGTCCCGAGGGGGGACGTGACACAGCGTTGATCCTTCAACCGCGTCTTTGGAGAACTGGGGCTTCTTGTTTGGTTCAGAGCCTGAATGGGGCTAAAAATATTGACTTTTCTAAGGGGTCTGGACTTTAAACACAAAATCTTAAGGGCTTGATTGGAAGAGATTGTGTAAAGAAAGACTTCCCAGTCACATAAGCCTTTCGAGGGCTCTGCTTTGGGATGATAGATGGTTTCCTTCAAGGAAGGTGACTTTTTGGAGATTTAAGCCCTTTATTGTGGAACAGACAATCTGAATCCAGTGCTAAGAATATACAAGCGCGTTTCCTTTCTCCTTTGGCACTGTGGGCCAGATTAGTTCCAGGTGGAGTTACTCCAGGAAGGTCTTTGACCCACCATTTCTTGACTAGGGAATCAGATGTCCCTCTCCTATATGTCACACTTTCCCAATAGTTATTAATATTTTTTAAGGAGGTAGCGTGGTCTAGACTGGAACCTAACAATGGTACATTTGTTTGGCACACGTTACCTATTGTTTAACAACTTGACTGAGTGTGGTCCTATAAAAATATTAATACAATTAATAAACCAGGGTTTATGGAAGCAGATTAGGAAGTGGGAGTCTTAGATTATCCTCCTGGCTGTGCTACCAACCTTTGAATAACCTAAGGCAAATTGCTTAACCTCTCCAGGCCTCAGTTTACCCATCTATAAAAAGAGGAGTAGCAGGATGTGAGCCTGTTTCATCACAACGGGTAGCAAGGAGAAGAGAATAAGAAGAAGTGGAGGTGTCCTTGAGAGGGACAAATCTCAACCTGGATATGTCCAGCATAACTTGCAGTTATGGGACCCTTAATGACCATAAGGGTCAGGGCCTCAGTTTTATGGTCCTGATTCTCCACAGCCTTGCAACCTGTATCATCATTCTCATCTGTGCTAACTGGGGTGCAATTCTATTTCAGTAGCATTGTACACTCATTTTGCAGAGCTGGAGGCGGCTACCTGAAGCACAAGGCAGAGTCTAAAATACATTCGGGAGGGCACAAAAAGAGCTTTAGGAATATCTATGTATAACATGTTGTTGCGTGCCTGGATGCTCTGCAAGGACGAGGCCCACACACACAGGTGAATTAATTGGCTTTAATGAAGGTTAAGTGACACACCCGCAACGGGAACTCCACGCGTTGCTGCCACTGGCTTGGGGAGTCCAACGTCCGAACAGCTCGGTCAGGTGCGAAGTTCAGCGCGCAAGCTCTAACCCTTAGCAATTATAGCATCATGCTAATAGCATGCAAATCAGCTTTTACATATGCAATGGGGGACTTTCCATCAGCAATGGCCGCCTCCCCTGGCCTCGGGCCAGGGACTTTCTGCAGTTCCCCAAAACACCGGGGCTTCCCACATAAGGCAGTTCTAACCGGTTAGAAGCAGCAGCTGCTAGCAACTTCTGTCCGCTAATAACCTCTCCTTGAGAAAGCGCAGGCCCTAGCTACACCGTAACAATGTCTTTCGGGGTCCCCTACACATGTGGTTCCAGGCAGACTGTCCTCCTTTCCTCAGCTTGGGAGGAGTTCATGGAAAAGGGACTTGGTCTGGCAGCTGTATCAGTTTGTACTCTGGTCCCATCAGATCTCACAAGCTATGCAACATAGCGGGTCAGATCAGAAGCTGAATGTTAGACCCAAATCCCTTTTCAAGACTCACTTGTACCGTGACACCTGCAAGATGTTAGTCAGTTACTAATGGCTCAGTACCAGGACAGTCAGGGATAACTGATATTGATTATTATTTTTGAAAAACCAACCTCACAATACATATAAAGCTACGTAGCTAGATTGCATCCCTCCCTTATCCTTCCTACATAGGGTGACCAGATGTCCTGATTTTATAGGGACAGTCCCTATATTTGGGCTTTTTGTCTTATATAGGCGCCTATTATCCCCCACCGCCTGTCTCAATTTTTCACACTTGCTGTCTGGTCACCCTATTCCTACAGCATGTTGCTTGTCTTATTAGATGATAAACCCTTTCTTATTTGAAAGGACTAGGTACTTTAGACTATGCATGGAGGAAGGACAGGCCAGTAATTAGGGTACTAGTTTGGGGCCTGGGAGATCAAGGTGCAATTCCATCCTCTGCCACAGACTTCCTGTGTGACCTTTGACAAGTCACTTAGGCTCCCTGAACCTTAGTTCCCAATTTGTAAATGGGGATAACAGCACTTCCTTACCTCACATGGGTGTTGGGAAGATAAATACTTTATGAACTGTGAGGTGCTCAGACACTATGTAATGAGGGGCATACCTTAGGTAGATTTAGTGTCACCTGGGCTTTATGGGAATTTTAGGATTGCCTTCAACGGGATTTTGGATCAGACCAATGGTAGACAAAGAGGAGTCTTCTGCCCGTTCTCTTATTGTAGGATATGGATTCCAAGCAGAATCTATTTTAACTCTGAGGGCAAGAAGAGGAGGAAGTGGCCATCTTAGTTTTTCCATTTGCTGTTTCCACTGGGTGCAGCTGACTTTGTAAGGTGGTTTTGTTGATGTTGACTAAGATTCTGGAAAACCTTTTAGATTTTTCTGTTTACGTAAGTGGGGTTTTGTTTTGTTTTGTTATAATGCTGGAATACAAAATAATGACCGGTTTGCAGAAAACCATCCGGACGCTCCACTTCATCCAATCCCAGAAGGCAAGAACTAACGCGGGATGCTCAGTCAACTTGACTGGCAGCAAATCTAAAATGGATGCAAGGAAATACTTCTGTTTAAAGCATATAATCAACCTGAGGAATTCCCTGCCACAGGAAATCATTGAGGCAAAGAGTTTAAGGAGTTCATGGAGATATTTTTAAAGGCTTCAGTGTTTATATGAACAATACTAAATATCATATGCAGCTTCACACTGGCTAAGAAGCTGGGTCAAAAGTTACAAGGATTCCAAATTTTAAAAAATTGTTAATGGCCCAGACAAAACCTGTGTTAAGATAGAGTTACAGTTGAGTTACTATAAATCAGTAATTTAGCGTAAAAATCCTTACAGGGATTATCCCCAAAACAAGCATTCTAAAGCCAGTAAATTACAATTTTAATATTAAATATAAAAGAAATCAAACCATGTTGAAGTATGGAAATGCACAGTTCAGACACCAAACAACCTTAACTCTTCCCCATATTGACACCATGCAATGACTGCATAATTACAATTAATGCATAATAGCATTTCTAGTGTCCAATTAGATTAAACTGATTTTTAAAGGCACGGTAGCCGTTTTTCTTTTTTTCCTCCCTCATGGTGTCATACTCTGTTATTCATACATAGCAAAGGGGTTGAATCCCTGCTTTTAATGCAAAACTTATCTCATTCTTAACTATGGCATTGTCACCAGTAGCTTTACAATGGAGCTAATGTTAAGTGCTTGTTGCTAATATAAGGGGTAGGGAGGCAGGGAATGCTTATTAGAACATAACTTTTAATTTTGTAAAACTATTAAAAATCAAGGAAATTCTAAATTAAGATTATACTTCAGGAAAAAGGATTGTTTGAACATAAGTAGTTACATAGCTAAAGTTTCTCAAACAACCTTAACTCTGCTCCTGTATCCCATCTCTATGTTTTAAAAAAACTAAACATTTATGTAACACATTAGTTCTCAGTGTGTTACATGTTTTGGCAACTCTCGGTGTACACTGAGCAGCTATATCTAGTGTTTGAAGAATGGATAGTGACAGTGTAACACAATAGTCTTTCCCTTTAAGGAACAGGGGCCCTGTGGCCAGCCAGCTCTATACTTTAGCAAAGCCCCTTTAAGAACAGATGTTTGGACCTATTAGACAGGATTATCAGACCCAGCTGGGAAGTAGGGTTGTCAACCCTCCTGGATTGGCCAGTTCTCCCAGAATCAGAACTGATCTCCCAGTGGCTACTGAAACCAATCTGGGAGATTTTAATAGGCTGCTAAAAGTCCGGTCAGTGGTGCAGCGTGGCTGAGGCAGGCTCCCTAACTGCCCTGGCTCCTGGAAACAACTGGTACATCCCTCTGGCTCCTAGGTGCAGGGGCAGCCAGGGCATCTCTGCGCACTGCACCCGTCCCGAGTGCCAACTCCGCAGCTTCCATTGGTGAGGAACCACAGCCAATGGGAGCTGCGGGAGCGGTGCCTGCAAGCAGGGGCAGTTCGCAGAGCCCAAGGTAAGCACTGCCTAGACAGAGCCTGCACCCCTTAACCCCTCCCACACCCAACACCCTGCCCCAGCTCTGAGCCCAAACTTCCTCCCAGAGCCTGCACCCCGAACCTCCTCCTGCCCCCCCAACCCCCTGCCCCAGCCCTGTGAAAGTGAGTGAGGGTGGTGCTGAGCACCTGCTTCCTGAAATCAGGCCCCTTAGAGTTAGTTCAAGTGGCCCTCCCTCCAAAACTGATGACCTAAAGGTCACTATTCACGCTTTAAAATCTTTGGCCTAGGCCCCTTACTCAACCCTTGCTTGAAGTCTAATAGCCCAGGAGCAGCTTGTCTGAGTCAGCTCCAGAACTGAAGAAAATGTCTCCTTTAGCCACACAGCAGGCATTTAGAAACCACCATTTTAGGGACATTGGGTGGGAGCAGAATCAGACTTTCAACAGAGAGCTGTTCCTAATGTTCTCCCGGAAGAGATTACTGTCATTCAGAACTATCAGGGGCGGGAGGGAGGCGAAGGGGACACGTTTGGAGGTAAGAACTTTACTCTGAACTATTTCCTCAAATCCCTACCTTCATTACTTTTCAATTCTGCTCACAGGCACTGACGTTTGGTTTTGCCGGTGGGTGCTCTGCCCCTGCTCTTCCCCGAGGCCCCACTCCTGCTTGGCCTCTTCCTCCCTCCCCCCTCCACCGCTCAGAGGTGCCAGGACAATCTATATAGTGAAGGTGCTGAGAGCTGTTGAACCAAACTGTAAACTCTATATATGATGGAAACCACTTCAAGCCAAGGGATGCGGCATCACACCTAGTTCCAGCACCTATGCCACCACTCACTCCTCTCTGCCCCCTCCTCTGAGCCCCCCCACCTGCCTGCTGCCCGCCCCCTTCCCCGAGTGCCTCCCGCCTGCTCCTCTCTGCCCCCTCCCCTGAGCGCCTCCCACCCGCTGCTTGCTCCTTTCTCCCCCATCCTGCCTGACAGAGGAATAGGACAGAGAGAAGTGAGCAGCAGGGTGCTCGGGAAGAGGTGCAGCATAGGCAAGGGCATGGAGGAAGAGGCTGAGCAGGGGCAGAGCCTCAAGGAGGAATGTGGGCAGGGCCACAATCTGTGGGTGCTGAGCACCCCCTATTTTTTTTCCGTGGATGTTTGAATCCCGGACCACCCACGGGGTCAGCACCTATGATTCTGCTAATTTCCTTTGTTGTTGTTCTCATAGTGCCTAAGAGCCCTGTGCTAGGTGCTGTGCAATCACAAAACAAGAACACGCTCACTGCTCCCAAAAAGCTTACAATGTTTTCAGTCCAAGCGGGAAGGCCAAAGTCCAAATGGGCTATGAGAGGTGGCCTATCCAGAATAGGGATAAGATACAAAATGCTGTGTGCAGAAGACTACACTGGTATTGCACAGCCCATTGTGTGGGTAGGTGGAGGACTTCCCAGTCTGGTACTACACCTCTACCCCAATATAACACGACCTGATATAACACGAATTTGGATATAACGTGGTAAAGCAGTGCTCCAGGGGGCGCGGTGCTGCGCACTCCGGTGGCTCAAAGCAAGTTTGATATAATGCGGTTTCATCTATAACACGGTAAGATTTTTTGGCTCCTGAGGACAGCGTTATATCGGGGTAGAGGTGTATTTACAAGCATTAAAACCAATAACTGGAAAGATAAGTCTACCAGAGAAAGTGCTTTCCTTGTTACATATAATACACATTCTATGTTAGTGCGGCCCGCTCAGAATTGGTAGTCAATTTTAGGTAGATTATGTAGTTCACTGGGCTGAAATTGCTAAGACTGTGCCTGCACTTAACTTTCTCATTTTCTTCCCACCCCTGTTGGATCTCCCCTGGTGGGAGCAGTGGTCAGAGTTCTAGAGTAGACTGGCTGCCAGCATTTTAACCACCATATTATCTAAGCAGGTCTAAACCTGGAGGTTGCTGGTCATTTGTCTTTATATAGACCGGTAGTGAAAGTGGACGTTTTAAGAAAAGAAAGTCTTTTTAGCACCAACAAGCCCACACAATGGAGGCAATCAGTCTTCAGTGGACTGGAGCCAGTCCGTTACTTTCTCTTCCTCCACTCTCCTATGGGTACCTTCCATTTCAGGAAATCATGTAGTCTATCCTTTTTACGGGTAAGCTGGCTGCAGCCCTGCATATCTCATGGGCTGATCTGAAAGCATAGTCTAGAGGCCACGAAATGTCTCATCTTCTTGACCTGACACTGAAACAACTTCCCAACATCAAAGAGTTTGCAAAGGACTTTAAAGAGCGTGAAGTGCAGCATGGTAAATTCGCTCCAGCTTCTCTGGGGTCTGTGCCGCTGGCTTTAAGGTGGGAGGTCTCCTGAGAAGATGAGAATCAACAGAAAAAAATCAGTGATTAAACCTGATAAGTGGCTGGCCCAGCAGTTAAGAAAACATTAATGAACTACAGCAGGGGTCCCCAAAACGGTGCCCGCGGGCGCCATGGTGCCCAGGGGGGCATCTAAATGCGCCCGCGTCCTGGCCGGCGGTGGAGCATCCGCCGAAATGCTGCCGAATTTCAGCAGGCATTTCAGCGGCGACGCCTCTCGATGACGCCGCTTGTCACTGACAAGCATCATCATCGAGAGGCGTCGCCCCAGAATTTCTGCCGCATTTCGTCGGCGATGCCTCTTGATGACGTCGCTTGCCGTCGACAAGTGATGTCATCGAGAGGCGTCGCCGCTGAATAAGAGCTTTCTTATTTTGCAGAGAGTCTAATCGAACAGTATGAAAATACAGATCAAATATTGCATAGAATCTGTACGGAGCATCAGACAGAAACGGGATGAGAGAGTAGTATAAAATGGGACTGAAGTAACAACACTGAGAGCTACTCAAATGCACTGTACGGTGTATACAAAACAGAAGTGTCTGCCAAAGATGGTCCAAAGACATCATCTAGAGGCGTCATTGAGAGGCATCGCTGCTGAATTCGGCGGCATTTTGGCGGATGCTCCACCACTGCCATGGTCCTTCATTGCCCGCCAGATGTAAAGGTTGGGGACCACTGAACTATAGAATCAACCAGATCAGATCACTGGACATGAAAACACCATTGCTTCATCAGGTCTAATGTGCTGTCTCCAGTGCAGTGGATAGTAGCCGATGCATCTGAAGAAGATAGAAACTCCACCTCATTTTCTATGGAATAACTTATAGGGCGAGAAATTCCTTCCTGATACCTGCCAATATTGACCTAGTACCTCCACCCTGGGATTTGATTAAAATATGCAACTACAGCTATTATTAGTGGACATGAAATTATCCAGCCCCATTTATAAATTCAGCTATAGTACAGTATTTGGGTAAAATGCTCAGCCCACCTTCTTTGGCAGGTTCCCATTCACATCAGCGGGAGTCTAGTTTGATTAAAGGTTCCAGGGTTTGGCCCTTTGATTCTATGATTTCCTGTGGCAGTGAGTTCCCCAGGCTGACTGCATGTTCATGAAGAAGTATTTCCCTTGATTTGTTGTAAATTTACCTGTAGCTCATTTCTTTCTCACATGCTCATTAAACTCCTTCCAGCTAGAGATGGGCCAATCCCAGACTGGAGTGTGGAAGTAAAGAGGGAGCTGAGGTATTTTAGAGATGAGCTGAAACTAAAATCTTGAAACTAAAACCAACTATGAATGGGAGTTCCGTTTGTGTAGCTGAGAGCAGAGTGTGGCTTTAATTTCAGCAGCATGGCTCTGGAGGAGTTAAACAAAGGATTGTATTAATTGACACTATATCAAGCCCATTTATTTTATCCAGTAGGAAAAGTAAATTGACACCAAAATAAAACAGTACCAAATGCTTGCTATTCCTGTGGAGAATTAATAAACGGTGACATCTAAACAACTGAAGGAGGTCAGCCTGTGTTATTAGAAATGGTGATTATTCTTTCTTTATTGGGTTAGAGATATTCTGTATTTAAGGCTTCTGGTGAGGCTGTGTGGCTCCCCGCCACCCCGGAGGTGCCGAGCCCATCTGGAGTGGGCGGTGCTAGGGAGCTCTGAGCCCGGAAGTATAAAGGCCGGTCTCAGAGTTCAGTAAAGTCCCAGCCGCCGGAGAGACCAGATGACTCCAGTCTAGCCCGTGACTGGGAAACCCCAGCGGCCCAAGCTGCAGGCCAGGACTGGCCTGACCTGCCCCGCACCCTCTACCTGGAGGAGTTGCTGGACCTGCCCCATGCCTGCTACCTGGAGACGCTGCTGGACCTGCCCCGCGCCCGCTACCCGGAGGAGTTGCCGGACCTGCCGCTTGCTCGCTACCTGGAGGAACCTATTGTGCTGGACCCCCCAGAGGCCAACACCCTGACACAGGTACTGCCCGAGGGAGGTCTGGAAGTAGCCCGGGGGCAGCCGACCCTAGTCTGGCTGCAGCACTGCCAGAGCCCGTGTAGCGTGTTGCAGCCAGGATCCCCACTGACACAGCAGCAGGTCCTCTGCCGCTGCTAGGGCGCCGGGCTGTGACGCAGTGGAGGGTGTGGGTCTGTGTCTCCCCTGCCATCCAACTCGTGGGTGGCCTTTTCCCCTTCTCCCAGGCCTTTTGGAGGCTTGGCTCTACTGCTACTGCTCAGCCCTGCCTGATGACCTGACTCATTGTTGCCCTGCCCTGACCCAGGGCCTGGGCTTACGGTACATATTTTAGTTACCGCAAGAGCTGCCAAGGCAGACCCCGCGGACAGACTAATTCACCCAAATATCAACTGCAGTTAGTGAGCTAGTGTGGCTCCCCGCCACCCTGGAGAAGGTCATGCCCTGGCTAACCCTTGTACACGGCTATTAAGCATTATGCTTGTTTCTTAGCTAAAGAGTGGGCCCATTTGGATTTGGTCAGTGAGAGCTGGCCATAAGCAGTAAGTGAGGCCAAATGCAATTTAATTAGCTGCGTAGCAAAAACTTGGCACATCTGTGGAAATCTCCCTCAAATGGCCTATAATTGTTTGAGATCGACTGCTTATCAAATTAGTCCCAAATGGCCTTAACAGGCAGCAGTTCTCATCCCTGCAGTTTGGATTTAGGTGCCTATCTCTGTGGGGGTGGGATTTAGCACATACCCCTCTCATTGACATCTCCCATTGGCTAGTTTAGGTAGCTGCCCACCTAGTACACTGGATTTTGTGGATCCCATTCTTCGGCACCTCTGTCTGCCCATGCATTGTATAGGGAGCTTAGGCACCTTACTTGGCCTGGTGGGTCGTAATGTTCTTCCTGTGATTTTCTAGGTGCCTAAGGTGCTGTGATCCCACCCCCTGCGTCCTGTCAGTCCCCTTTTAGCTTTTTTAGATCTTGCAGATGGAAAAGAATAATAATGAAGCCTGAGCTTGAACTAGTGGTGCTGTCACACCCACTGGCTTGAAGGGGTTTCCATTATATCTGGGGTTTGCAGTTTGGTTCCATGGCTTTCTGCACCCTCACAATACAAATTGTTCCAGCATGCCTGAGCCAGGTTATTGTACTGATAAAGTCACAAACTGTTGATTGCTGGATTATTTCCTCCATTACAGCTCAGAGAATGGTGATGTTACTAATGATTTCATAGCCCATGCTTTCTACTACTATATTAGGGATGAATGTTCAGTAGCTCATAAAATCATAGACTATCAGGGTTGGAAGGGACCTCAGGAGGGCATCAAGTCCAACCCCCTGCTGAAAGCAGGACTAATCCTCAAACAGATTTTTAATCCCAATTCCCTAACTGGCCCCCTCAAGGATTGCGCTTACAACCCTAGGTTTGAGCAGGCCAATGCACAAATCACTGAGATATCCTTCCCCTTGTTGTAATAAATGCCTATTTACCTGTCAACATTGTCCAACATTCAGCTCTGTAACACAATTTGCAGCTCATTCCCGATGGGGTTTCATGCTGCTTGGCTGCTGCTAAAGGTGCTTGAGTCTTGACTTTGCAGCCTAGTATAACCATTCATTCTGACCTTCCATGCCATTGTTCACAAAGAGATGTCATAAATCCCAGGAATCTGCCCCCTTTGACAAGAGGTACCTAAGGCAAAAATATGTGAATCATTACTAGAGATGGGTAAAATTATGAAGTGGGTTTGAGGGCCCCTCACCCCCCAGAAAAATCATTAGTCTGATTTTGGGCTCATTGGATCAAACCAAGGATATTTCAGATCCATTTCCATTTGATCCAGAGCTCAGGATGGTTTGGAGGAAAGCTGGATAAAATGGCTTGATCCTATTTCTTTCACATACAAACTGGGGCAGCTGCAGTTGTCTAAAATCAAAATTAGGATGTGGTTTATATCCACATCATATCTATCTAGATTCCAGCATTTGAGATGGTTGATGTCAGAGGTTCCATTTTTGCCCTTGTCTAATCATTAAAGAGCATAAAAGCAATGGGGCAGAGTTACTATGGCACAATGCTAGTTATGCTAATATTGTTGTGTGTTTCTCAGAGCCCACCAGGGAGATCTTAAGTTTGGGAGATGTCTAAAACAAAAATACTTACATAGCCTTAAAAAGGAGAAGATAATTATGCAGAAACATCATATTTGTTAATGGACTTGCACTGATGTTACCCAGCCACAAGAGGGAGCTGTGTCCTGTTTAATGAGCTGTCAGCCCACTTTTCAATGGGATTTACTTCATTGGTAAAATGACCTTTTCTAAAGCTCTGTCTGAATTAATAAATGTAATGTTAATAAATTTCTTATCCAAATCATTTGCAGCAGTATCCGAATTACAGCCCTATGATCTGCAGACATTTAAAACCTAGACAGCAAGAGAGAAATAAGCCCTCTATTGTGCTTAAATAGAACTAGGCTCTTTTCTAGACAGTGTTGAAGTCAGCCTTCTGGATTGTTCCATTTCCCAATCAACTGCAGATTATATTACAGTATATTCTGGTTTTAAGGCAATTATGCTTAAATATACTTGTCTTTTAGTTTTAATTTTCCCTCTGAAAGCTTCAGCAGTCATTTTCTATCAACAGATCCATTCCAGGATGTTTTCAGTAGCAACTGTCACTAATATCCTCTTCAACCAAAGCTGAAAGCTGTAATGCGTTCTCTAGCTCAGCTAGTGGTATTTTCCAGGAGCTGAAGACATGTCAAACAAAATATCCTGCTTTTTGGTGTCTTTAAGATGAAAAGGGCCATTTCAGATTTAGGGCCTGATTCTCATCTCGCTTACATTCATGTAAACCAGGAGTATGTCCAGTACAGTCAGCAGAGTCAGTCATACTGGGAGTGTTTATCTTTATGTTCTAGCTCAACCAGGAGTTAAGACTTTGATGCAAATTTTACTGGATTAAATTGTTTGGCTTTTGTCATACATGAAGTTGGATTTAATGATCATAATAGTTTCTTCTGACCATCACAGTCAAGTCACAGGAGGGTTAGGCCCATAAAATAAGATTATTCTCTTGTTTGTAGCAATATCTGTAGTAATTAAGGGCCCCCTCTTGTAAACTTTTATTCATGCAAGAAACCCGTACTCATAATAGTTTCATTGACATCGATGTGGGAGTAAAGACTGCGCAAGTGATGAACAGAATCATTTAGGGCCTGATCCAAAGTCCAGTGATGTCATTGGCTGCCTTTCCATTGCTTTGGATTAGGCCATTTCTTAACCGTTTTACTCATCTCTGAAAAACAGCTGCTTCTTGGATATTTTACATCATAGCCATATTTTGGTGGCCTGCATATAATAAATATATTGATTGCTTCTCTGCAGAGGTTTTGCGCTCATCACCTGAGAGGACAATGAGACTGTTACAATCTTGATGGCTACTCACATGTCTCTGCTTATTATTTTTGAAATGATGTTTTTATTAACCTTTTTTTGGAAGGTCCTATTCTCATTGTTCATGAATGTCAGTAGGACTTATGCCTTCAGGACTGCTTCTGAGCTCTACTCCAAGTTCCCTTTCTGATGACTCTGATATTATCATCCATAGCAGGAGAAATACCAGCCTTTGAATTAAGAAGTTGGCAAGTAAGTGAAGGAGGGAATTATTTTCTAATATATTTTGTTTTATATTTATCCTATTAAAATGTAAACATATTGATTTATGTTTCTGATTTGATATAAAAATGTTTGTGGTTTATCTATTATAAACCTTGCTGGTCTTTTTTGACTTTTCTAAAATGCACCTTTAAAAAACGGTTTCATTACACATGCATATTCTCTGTCTGTCACTTAAGTGAATCCACCTTATCTCATTCATGCACGCGGAACCTAGCTGTATGTGGATTCATGGGAATGTCATGCAGGACACAGCTGTGCATGGAAGTCAGAAAGCTGAAAATCAGGCCCTAAGTGACTTGCCCAAGATCACGCATAAAGGCAGTTCCAGAGTGGAAGCTAGAGTGAGAATACAAGCCCATAAATTAAGTGCTTATAAGAATCTAGTATGAAAAATAGTAGAGGAGAGTGACAAACAAAGCATGCAAAGAAACAAAACTGAGCCCTGCTAGTTCAGATTTCTTTAGTGCCTTACTGCGCTGAGTATTTATGACATTATATAACTTCTGGAATTCTCAAACAATGTTGGTGAGAGAATTTTTCCCCTAACTTATTAGTGCAGAGTCCGGTTTTGCAACTGTTGCTTATGTTGATTAGGACTATTTTCTTCAGCAACAGCAGCAGCAGAATAGGGCCCATAGCATTCTGCTGCGAGAATATAGCAGATACACTGTTAAAGTGGAACAGGCCAAACCATTCAACTAACCCAAATTTAGGATTTGTTTTAAAAAAAATTTAAATAACAAAACTTATTATAAACGTAGCTATAAGTTTTCAAAGTACTTGTGAAATTAGTGTTCTGTTGGGTTGTAAACATGCCCCTGAAGTGTTCAGTACCCAGTTCCCTCTGCATTATAGTAGTTCATGAGAACCAGAAAGTAAAACTGACTAGAACTGGTTGGAGATTCTCCAGCTGAACTCTCTTCTGTTGGAGAACACAAATGCATCAAAATGGGACAAATGTTTCATGGAGATGGTTCAGTTTTGACAAACTTGCAACTGGTTTCCTGCCAGTTCACACATCCAGTTCCTCAGCACACCATGAGGACTACCCTGCTCGTCCTCAGGGATTCTAGGGTCCACAGCTCCATTCCCTTTCATGGAGAATTTTAGAGGTTTGTTCCAAATTTCAAAATACCAAAATCCTCTGGGAAATGGACTTACCTTGCTCTGCACAGCACTATGGGTAAAGCTAGTGACAATTTTTTGGTGTAGAAAGTTTTCTGCAAAAAAATATGATTTTTTTGCAAAACCAGCATTTTTCATGGGGGAAATGTCTGAGTCATTTCTGATGAACAATTTCAGTTTCCTGTGGGAAATTTCAAAATAAAAATCTTCATCTCAAATCAATTTTTTTGAAAAGAAACTCATTTTTTTAATCTTCAAATGTTGATTTTTTTTCCCGTTTTTAAAAAATTGAAATGACATTTTAATCCAAATGTTAACTTAGAAACAAAAATCTTAGTTCAAAACTACTAGCAGGGAAAATCTAATGTTTTCTACTGGAAAACTTTGAACAAAGAGTTTTCATTTGATATTTTGCACAGGAAGAATGTCTGTTGTCCAGCTAGCTCGAGCTTTCAGATTCATCCTGTAACATCTAGGTACATGTGATTCCCACTGAGGTCAAGAGTTGTTCCATGTGACTAAAATTGGTCCTTATGCAGATGCTTTGCTTTACCCACATGATTAGTTCCATTATGGGACTACTAACATGAGCAGATGTATGCCCATGCATAAGAGTCAGTGCAACTGGGGTCTGGCAAGGGATAATTTGGTGGTCTAAATATTTTAGGCTTCCTGGAATCAAAGGTTCAACCTAACTTTGCTGCAAAGAGTCATGTGCTGTCCTATGCCTATTGGCTGCTGCAATCAGCAGTCATGTGGCCAAGACCTTCAAAAGTGAATGCCAAGTTAGGGTCTCCAGTTCTTTATCTGCCCAGCTGGAGACACTGCACCCCAAACCTGAAGCATCCTAAGTCAATATCTGATCTTAAAAATATGGCTGTGTTATTCATCCCAGACCTGCCACCGTGTCTAGTGCTTACTATTTCACATAGTTCCACTCATGTCAATGGGTTTGTTCAGGTAGAAAGCTCTCTCCTTTGTATGTTCTGTCCCTTTCCCGCATCCCATGTCTGTCTTGTCTGTTTAGATTGTAAGATCTTTGATGCAGGGACCATCTATTACTCTGTGTGTAAGTACAGGACCTCACACTAAGGGATCCCCTTCTTGATTGGCATCTAAGCACTGTCGTAATAAACATGATGACTAACAATAAATAGACAGCATAGTAGTAAGTATTTGCCAGATAAGTTCAATATTTTGTGATGTCGTTTGAAATGAAAACAAATAAGTTTATTGAATTTTACCTTTAAAAATACACTCAAGTAACTTCCAAAGCAATTGCTACAATTCAAGTGTAAACAGTCTTTAAACCCTCATAAACAACCATCAATGTTATTTTGGGGTGTGTGTCGGAAAGATAAATAAGTTAATGAATAAAACCCACAGAGATGGAAGAGAAGCAGCTTTCTGGCTTCTGACCAGCTGAAAAAGTGGTTGCCATACTGCACACAGGAGGTGGGGGGGAAAGCCCAGTAAACAAGACAAAACAGATCAAATTGGAAGCAGGTCACATCATTAATGGGTGGAAGGTAAAAGGAAAGAATGGGACAGTTGGAGAGAAGATTACAACTGAAAAACCAAACAAAACCCAAAGGGAATTGAATTAAAAACAACAGTCTGCTTACAAAAGTAAACAAAAGGGAAGGGGAGAGGAGGCAAAGGGGAACCAGATGCAAAGCTAGACAATACAGGAGAGAGAGAGAAGGAGAGAGATGAAAGCCAAATAGCACAAAAGGGAAACAGAGTAAAAGACAGAACTTCTTGGTCCCAGACCCTCCAATGAGCTCCATACATCAGGGCCTTGCAACTTCACAGAGCCCCCAAGATCATAAAATATCAGGGTTGGAAGGGACCTCAGGAGGTCATCTAGTCCAACCCTCTGCTCAAAGCAGGACCAATCCCCAGACAGATTTTTGCCCCAAATCCCTAAATGGCCCCCTCAAGGATTGAACTGACAACCCTGGGTTTAGCAGGCTAATGCTCAGCTCCTAGTCTTGATTTTTCATGAACAAATTTGGCACAGCACCACTGTTTTTCGAGGGGTTTACTTGAAAGCTCTTTTTCCTACTTTTGTCTGTTCTCTTTCTACATGGTAATAGTTTTGAGGTTGAGAAGCCAGGGGAGTAGGGAATTTGACAAAATATATTCAGGTCCTATTTCCGAAATCGATGTGTCTAAGTTTTGCTACAAACTCTACAGGTGCACCAAGATGTGAGCCTCAGCAATTCCCACAGCAAGTGCTCAGCGCTGCTTAGAACTGGGTCCTGAGTCTTCCCGCATGGTTGAAGCCAGTGAGCCCTCAGGTACAAAAGGCCCTGCTGTGCAGGCTCAGTTTGGGCAGCCTGCTTGGAAATCTGCCCTTTATAGATGTTTTAAAAAAACAACAGCTTCTTGGAAGCTGACAAAAACAACTTCTTGGAAACTGACAATGACTCATAATACAGAAAAGAGACACAGATGGTTTTCTGATCACTTGCAGGAGACTTAGAACACAGTAGTTTACACGCTGAGAAAACAGGCAGCTTTTTTCCTTTCAAAATCTCTGGCTTGCAGCTTAGACGTCTTGACAGCATTAGGGCTTTTTCTGCAAATGTTTACATGTGACTGCTTTACTCACAGACAGAGCTCTCGAGTGTATGGGATTTTGTGGCTGTCCTGCCATTCAGCTGAATCAGGCTGCCTGCTTCACTGCACCCTCAAGCCTGGTGCTGTTGAGAAAGAGATTCCTTGTTCAAATAATCTATCGCTCAGGGGGAAATGCACTGAACTGGGAGCCAGGAGATTGAGACAAGTATCACCTCTTCCACAGACTGCTATTAATATTGCTGTGTCCTTTACAAACCTTATTACTGAGCAGGGCCTCATCTGACCACAGAAAACACTCCTGTGCCATCCCTACCGTTTTACAGATGAAAGGTAATTGAGAGGTTTTACAAGCTCACTTTAAGTAGAGCTGTGAATAGAACCCAAGTTTTAGTCACCCTGCCTTTCGGAATGCATGTGCCATATTTATGTCCTTGGTTATACCATCTCTAACGAGCCCTTCTCTAACCACTAGGTCATTCTCCCAGAAACAAGCAACAAAACTAGGTGTTGTGAGTCTCAACAGTCTACTGCTGTCTAGCAAATAGTTGTGTAACCCACAATCAAAGCGTATGTGCCATGTCCCCTTCTAGTGGGAGGCCCACAGAGATGCTAATAGTTACTCCTTTAGTGCAAGTGGTAGAGGTCTGTAGTAGGGATTTAAAGGTCTGTGGCTCAGACTTTGCTGATGATCTGTATTGGAGTGTCTTTAGGGCTGCACATGATAGAATTAGTCTTTCCACTTTTCTTTTTAAAAACTGGTTTATTTAGTTTCTACAGTGAGAAGAAACATCCCTAAAAACAGGTATATTTGTTGAAATACAAACGCTTTGTTAATTACTACAGCACATATAACAAAACCCTGTGGACAAAATGGTTCTTTGGGAGCTGTTGTACAATATAGGCAAGGCTTGGATACACACACCTGTCCAGGGTCGCCCAGAGGATTCAGGGGGCCTGGGGTCTTTGGCGTCGGGGGGGTCTCCGCTTTGGCAGTAATTTGGAGGCAAGGTGTCTTTCCTCTCTGTGACCCGCCACCTAAGTGCCCCAAAGACCCGACACTTCAGCGGCAGGTCCCACTTCGGTGGTAATTCGGTGGCAGGGGGTCCTTCCGCCCCAGAGTGGAAGGACCCCCTGCCGCTGAATTGCTGCCGAAGACCCGGAGCAGAAGAAGCTCTGGGAGCCCGGGCCCTGTGAGAATTTTCTGGGGCCCCCGGAATGAGTGGAGGACCCCGCTCCAGAGGCCCCGACAAACTCTCGTGTGGGATCCTGTGGGGCCCAGGGACTGGGGCAAATTGCGGGCATGAGTGGATCAGTGGCAGTGGTGCATAGCTGACTGCAGTGAGGTCTGACTGGACTGGCAATGACAGAGCTGATAGCATGTAATTGAGCTGCACCTTGGAGGGGGACTGGGTAGTGCAGACACTCCTCTAGGCTGGAGCAGATGGGTGGATGACGATGGAGTCTGACTGAACCTGTGAATGGAGTTTCAGGTGGGCGGGGACTGGTATTTGAGCAGGAATCCTGAATCTCAGTCAGCTGGTCAGTTACAGCTTTGGAGCTGCAGGGTTGATGGGAGTCTTGACACACCTCGCTGGGTTTTTATCTCATTGTGTTGTATGTAAATATATCAGTGGGGATTGTTTATTTTTTGCCTTTTTTCCCCTTTCCTCCCAATAAAAGGTATTCGTGGTTCCACTTCCATGCTCCCAAGGCTCTAAGGGCTTGTCTACATGGCCCTGCACTACAGACAAGGGTGTGAATTGCAGCATGCACTAAAGTGTTGTACTGTAACGATCCTGTATGGATGCTGCAAATGTGAACTAGAAGGTACCTAGTTCATGTAAGCATTGTTCTGCGGCTATGTGTTTGTGTTAGAGAAAGCAAGGTCAAAGAAATGTGCCTTGCTCTTGGAACAGAAGATAGCGAGGTTTGTGATGGTCCTTAGTTATTTCACAGTCTTGGACTGCCCTCGGAGAAAGCTCTGTCTTCCGCAGAGGTGAGCTTTACTCTTCTTGTTGAGAGTGCACCTTGGTTAGTGTTGTGGCACTGGCTTGGTGATGTAGGCAAGTAGGGTTGCCAACTATCTAATCACACAAACCCAAACACCCTTGCCCTGCCCTGCTTCGCCCCTTTCCCAAGGCCCCGCCCCTTCCCCGAGGCCCCAGCCTGCTCACTCCATCCCCCCTCCCTCCGTTGCTCACTCTCCCCCACCCTCATTCACTTTCACCAGGCTGGGGCAGGAGGTTGGGGTGCGGGAGGGGATGCGGGCTCTGGGCTGTGTCCGAGGGGTTTGGAGTGTGGGAGGGGGCTCTGGGATGAGCCTGGGGCAGAGGGTTGGGGTGCAAGAAGGGGTGTGTGGTGCATGCTCTGGGAGGGAGTTTGGGTGTAGGAGGTGCTCTGGGTTGGGTAGGGGGTTGGGGTATAACAGGGGGTGCAGCGTGTTGGCCCTGGGAGGGAGATTACATGCAGGAAGGGGCTGGGATTGGGGTGCAGGAGAGGGTGCAGGGTGCAGGCTATGGGAGGGAGTGTGAGTTCAGGAGGGGGCTCAGGGCTGGGGCAAGTGGTTGGGGTGCAGGAGAAAGTGCAGGCTCTGGCCAGGAGGCGCTTACCTCGGGCAGCTCCCGGGCGGCGGTGCAGCGGGGCTGAGGCAGGCTCCCTGCCTGCCCTGGCCCTGTGCTGCTCCGCTCCCAGAACCAGCTGGCACATCCCTGTAGCCCCTGGATGGGGGGAGAGGGAACTCCACGCGCTGCCCATGCCCACAACATCACTGCCATAGTTCCCTGCCAATGGGAGCTGCGGAGTGGGCGTTTGGGGGTGGGGGTAGCGCGTGGAGCCGTCTGCCCCCCCCCAGGAGTCCCAGGAACGTGCCAGCTGCATTTGGGAATAGCATAGGGCCAGGGCGGGCAGGCAGCCTGCCTTAGCCCCGCTGTGCTGCCAGATTTTCAATGCCTAAAATCTCCCGGTTTGGCTTCAATAGCTTCCAGGAGATAAGACCTGATTCCAGGAGACTACAAGCTGCCTGTATGATAACTGTTCAGGGGGAAAAAGAAGGATTTTATAGGGTCAGCTTCTGATCTCATTTAGGCCTTGATCCATCAAAGCCCTTAAGCACATGTGTAACTTTAAGAACAACAGTAGTCCCACTGACTGGTTGGGCTACTTTAGGTGCCTAAAGTTATTCATGAGATTAAGTAACTTGCTGAATCAGGACCTTAATTAGCAAAGCCAGGGGAGTTACACTGGAGAAAGAAAGATAAGAATCAGGTACAGAGTCTTCAACGTTGTCAATCTGGAACCTCTCAGCAGCAGTGAATTTACATGGAGTCTGATCTTGGTCTGAAGTATTGTTGGGAATTTTGTCATTGTCTGTTTGGACCTGGGGCTCTGATTCATTTTTTTAAAAAGAGAACTTTACCACAGTTCGGAAGCTTTTAGGTCTGGCATATAGGTGTAAGCATGTTAACAAATTAGGGAGAGACATGAAGTTAGGACCCTGATCTGAATTTGCCCAGTGTTCAGGGAGTATCCAGATCTGTGTTGTTTGGTTTGGATCCATCTTCGGTTTAAAGGGTGGAATAAAGTTTGGGCCTTGCTGATAAAAGGAGCTAGTGATCAAAACATTTTATCCTGGCAACATGTTAAATATACAGCTATCGTATGGCGGTGAAGTATTGTAAATGGTGCAGTGAGGAAGCTGAAAGGGACCATAGGAAATCTGTACCAGAAGTTAATTTTTGCCAGTTCCTTTTGGGCTCAGCATCCTGCCTGCTTTAGCTCTTCTGCAGTATGGCTCATTTTCACAGAGACCTGTTTGAGAATTATTAAAAATATACAGCCTGTGCAGCATAAAGACCGGGAGTCTCTTGACTTGTATCTTGCAGCTTTGTTTAATTCTACTGGAAAAACAGGTGACCAGAATTATGAGGCCAATTTATGAGTGTCTGCCCATAATTGGAACTGTGTGCCCAAGGTGACATGCTGTAGCCATTGATCCCAAGTTCAAATCATGCCCTTGGCAGCTTTCTGACAATATATATGGGGCACATTTGTTGCTCTTTGTTTGCATTCTGCTCCTTTGAAGTCAACTCAGCTGGAGGGGAGGGATAGCTCAGTGATTTGAGCATGGACTTGCTAAACCCTGGGTTGTGAGTTCAATCCTTAAGGGGGATTTGGGGCAAAATCAGTACTTGGTCCTCCTAGTGAAGGCAGAGGGCTGGACTTAATGACCTTTCAGGGTCCCTTCCAGTTCTATGAGTTAGATAGGATCTCATGGTCCTTCTGGCCTTTAAATCTGAGGAAGGGAGTCTTGCTTAGTGGGGGTGAGGGGCAGCCCAGAGAGGTTTCTATTCTAGATACAAAGCTCCTCAGGACATTATTATTCTTCATTCGTTTATGGTACTGCCTACATTGCACTATGTACTTTCCAGATATTCAAGAAGGGATGGTCTCTGCCCTAAGGAGCTTACAATCTAATGACACATAGAGGCTAGGTGAACAGGACCAATGTATAAAAGGTTTGTTTTTTTTTAATAAAGGTCCACTCGAGTCACTGTATGCAACTTGGCAGGAGTGGGTTTTTGAGAGATTTCAGTGTGGATGGATTGGAGCACATGAATGAGCTCAGGGAAGTTGTATCATGTGGAGGGGACTATGTTGAAGAAGACAGATGTGATTGTGTGAGATGCTGATGGATAGGTGGATATGTTTGGGAATGATGGCAGAACGAAGGGGATGGAGAAACATGAAGCTTGGCAAGGAAGGATAAGGAGGGAGATGCTGAGGAGGAGCTTAAATCTGGTGGGATAGCAGACTGGGAGCCCAGGGTGGGATTCAAAGATCAAATCAATGGGCAAGGAAGGTGAGTGTGGTGGCTACATTTTATATGGACTGAAGGGAGGCAAAGTGTGTGTTTGGAAGACCAGGGGGATGATGGCAGGATATAATGGGGCCCAGAACAAGGACTGGGAGACAGGTCAGTCCTCGGTTACAGAGAGCCACCCAACCTGAAGCAAATACTCACCAGCAACTACTCACCACACAACAAAACACTAACCCAGGAACCAATCCCTGCAACAAACCCCGTTGCCAACTCTGTCCACATATCTATTCAAGGGACACCATCATAGGATCTAACCACATCAGCCACACCATCAGGGGCTTGTTCACTTGCACATCTACCAATGTGATATGTGCCAGCAATGCCCCTTTGCCATATACATTGGGGATCTCATGCATGCAAAGCCATTGATTTTTTGAGCAGCGCCAAGCTTTATAACATGGTATACTAGCCCCTTACGCATGGCATCACACACCTGCATGACAATGACCCCAATGGTTGATCTCCCTGTGCTGAATTATGGGAGTGAGCAGCTACCAGATGGCAGTGGCGATCTGCTTCTCAATGGCTACGGGCAACACACGTTGGTACCCCGCTGCTGCTACTGCTGCAGCTCCGAGGCCAGTTCAGCACGTATGTCACCAAGAGTTGCCTTCACCATCCTGAAATTCTCTCACCACCGCTGAGCATCCTAAGTTTGCAGAGAAGTTCTTTCCCACCAATTAGCATTTGTTTCCCAAGCCCACCATGGGCACTGCACAGCGTGAAGCTGCTCCAGGAACAGCTCCTGTAGTTACAGTGGCTCAGGTCAACCTCTCCTTCCTCATCCTTGTCCCGCTTCCTCCACCACTGCTGAAGCAGCTGTTGCTGCTGGCACATCATTGGCTTGGTGCTGCGGTGGACATAGTCCAAAACCCAGGCCACCCAGCTTTGAGAGCTGAAATACAACCCAAGCAGCCTCTGCCTCTTCGTGGTTGTCAGCAGAGCGGCACGGAGCATTGCTAGGTCTATGCTGGCCGACAGCAAGTCGACAATGGCGCTAGCCCACCCAGCAAGGAAGTGTAGGGCAGAGACAGTGGAATCATGGTGTTGCTATGACGCTTAGTGTAAAGTTTGCAGACTGAAATGGATCCCACATGGGGAAGTGCTTCAAGCTTCCCGGGCAGGCAGCAGGCTGGAATTGACTCTAGCCTGAGGAGCCCTGCTTCCCTGTCCAGGAAACAAAGCATCTTTTGTGCTTCCTTCCAATAAGAACAGAGGCTTGAAATAAATCTTCCAGTGACCGGGCCAGTCCCCTCTTTTATTACAGACAGCTGGAGTGCCACCAAAAATGGTCACGAATGCTAGTGCAACAGACTCATTCCTTTTTTTTTTAATTTGCTTCTCCAATGGCACCCTGGGTTTCATTGCTTTTTTAGTTTCCTTCTAGCATCCAGAGACCCAAGCAATGGCCCCTCTCTTCCCCCCTGCAATGCTTTATAAAAGGAGGCTGGGGTTGTAGCCAATTGTCATTTACCGGCCACGCATGTGAGCATAGTGAACAACAGGACAATTTAGTCAATTCAGCTGGTTAGAAACCAGACTGAGTTTATTGTCCTTTAGGGCAGAACAAGCAACCAGACAGGGTTAAATACTTTCCATTTGAGATTAAGGGGGAGCAATTTCAAAGGCACAAATGAAATTAGGTGCCTAATTCCCATTGAAAGTTAATGAGAATTGAATGCCTAACAACTGCCATTTAATGCGTTTGAACATCTCCACCTAAAGATCCTCCCTACAGTCAACCCAGATCAGTAGCTGATCCTAGATACCCAGAGCAGTTCTTTTGTTTTATTATTTCTTATATTACAGTCTACTCCAACCAAGATCCGGGTCCACTTCTGATGCACATTGTAAAATACTCTCTGCCCCGAGAAGCTTACAATCTCCATAGAAAAGGAAGTATTATCATCCCTATTTTACAGGCAGGGGATAGGAAAATTAAGTGATTTGCTCAAGGTCACATAGCATCTCGCTGACTGAGCCTGCATCTTTTTAACACTTTGGCCTCTGCCTTTACCACTACTCCATCTTGCCTCTCTCAAGCTATTGTTGTAATAATACTCCTATGAACCGTGGTATCTGAAGGCTATCACATGCTGATGGCAGTTGGCGCTCTTCTAGCACCTTTCATTGGAGGATCTCAAAGAATTTCACAACTACCAGGAGTCACATCCTGTAAGATGAGGAGCAAAGCTCCAAACAGACCCTAGCTCTGACTGACATCAGTAGCAATTGAGGCAAGGAGTGAAGGGAACTCAGGATCTGGCCTGTAGTTAAAAAAGCATAGTGGCTTTGCTTGTGAGACAGGAAGTATACCCAGTTTAAAGATGGGAAAACTGAGGCCCAGAGCAGTCAAAGGCCAACGTTTGCAAAGGTAGATGCCTGAAGTTAAGCACCAAAATCAATATTTAGAACTAGTGGCCTGATTTTTAGAGGTCATGACACCTACAAATCACATCACAGTCAGTATGAAATCAGGATGCTTACTTACAGATCTAGGTGCCTAGCATGAGGCTGCTACTTTGACAGTATTGGCCTAAGTGACCTTCCCAAGGCTATGCAGTGAGTCAGTGGCAGAGCCTGGAACAGGACGCATAGCTCTTTGCTCTCACCATTAAACCATGCTCCCTCCCTCTTCTAGTTCTGTGCTAGTCCTGTAATGTGCAGAAGCTACTGCTGTGCAAGGGGGTTTGTTTCCTATCCTGAACCACAACCTCTGCAAGCGTTAAGTAGCTGGGTTTGAC
This sequence comes from Gopherus flavomarginatus, assembly GCF_025201925.1. Taxonomy (NCBI): domain Eukaryota; kingdom Metazoa; phylum Chordata; order Testudines; family Testudinidae; genus Gopherus; species Gopherus flavomarginatus. Next base: position 204,257,407 of record NC_066620.1, read on the forward strand.
AATGCCTGGCAAAAGCAGTTGCTGTGCAGGGACTGCTGCCTCTTCCCCTAGAGTGGGGAAGGGGGGGACGGGGAGGGAGGCTGAAAGGAAAAACAGGAGGAAAGTGCCTGAGCAATTTCACAGCAAGGGCAGCGTCTGAAGTTGCTTGGGTTCGTGGTCTGCACTCTGGGGTTTGTCTGTGGGAAGCCTGCAGGGGTGTTGCAACCTGCCACTGCCAATAAACATCACCACAAGAGCGGTGGAGCTAGGGCCTAGGGATATGAAAGGGAAGAGAGGAAAATTAGAGGCAAAATATGAAGTTAATAAAAATACTTTATCCAATCAGGCTCCAAAGGGAGCTCAGCCATCGACTGGGAGCAGCAGCCGGGTGCTCGGATTTTTCACTCCAGTTAATTACCTAATGGTTTGCAGAGCCCCTTCAACTTTATGACTTGCACATTTATTCCTCCCCTTTGCAGCTGTGCTGCCTTGGCTCCAGCAGTGCTCTCTGGTGGAGGCACATCTCTGTCGAAACCTCATGGCTGTAAGCACAGAGACGGGCCCAGAATGAAACTCCAGGCCCAAACTCTCCTCCGACCTGACCTTTGGTTTAGGCCCATCTGTGTGTGAATTATAAATCTTAACAAGTTTATAGTCTAGACCGTTAAGGATAAATGAAATCTCCCCTTCCCATTGTCCAGCAGCTTTGGCATTATCATCTGCTATGCCACTGCAGTAGTCACCAGCATTTTTTTTGAATCACAAACGCCCAGGAGAAGTGGCTGGTGCTTCTATGGTGGTCAGATTGTGGCTATGGCTAGTTTAAAGCACAAGCAACTCTTGTGATTGCTTGGTAGGGTGACCAGATGTCCCGATTTTATAGGGACAGTCCCAATTTTTGGAGCTTTCTCTTACATAGGCACCTTTTACTCCCCACCCCCTGTCCTGATTTTTCACACTTGCTATCTGGTCAACCTATTGTTTGGCCCTGTCCTGTGCTTCATCTGCCCTGCAGACCTGCTCCTGTTGGGGGACCTTCTCTGAGGCCCCCTGCCCCATGGGACTGCAAGGGAAGCAACTTCTGCTGAAACTCATCCCTCTGTGGCAGCTGCACTGAAGGTGCAAGTAATTCATAATTCTTTTTCCCTCCAGCTTTTTGGGTCCCTGTTCTGGACTGGAGCCCTGCAGATTTTTCAGACCCCTTCTGAAAATGCAGCCCTTTCCCTCAGCTCCTCCTCCTTGGTGCTGAGCTCACAATACCAGATGGAAGGGTAAGGTGCTGCTTAGTGGGAAGGCTTCAATGGAAGGACTTTGTTGAAGGGAAGTAGTGTGTGGAAATGGTTGTTTGGGCCTGTCCTACTTCTCGTTTCATTTAAAAAAAATTCAGATGGAGTCAGATGGGTCAGAAATTCAACTGGAGTCACATTAAACACATAGCCTGCAGGGATCCGTCCACCTACTTGAGATTAATGCTATGAACGCAGCCAAAAGGATTCACACACAGCCATATACAGAGCAGCTGGTGAGAGAGAGTCGTTGTTACTCCAAGTTAACAACAATGGCACTGCTGCTTTAGCACAAGTGGGAGAGGGGGAAGTTGTGCCTTTATCATGCTCTGAGAAACAGCGTAGAGTTCATAATGTTGACAAAGGCACATGGGTTTGTTACTTGCTGCTACAGTACTGAACATACATCTGCCCTGGTCAGCCAGTAGTGATCATTCAAAGCTCGGTCTAACAACAAGAAATCATTCTATGTATTTATTTTAGGGTGCCCGTCAACATAATATCTGAGCACTTGGTTAATGGGTCACTCAGGCAGTCAAATCTTAACAGCACAGTAGTAATGTATTAGAATGAATAACCAGAACACTCCCATGAGCACCCCTATCGCAACCTAGGGGAATACATCCTGACTCTGTTGCTGGATCTCTTTTTGTCAATTACTCTTCCTGCAGGGCATGTGAGCTTGTCCATCTAGGGAAGCGTCTGATGGCTTTTTCAGGGGTTCCTAGCACTTAGACCTTTGCACTGCATTAAAGAGCTCAGCAGCAATAATTGAGATTCAGGGATAGAGGCTGACCACCTGGGAGGAGCTGATGGCTCAGACTTCAGCTGAAGATCATTAACCCCATCTGGTCATTAATCTCCAGGAAATCATAAAATCATAGAATATCAGGGTTGGAAGAGACCTCAGGAGGTCATCTAGTTCAACCGCCTGCTCAGAGCAGGACCAATGCCCTGTGCCAAGGTCATTATGGATATTACAAGCCAAAAAATGACAAAAGGAGGGGCGCGGAAGGGAAAGGGTTGATTTTCTTAAAGGGTGATGCCATTACAGTTGGTGCATCTCCCCCTCACCTTAGTAACTAGGTGTTGTTATAGCGTAAGTGGGAGCTTTTCAAAGGCACAAAGGGCAAGTAGGTACCCAAATCCTATTGACATTTAATCTGCATTGGGCACCTAACTCCTGTCTGTGGCTATTGAAAAATATCCCCCTGAAGCTATAAAGCGCCTAAGCCCAAAAAAGCACTAGGAACCTCCCACAAAGGGAAGCGAGCCCCCAGCCTGGGATCGATTGAAAGTGCAGCCAATTGCGCGAAATGCTGTGATTTCAATGACTCGGCATTCTGAAGGAGAGACATTCAATCAGAGAATTTCTGACCCGCTCTAATAATAACCCTTCCTTTCCCGCACCCTTTTTCTTTTGGCCTTTTTAAGTTGTAAGTTATTCTGTGCAGGCGCCTCTTTACTGTGTGTCTGTACAATGGGGCCATCATCTTAGCTGACACCACTAGGTGCTACCATCAGGGGCGGCTCCAGGCACCAGCACACCAAGTGTGTGCCTGGGGTGGCAAGCCGCGGGGGGTGCCCTGCTAGTCGCTGTGAGGGTGCAGTCAGGCTGCCTTCGACAGCGTGCCTGAAGGAGGTCTGCTGGTCTTGTGGTGGGAGGGATAGCTCAGTGGTTTGAGTATTGGCCTGCTAAACCCAGGGTTATGAGTTCAATCCTTGAGGGGGCCACTTAGGGATTTGGGGCAAAATCAGTACTTGGTTCTGCTAGTAAAGGCAGGGGGCTGGACTCTCAATGGCCCCTCGGGGTTCCCTTCCAGTCCTATGAGATAGATAGGTTTCAGCAGCAATTAGGCAGTGGGTACACTGAAGGCACAGGACCAGCAGACCACCTGCAGGCATACCATTGAATCTGTGTTACCAGTGGATCTCCTTCAGGCATGCCACCAAAGCCACCTCACTGCTGTGCTTGGGGCAGCAAAATACATAGAGCTGCCTTTGGCTACCATAATGATGATGATTCCTTTTGTGAGTACCTGTGAGAAAGGACACAGATTTCAGAAACAAGTTTGGTTTAATCTTAACCGTTGGCCAAATTTGTGCCTCCCTAACTTGCTGACTTTAAGTAGCACTCATTGATAGTAGTGGAGACTACTTATGGAGTAAGGTAGTAAAAGGGACAGAATCAGGTCCTAGACGAGATTTACATTCAGAGGCCTGCAATGAGATTGAATTCAAATTTAAGCTTTGACTTTAGTGGAGCTACATCAATTTACACCAGTGAAGGATCTGACCCATGAGTCCAGACTTCAAACCAGAGCCTGCAGTGGAACGATACACTGAGTGCAGAGTTTAGCTTTTTTATGAGCTCGTCATGTGCAAAGATTTCTCTAAACACGGAAGATTTGTGGGCGCCAAACATCTCCAAATCACTGAACGCGGATCGTCCATCTGCCATGCGGTGTACACTTACATATATTGCACAGTGCTGGCTGCCAATTCCTAACAGACAGATCAAACCAGCATAAAACTAGATTAGTATCTGAAGATCGGATGAAATTCCCTGAAGTTACCCCTTAAAAGTTTCAGGTGGGGGGATAAAGAAAAACTTGTAACTCTAAACCTTCTGATGTCCAAATTGTTATGTTGCATAGGAAATCTCCTTCTTTCTTACAGCCCCTGGTGGACTTTCACTGATGAGTGAATGGGCCATCTGTTTAATTTCATGATTAACATATGTGTTGTACAGTTACAAACATTTCTTGGAGCTGACTGGGTGCCCGTATCTTAAGTGTAGCTGATTTCAGTCCAAAAACTACAGCTCGGCGTGTAATTAATAAGGGCAATGTTGTGATATGATAAGTGCTGCCGTTTAGTGTGTGGTTGGGCCTATTGTTAACCTCAGAGTTGTTAATTTCAGAGTCCCATTTTAAGCTGCTTTACATGAGAGATAAGCAAACGTATCTGTATTTTAGTAATAATAATACTTAGCACTTATCCAGCTGCAGATATTAAAGCACTTTATAAACATTCATGAATTAAACCTCCAGTATACCCAGGCTACAAAAAGATAAAGTATTATAGCCCCACTGTTAAAAACAAAATCCAGAGCAGCTGGGGAGATCAATAGCATGCTGAAGTCTGCTGACACAAACTGAAAACAACCGCTTACAGGTCACAATAGATATTTCTCCTTTGGGACTCAACCACTTTGAGCTCAATCTTGCTCCTATTGATTCCCATGGCAAAACTTGCATTGACTTCAGCGGCAGCTGGATAGGGCCCCCAACTTTGAGCTTTGATTAAAAGCCAGCATGCAGAGAGGACAATCAGTAAATTAAGGGAGAATGGTTGGGTTCTCCCTGATGTGTTTCATTCTCTGTTGGTAGAATGTCCTCATTTCTTCATTATCTGGTACCACTTCTCTGTCATGCCCTAAAATGTGCCATTGATCTGGGGCTGTTTCCTTTTTTATCCCTGTACCAGCTGCAAAGCACTGTGTAGAAAGTGAGGGTTAAATGTCTCCATGCTAAGTCACTAAGGGCCTGAGCCAAAGCTCATAAAAATCAATTGAAAAATCAGATTTTTAAAGGTTTTTTAGGCTCCTAAGTCTCTTCAATGATAGTCACTTTCCATTGATTTCAGTGAGCATTGTATCAGGCCCTTAGACAACAGTGAAATCAAAGGGAGTTAGGAGCCTACATTAATAATCTGAACTTGCATAGGCTTTTCCATCTGAAAGTCTCAAAGTGCTTGACAAACATTGACTAAAGCTCACCACAACACCCCCTCAGGTGCGATGGGAATGCTAAAACTGTAGTATAAAGTTCAGCCACTAGGTGGTGATGTGTGTAACAGCTCTTACCTTGCATACCTTGCATACATACCTTGCAGTGGATTCAAGTATCTGAAAGAGAACACATCTCTTGTCTCTCTCTCCATGATGGAAGCTCTAGCTAGCAGGTCAGTCCAAACCTGGTGCAGAAGCCTGATCTGCTAGCAGCCACCCTGCAACCTCCCATGCACAAGGAGCACATAACAGTAAGAGATCTATAGGGATTATTCCATGTACTGAAAGCCACCTGGCCCCTTCAGTTGACTTTGGATCAGACCCCAAGGACAAAGGCCCCTATTTGCAATAGGATGACTCACATTCTTAAAGTCAACATACATGAGTACCTTGCTGAATCAAAGCCCAAATGCTGATCTCATTGAGGTCAATGGAAAAACACCTGCTGACATCAGTGGGACCGGGATTTGGCTGCCTTATTAAAAAAAAATCCCATTGCTGAAAGCAATTGAGTTCTACAGAAATGTAATGAGATGCTATAGAATATTCTAAGGTCCTGTAGAACTGACTAGCAAGTGAAAGACTTTGAATAGATTCCATAGCTGGGCTATGCCCTTCTGCTAATCTCCATAGGAATTTTTCATGCATCTTCATCAGCAATTTAAAAAAAAAATTCCAGGCAAGAACTTTTACTTTCTCTGAGCTTCTGTCACTACTACACTTGGCTTCTAAGGGGAAGTTGTTTATTATGTTTTATGTGATGCACAGAAGCCTAGGGGTCCCAATGTGTTAGGTATTGATCATACATGCAGTAAGAGACATGCCTTGTCCCAAAGAGCTTACATTCAAAATAGACCAGTCAGAAAAAGGTGGTGGGAAGGACTATCCCCATTTTCCAAATGGGGGAACTGAGCCAGCGAGAGATTAAGGGCCACATTTTCAAAAGTGCTCAGCTCCTGTTTAGGTACCAAAATAAGCCACTGTATTTTCAACTGAGTACACTGGGTGAATGGTGGGTGCTGAGTTCTTTTGCCACTCTGGCCCTGTGACTTGACTAAGGTCATCTCTGAAGCCAAGGGCAGAACCAGGAATTGAACAGAGAGTGCCTGTGTCCCAGTTTAGTGTCACCAGACCATCCTCCTTCCTCTGCTTCTGCCTCATCTTTCTGTGGTTACTCTCGCTGCATCCCAAAATAAACTGAGCATTCAGCCAGCCCCATGGGCTCAGAGTGAGGCCAGACTTGGTATATGCTGAGTTCACAAAGGCCTAGTTATTGCAGTGACAGTCTGTAACATGACAGCTTACAATGGCATGACTGCTGGGTTTGGGACCATTATTATTGTAGGATACAGATTCAGGGAATAAAATGATATGCAAATCAGTATTATTGTCAGCTGAGATGCTTGTGGACCTCCTGTACAATCCATTAATGTTTGTAAAGTGCTTTGCGAGCTGAAGTGGAAAGTGCTGCTGGCTTACAAATTACTAACACCTCACTGAGCTAGGCACTGTGTAGGTCGTCGCAGGCCCCCAGGAGAGGGGAGTGCTCTTTGTCTCAGCAGCACGTGAGGGCCCTTGGTACACTAGGGAGAGCTCCATGACACATGAGCTATGGACACACATCATAAGTGCTTGCAGACAGACAGAAAACAATCACTTGCAGGGGAAAAAAAAAAATCCCCAGTTCATCGGAAGCACAAGCGTGCCAAGAAAACTCACAGCCAGGACTTCATAGACACTTTCCTGGTGCCAGAGGATGATCTTTAAACATCTGCTACAGCTCCACACAGGAAAGAATCATGAGCACATTAGCTTGCATGGTCAGACATCCTATCTCCGAGGGGAATGCGCTCATCAACTGACAGAGCTATCTGCAGGATGTAATCAGCCTCGCCGCAGCTAGGTACTTGGCAAGCATTTTGGTGACGATGTTCTTGGCATTGCACCTGCCTTGTATAATCAGTCAAGGGCAGAGATTTCCACATTGCTCGCGCTCTCTCTCTCTCTCTCTCTCTCTCGCTGCCAGGGGAAGGAGTTGTGTGCTTGGAACAAGAAGCACTTAGCGGTGAAGAGTGGAGGAGAGGGGAATTAAGGGTCTGTCGGGGTTGTGAAGTCACTTGTAATAATCATACTGTGCTGTGCTCCACACCTGAGGATCTCAACGTCCTTTTATAATTGTTAATTAATTACAGCCTCAGAAACCCCTTTGTGAGAGAGAGAGAGAGAGAGCGCACTGTTTAATTGACAAGAGAAACTGAGGTACAGAGGGACCACGTGACTTGCCCAAGCATGACATCGTGGCCCCATTGAACTTAATGGAAGTTTTGCCATTGGCTTCAGTGGAGCCAGGATTTCACCCTAAGCCAGGTCAAGAGGGGATCCTTGGAGTCATGATCCCCACTGTCATGCTCGGAGTGTTAGACTCAGCTCCACACACTATGGCCTCATGGAACAGAAGCAGCACCAGCCCCAGCACCTGTCAGAGGGTGACAAGAAGCACAGCAACATAAAAGGGGAGTGCTCCACTTTCACGGGTGTGTCTGGGAATGGTGTCGTTCCTGGCGCTGTTATGCGCTAGCTCCTGGGGTAATATGTTAGGCACTTCCAAGCCCAGCTGTTCACATGTTAGCGCTTTAACTCAAACAGAAGCCTCACTCGTTAGTTGGGATCCTCATTCAAGCTCTTATTCCCTCCCTGCCAAATGTTAGTACCCTAATGTGCCATGTGCCCTGTATAGATGACTCATTATACTAGTGAGGATCGAGTGGCAGGTGGGTAGACAGGTCAGATCTGGATGTTTATCCAAACGTTGTGGGCCTGCAGAATGATACTGGAAATCTCCCTGGAACAACTGTCTTGCAAGGTTTCTTCTTCTTCCTGATTGGCCAGAAATACTGCAACACGGAACATTTTTCACACTATTTCGGCACGTTTACTTCAGGGCTCAGCCAAAGCCCATGGTGTGTGATGGACTGAGAAGCTGGGAAACCAAAGACCTTTCTCTAGTTCAGTGTCCCTGTCCCTGTCCCCAGGTCCCCTTCTGCAAATTACAATATTGTCAATTGATGCTAGATTTTGTGTTATTTTTATGTTGTTTGGACAAGTGTCCTTTGGGAGCCAGACAGAAAATACCACCTCATTTCATACCAACGTTCGATAGGAACAACTTTTGGTCATTACTGACTTGGCTCGGATTTGAACTGGTAGACTTGGGGTGAAATGAGCTGTGGTATTACCAATCCCCAGAGTCATCCAGTCTCTCCACTGGCTTCTGGGGCCAAGTTCAGAGCTGGCTTTCACCTTGTGCAACATACCAAGATGGCAGTCCCCTTAGAATGTCTACATCAGAGGCGGGCAAACTTTTTGGCCTGAGGGCCGCATTGGATTTCCAAAATTGTATGGAGGGCCAGTTAGTGGAGGCTGTGCCTCTCCAACAGCCAGGCATGGCCCGGCCCTGGCCCCTATCCAACCCCTCCTGCTTCTCACCCCCTGACGGCCCCCCCGGGACTCCTGTACCATCCAACCCCCCCCTTGTTCCCTGTCCCCTGACAGCCCCCGGAATCCCCGCCCCTGACTACCCCCTGCCACCCCATCCAACCCCTCCTCTCATTCCTGACTTCCCCCTCGGGACTCCTGCCCCATCCAACCACCCCTTCTCCCTGTCCCCTGATCACCCCCGGAACCCCTGCCCCTGACTGCCCCCTGCTGCCTCATCCAACCCCCCACTTCCTGACTGCCCCCTGAGACCTCTGCCCCTATTCAATCCTTGTTCCTTGCCCTCTGATCGCCCGAACCCCATCCACACCCCCACCCCCTGACCACCACCCCAAAGTCCCCTGCCTTCTATCCAACCCTCAATTGCTCCCTGCCCCCTTACTGTGCTGCCTGGAGCACTGGTGGCTGGCGGCGCTACAACCACACCACCCAGATGGAGCCAACCATGCCACCGCACAGCACAGAGACCAGGTCAGGCCAAGCTTTGCAGCTGCGCTGCCCCAGGAGGTCGCAGCCCCACCGCCCAGAGCATTGCACCAGCCAGCAGTGAGCTGAGGCTGCGGGGGAGGGGGAGCAGCAGGGGAGGGGCCGGGGCTAGCCTCCTGGACCAGGAGCTCAGGGGCCGGGCAGAAGGGTCTCGCGGCCTGCATGTGGCCTGCGGGCCGTAGTTTACCCACCTCTGGTTTACATTGTATTTTTAAACTCTTGGCAGTGATTCCCAGAGCTCAAGTCTGTAGACACAGCACTCAGAGCAGCTGTGTAGATGTTCGGTTTGGGGCTCGAGCTCAGGGTCTGAGGCCAGGAAACTGGGTGAGGGAGGGGGTTGGGTAGGTTTCAGAGCCCGAGTTGCAGTGTCCACAATGCTGTTTTTAGCACCATAGCACAAACCCTGCCAGCCCAAGGCTGTAGACCTGGGCTCTGAGCCTCGTGGCTGTGGTATTTTAAAAGCCAATATCCTCATAGCCATAGAAAGAGAGAGAGAGAGTCAGGGCAGAATTCAGTCCTAAATTTCTATTAGCACTCAAACTCTTTCTCTTTCCCGTTCTTCCGATCTCAGCCTGGTTAATGAAACTCTTGCTTTCCAAATGTGCATTAGCGGGTTACTTTGTATGTGGGGACCAAACAGACTGGGCCAAATCCAACTCTTGATTCCACTGAAGTCAGTGGCAAAACTCTCATTCACTTCAGCTGAACCAGGATTTGGCTCTTTGTTGTGAATGCAGCACGTACTGGTGTGTCACAGAGCTGATTGCCAGGAAGGATTCATATACCCAATGAGTATTCGTATCTGCCACTAAATATTTGTGATCAGTGTGTTAACAATATGAGCCTCGAAGCGGAATTTACCAGCTAATGCGTTCCTTCAGCCATTCTTCTCTTGTTGATATGAGAAGTATTGGAGACACCAGGTTCCGGTGTTTCACTGGCACCAAGAAGAAAAGAGTGGACTCCAGAAGTGCAACATTTGACGTTTAAACTCAAACAGGGTTCTTGAGATAAGCGCTTAGATACCAAGGACATGGGCACATTAGAAATAAGATGGACAGTTACATTAGCTAGAGGAAGAATGATCTTGTCGTTGAGGCACTAGATTGGGACTCAGGAGATCTGAGGGCAATGCCCAGCTCTGCCACTGACTTCCTGTGTGACCTTGGGCAAATCATTTGATCTTGCTGTGTGTCAGTTCCCCATCTGTAATGTCCCTCACTCCCACCCTTTGTCTTGCCCAGTTAGTTTGTAAACTCTTCAGGGGCAGAGGCCGGCTGTGCACAGCACAGTGCACAGTGGAGTCTTGATCTTGGTTGGAGCTTCTAGCTCAGTAATGCTCAGACTGAGGCTCAGGAGTGTCTCCTGTGGCTCTTTGCAGCACAGGATATTAAAGCACTGTGTGGTTTAACTATTAATCAATCAACATTATTAACCAAGCCATGAAAATTATATATATAAAAATATTTCCCTTGTCACACTGTTTAAATATGAACATATAGTACTATAGTAAATGAAACAATGAATTCCCATTCCTGTGGCTCTTTTGGATAACGTTGATTGCTAATTTGGCTCCTGAACCGTTGATGTCTGAGTATCCCTGCTCTAGCTGCTACTGTAATCATGATGACAATATGGAATATACACCATATCAACTGCAGGCCACCCACCTCCGGCAGGCTGCATTTTGGCCAAGTTCTTCCAGCCTTGTTTCATACACAGGCTTCTTTTAGCTTAAAAAAAAACAAAAACCTGTTTCCTTTCCCGGTGAGTAATTTAAGGACTAGACTGTTAGAAAAGCCAGAGTGAACGCTGGAGACAATTTTGCTGGCATTCTAAAAATGAGTTTTATTTTAAGTCCATGAATGTTTCTTTAAGTCTATTTTAATGTAGGCCTGAGTGCCTGGGGGTGACTGTGTAAAGGGCTTGTTTTTGTTAATGATGATTTTTAAATGCTGCCTCTTGGAAGTGCTACTCTCACCATCTTGGAAAATTCTCCGTCTGGGACCCGAGTTGCTCACGTGCTCCTTATTTTTTCCTTTCAGTGACACTGTTAGTCTATCGAGCCACTAATGACTTGGGGGACTGAGGCTCTGTTTCAAAGCCAAAATGCTTGAACATAAATCAGGAATATAACCATTGAAGCTAATGGAATTAACTCAGTGCAAGGGAGAGCAGAATCAGGCCCTGTCAATATGCTTTGGAAACAAATGAGGTAGTTTTTAAGTGATTGTATTAGCTTATATTTCTCGGAGTGTGTAGCAGTTGGCAGTCTATTCCATGACTGTCTGAGCCAGGGAGACGCTCAGTACTGATATTAAGCAGTCTGAGCTGAGAGCCAGGGGGAATGACAGGCTCCTTGTCTGTGCTCAGAAGCTTCAGTAAAGAATCCTCTTTATATTGACGATAGCTGAGGCCTGTCTCCACCATCAGAGACACCACAGGCTTAATGCTGCAAGGTATTGAGCATTTTAAGGTGTTCAGCACCGATCAGAATAATAAAAATACCTGGCTCCTATGTATGTGCTTTTCCTCAGGAGGTCTCAAGGTGCTTCCTAATCCTTACCTCAAAGGATTGTGATCCCCTGTTTACCATACACCATGACTAGCCCCACTGGAGCAGCTGGGATGTATGGTGCTGCTGACTGTGAGTAAGGACCCAGCCTGGCCCATAGTGTTTGAATTCAAAGGAATCCAAAGTACTTTAATAACTACGCTTCGAGATGGACTATGGCAGGTAGGTAGCTACCCAGTGCATGCGGTGTGAGGGCAAGTTATGGCAAAAAGCATTAATGCACTCCCTATGTTTGTGATGGGGGGGACACGGAGAGAAAGTGTGTGTGTGTGTGTGTGTGTGTGTGTGTGTGTGATGGGGGGACACGGAGAGAAAGTGTGTGTGTGTGTGTGTGTGTGTGTATGTATGTGTGTGTGTGTATATATAAAGTTTTTGGTGGGATTTATGCCACTATGGGTATGTCCACACTGGAGCTGGAGGTGTAATTCCCAGCTCGAGTAGACATACCTGTGCTAGCTCTGATCGCGTGAGTGTGCTAAAAATAGAAGTGTAGCCATGGAAGTGTGAGTGGCAGCAGAAGCCACCTCGAGTGTAGACGTAGGGTCTCAGACAGAACTGTACTAGGGGGGCTATCTCTTCTTGTCATCCATGCCGCCATGGCTACGCTTCTGTTTCCGAACACTAGCTCAGTCACTGCTAGCGTGGCTGTGTCTACCCGGACTGGAAATTACACCTCTAGCTCTAATGCAGACATCCCCTAAGTCACTTAGGTGCTTTCCATTTTTTTACCTGCTGTAAGTATTTGTTAAAGTATCTAATAGATTGTAACTTAATCGCTGCCATTTTCTTAGAACCTGAAATTTATCTGGAATACGTGCAACATTTCAAGCTTGTGATTCCATTTGGAGAATCCAACTTCATCTTCCATTGGAATCTTGATATATCACATTCCTACAGCTACAGAGGTAAGTAATGGTAAAGTTCTATTCGATCAGGGGTCTGCAACCTTTCAGAAGTGGTGTGCTGAGTCTTCATTTATTCACTCTGATTTAAGGTTTTGCGTGCCAGTAATACATTGTAACGTTTTTAGAAGGTCTGTTTCTATAAGTCTATAATATATAACTAAACTATGTAAAGTAAATAAGGTTTTTTTAAATGTTTAAGAAGCTTCATTTAAAATTAAATTAAAATGCAGAGCCCCTCATACCGGTGGCCAGGACCTAGGCAGTGTAAGTGCCACTGAATATCAGCTCGCTTGCCACCTTTGGTTGCCTACCCCTGTATTAGGTCATCTGGTGCAGCATTTCTGAAATGTGGCCACCGTGGCTTCATGTGGCTACCAGCAGATTTTTTGGCAGCTACAACAGCCTCCAAAGCTTGGGTGGAGATTGGGGAGGGGAAGGATAAGCAGCAGCCCCCTCCCTGCAGCACCCAGCTGTTGCTGCTGAATAGCTGTTACCAAGGGTAGTGAAACGTGCCTCTTTGGTGTTTGTGCACTGCTCAGCCTCTCTGGGGACTCTGGGCAATGCATCTGGAGATACATGGGGCTGGTTTGCATGGTGCCAGAGGCGACTCTTGTCTGTGGAGGCAGCTGTGGTGTTCGGTTGCCAGGGCCCTCCTCTGGGCAGCTCTCCCGCTCCCGCCAGTCTGGGATACGGGGAGCCTGGGACACTCCATGTGGCCGATGAGTTCCCGAGCCACCTTCCCCAGGACAAGCTCTCGCTGAAGGGCCGTGCGTGGGAGGCAGGGACAGAGAAATGGGTTTGTCAGAGCGGCCACCAACAAGAGTTGGTGGCCACATTCTGAGTTTATCTCTCAATGGCCAGTGAAAGATTGTTAATTACAACATTTCTATTATATAGATACCATCAGATTTTGAAGCTCTGTTTGGAACAGAGTAGTTACTTGAAGGTACTGCTGAATACTTGTGTGTCTTACTTTGTATCTGTCATACCATTTCAGAGACTTACTTGCCATGAATGAGGCTGTTTTACTAGTCCTTTTGAACTCAGTGTATAGATAACCTATGGAATGCCCTGCCACAGGATATTGTTAAAGCAGAAAGCTTTGTAACTTTCAAAAAAGTGGAAAAGTCATTTATGTGATGAAGGCCAGCAGGATAGATTTTCAAAAGTGAAAATGGCTCCTAACTCTCATTGGCTTTCTGTGCCATTTGTGTCAGTGAAAACCTACCCCAGTATCTTTAATTACACTAATCATGATAAAATTACAAAGATCATCAGTCCAGTCCTCATACTTCAAAGAATAAACTGATAATAGATAGGAACAAGAAACAATTTTCTCTCACTGCATTATTGTGAAACTAAGGGCACTATTGAGCTTGGGGTTGTTTTTCTGCTTGGCTTCCTTGCAAGCATCAGGAATTGGCCACTGTTAGGATACCAGACTGGATGGATCATTGATTTCTCCATGTATGTAGCTATTTTTATGTTAACTCTTTTATAGGTTTGTGACTCTTTCTTTCTTAGCTGAGCAAGATATTGGCAGATTCCCATATTCTTTATCTAGTACAGCACCTAACTCAATGGGGCCTCTACCAGGTTCGCCTCTATTAATAATAACAATAATTAATTGCATTTTTGGATCAGGGGTATGCAGTTCCTGGAATACAAAGGGAAGTGCCAATGTCAACAATACAAAGAAGTCATGTTCATCTACTCAAAAGTGATTGTGCATTTAAATTTTGAATGGAGGAGGAAAAAGAGCTTTATTAATTATTGTGCGTGAACCTGGGTGAAACGGCAGACGTTGCTGTTTTTAAAACTTCCCAGCTGTTCTTTCCTTTGTTCTGGGGACCGCTTGAAAGTTTGAGCAGTGATAAAAGCAAGGACTCTTAAAACAGTTTGCAGAATTGTAGGAGACTTTTAACAGCTGGTATGATAAAACACCCACATTTCCCCTGACAAATGTAAGCTTAACCAGTAGCTTTTAAGGAATGGGATTCATACTGAAGTCATAAAAGAAATAAAATAGTTAAGAGTACAGGTGACTTTCCATGTTTCTTCCAGCTCAGTAAAATTATAGCTATCCAGCTGGTGTCACACAAGTGCACATATATCATTCAGCATCAGACATTTAGAGAAATAATCACCTCTAATGTGAGAGTGAAGTTAATGAAAGTTTGAAGGCATTACACCAGTACTGTTGGATGTATAATCAGCATCGAGTTTTTTGTTGTTGATAATGAACCCCGGGCTTTTGTTTTGTTGATTTGTCTTGGTTTCTGGCTCTATCAACTGACATCTTAAACAAATCTATCTTCATTAGACATCTACTGAAAACAAATGCGCATTTCCTGGAAGCTAATAAACAGAGGAACTTTGTCAAATTCTTGTTCATTATGGTCCTGATTCAGCAAAATACTTAAACATGTGCTTAACTTCAAACATATGCTCTATGCTCATTGATTTATAATGGGGTGGGTGGGAAGAGGAAGTTATCCAAACTTTTTCTATATAATAGATAATGTTTAGGTTGAGTTAGAGTTGAGTTTAGGGTGAAGCTTCCAGTCCTATAAAATCTCCATTATATCTTGAATGACCTAAAAATATGGTAGGTACCTTAAAGCCACATTACATTTCAGAAACCTGTTGGTGCCTCCCTCACACACATATTCTCCTACACTCGTTTTAACCTCACGGTTTAATGATGCAGTTCTTGTCAACCACAGCCTAGGAGACTCCAGTACCTCTAATTCCATATCCAACTTGAATTGCACCCATAGTTACCTGCTGTGGTGGGAAACATATCACTCCTCTCAGACCTGCGGCTTGGTACCTGTTCCAAAATTTCTCCTAATCAAAGAGCCTGGTTGATTTTTGTTACTGGCATCTTTTCACACCAGCAGTTTCTATTCCCCAAAGACCCTTTTCTCTTATTATTCATCTTCCGGTAACAATAATAATCTGTGTCAAACAACCCGCCATTCCTTGTCCCAGTCTCTGCTTAAAACACATTTCCAAGAGGCATTTAGGAAATAATAGACTGAGTTCTGTAGTGGCAGTAGGACACCCTTCTATTTTTAAAAGGACACTGTGAATTTGATCTTTTTGAAATTATCTGTATTTTGTAGTAGTTTCTGATATCGTTTATTTATAATTCCTTAAAAGAAGGGTTTTATATGGGCTCTTCTAGTCCTCTGTGAAGAAGGACTGAAAGCTTAGGCCAGCTCTAAGTCTG
The DNA here is from genome assembly GCF_025201925.1 of Gopherus flavomarginatus. Classification (NCBI taxonomy): domain Eukaryota; kingdom Metazoa; phylum Chordata; order Testudines; family Testudinidae; genus Gopherus; species Gopherus flavomarginatus. The sequence goes on from NC_066620.1 coordinate 204,273,161, forward strand.
AGTATCAACTGACAATATGTCAGGCTTAATGCTGGCGGAACATTATTAAAATTAAGTGGTTAAAATTGCAGTAATATATGTAATTTTTGGACTTTCTTAAATGCTGGTGAGTGGGTGACTAATATGCATATGCTAATCTCTGAATTCTCATTTTAGGATAATATCTTTACATGTGTGTAACATAACTCTCACATGGTTGGGCCAGACCCCGTGATAACAAGAGCCATCAATCATTACTGAGTTTCTCCCATAAAAAATGGCTACATCCCTGAGCAAGGAGAGTGGTCAGTTGATACCCATTAAAAAGCAACATGTCTAGAGGAAACCCCTTGATTCTCAATACAGTACGTAGAACCCTGTTTACAGGACAGTGGAGAGGAGGAAACTGCCACCCAGGGAAGAGTTACACAGGATGACTTCACTGAAGAATTACCTCACGGACTCCCCCCTCCCCCACCAAATCACCTTTTGCATCTGTAAGATGTGGGGTCAGAACACTCACACGGCAGCGTTTTTGGATAAAAGCTGGCTAACGGAAGGAAACTTTTTTTCTACCAGATCCTAAGAGGAAAGGACTTTGTCTCCAGGTAAAGGACAACTAGCTGCCATAGCTGGGATAAGCCTCAGAAGCTGAATCTGTAAGTCTTGTTACTTTGAACAGAAATGTTATTAGCTAATAACCTAAGTTTGCCTTTGTCTGTCTGTGTCTTTAGAATTCTTAGCATTGTACAAATACATTTTGCTTCATTTTCATTTAATTAATAAAACCTAAACAAATTTATTCCCGGGTTGGTCTCCCCATTGCCTTATTGGATAAAGGAGGAAGATTTAAGGAGGAACTACCTGTGGTATGTGTCTAGTCCTTTGGGAGCAGAGGAACTTGAATTTTCTTTGATATTATGGTTGTCTTATGCTCCATTGTGTCTGGATCTTCTGCCATATACAATCTCACTCTGACACAGGGTTAATTAACAAACCCCAGCTTCATTGTGGCTGCTTACAACATGGCTTCTTCAGGCTCATGGCTTCTCAGACAGTTCCTCAACAGTGTCGCTTCCAAACTGTCTGCTGCCTGAAAGTGTCTGCTACCACTTTCATATTGTTACATCCCTTCTCTTTTACAGAAAACTGTCAAACACCTGAGCAATAACTGATAACATAATCTAACGTATTCCTTTCAGATGCTGACCGTTTTTGTGGTTACTGTGTTTATCACCATATCAGTTTGTCTAGCTATATACCTATACAACTTGGAAGACCATCACACAAAATCCCTCAGATGAGCAGGTCTTTTAACAACCCACCATCCTTTAGTACAGTATGGTTCACTAGTGCCTCCCTGGTGCTGTCTTCCTCCAATCTGGACCACCAGAGTCACTAGGCTTGGTGTTGCTGGCATATCCGTTGAAACACCCTCTTCCTCCTGTCTATCCTCTGGTACGCCCCTGACATTTTCTACATCTAACAACTCTGACTTGGAAGTCTCCTGCTGTAGAACTGTAAGATTTGTGTCCATACTGTCCTTACAGGTTTCCTTTATATTCCTGAGGTGCCTATGGTTTTGCCTCACTATCTGTCCGTATCCATTTGCACTTGATATACGATATTTGCACTTAATATGTTTCCTGGTTGCGTCACTGTAGCTTTTTGCCAGAACTTATCCATTTTTGTTAATGGTTGTATATGCACTTTGTCGCTCGGCTCCAGAATGGGCAGATCTCTCATGTATCTGTTGTAGTAAAACACTTGTCTTTTTTGTTGTTTTTTCTGTAGTTCACCAAGTGAAGCACCCAAATACACAGGCTCTGACAACCTGACAAGAGTGTCTTCATTCTCTGGCTCATCAATCGTTGGGCCAGACTAGAATTTAGGCCTTGTGAGGGAGTATTCCTGTGATCTAGTAGTGCTGAGTATGAATCAGCCTCTGCAGTTTTTACTGCTGGTTCCACTCTGCCATTGTTTTGAGGCTACTCCTGTGAAGATGTTACCAAAATCGCAGTCCTTATTGAACTTCCATAACTGGATAAGGAACTGGTTAAAGGGGAGACTCCAGAGGGTCGTATTGAAAGGTGAACTGTCGGACTGGAAGGAGGTCACCAGTGGAGTCCCTCAAGGATCGGTTTTGGGACCGATCTTATTTAACCTTTTTATTACTGACCTTGGCACAAAGAGCAGGAATGTGCTAATAAAGTTCGCGGATGACACGAAGCTGGGGGGTATTGCTAACACGGAGAAGGACAGGGATACTATTCAGGAAGATCTGAACCACCTTGTAAACTGGAGTAATAGAAATAGGATGAAATACAATAGTGAAAAGTGCAAGGTCATGCATTTAGGAATTAATAATAAGAATTTTGGATATACGTTGGGGGCGCATCAGTTGGAAGCGACGGAGGAAGAGAAGGACCTTGGGGTACTGGTTGATAGCAGGATGACTATGAGTCGCCAATGTGATACGGCTGTTAAAAAAGCAAATGCGATTTTGGGATGCATCAGGCGGGGTATTTCCTGCAAGGATAAGGAGGTGTTAGTACCGTTGTATACGGCGTTGGTGAGACCCCATCTGGAATACTGTGTGCAGTTCTGGTGTCCCATGTTCAGGAAGGATGAATTCAAACTGGAACAGGTTCAGAGACGGGCTACGAGGATGATCCGAGGAATGGAAAAACTGCCTTATGAAAGGAGACTCAAAGAGCTTGGCTTGTTTAGCCTGGCCAAAAGAAGGCTGAGGGGGGATATGCTCGCCCTATATAAATATATCAAGGGGGTTAACGTTAGGGAGGGAGAGGAATTATTTAAGTTTAGTACTAATGTAGCCATGAGGACGAATGGGTATAAACTGGATATTAGGAAGTTTAGACTTGAAATTAGATGAAGGTTTCTGACCATTAGGGGAGTGAAGTTCTGGAATAGCCTTCCGAGGGAAGTAGTAGGGGCAAAAGACTTTCCTGGCTTTAAGACAAAGCTTGATAAGTATATGGAGGGGATGTTATGATAGGATCGTTAATTTGGGCAATTGATCTTGAATTACCATCAGACAGGTCTGCTCAATGGTCTGCGGGGAGATGTTGCATGCGATGGGTACTGAGTTGCTGCGGAGAACTCCTTCTTGGGTGCTGGCTGGTGACTCTTGCCCACATGCTCAGGGTTTAGCTGATCGCCATATTTGGGGTCGGGAAGGAATTTTCCTCCAGGGCGGATTGGCAGGTGCCCTGGAGGTTTTTTGCCTTCCCCTGCAGCGTGGGGCACGGGTCGCTTGCTGGTGGTGTCTCTGCAGCTTGAGGTCTTCAAACCATTTTTGAGGATTTCAATAACTCGGTCCTGGGATAGGGGTTGTATAAAATTGGATGGGTGGGGTTCTGTGGCCTGCCTTGTGCAGGAGGTCAGACTAGATGATCAGATTGGTCCCTTCTGACCTATGAGTCTATGAGTCTATGAGTCTATAACTCTTCTGAAAAAAAACTCTGTGGTCCATTGTCAGAACACACGATATCTGGAATCCCATCCATGCAAAGTGTGTTTTTATCTTCCATATGACTGTTCTGGATCCTGCGTCTGTCTGGTAAATTGTCTACCTCCCAGAAATTGGAAAAATAGTCTACAATGATCATGTATCCTTTGCCTTGAATGGTAAAAAAATCCACTTCCCACTTTCGCCCATGGTTTTTCTGGAACTTCATGTTGTCGCAGGGTCTCTTTCAGTTGACGGTCTTCCCAGGATATGCATATATCACACTTTTCCATGAATGTCTATAATCATTCCTTCATTTCTGGCCAGTATATAATCTTTTTGGCTCACTTTAAGTAACCCTCAATTCCCAGGTCTGATGACTGAACTTTTGTATAATCTCATTTCTAAAAGATGCTGAAATAATTACTTTTTTTCATGGCTATATAATGCCATTCTGTACACACAACTCATCCCTTATCTGAAAGAATGGTGCCTCTTTAGATAGCTGGTCTTTTGTGGCTGGCCATTCTTGTAGGATCATGAGATTCAATGTCTGCAGCATTCTGACTTGCTCTGTATCTCTCTCAGCCTTTCTTCTGAGATAGATAAGTACTGTATCATATTTATTGTCTCCACATCAGCCTCTACGGATCCCTCTTTGCTGGGTTGTGGCAGATATGCATGGCTTATGGTGTCTGCCAACTTCAAGTCTCTGCCTGGGCAATACTTGATCTGTACATCATACCTCTGCAATTGCATCATCATCATCTGCTGTAAGTGCTTTGGTGCGCTGAGTGATGACGTTCTCTACATTCTTTTCAGAGGTTTACTGTCAGATTGTATTTCCACTTTGCAACTGTAAGTGTATTGGTCAAACTTTTCCATTCCAAACAGTATTGCTAACAACTTTTTTTCAATTTGAGCATAGCCCTCCTCTGTCACAGACAATACTCTGCTTGCAAACTTGACAAGTTGTTCCTCTTGCCGACTGATAGCCCCTAGATCTGACTCGGATGCATCACAGTGCAGCATCAGGGATTCCTCTGTGCTGTAATGTTTCAAAATGAGAGCTTTCCCAATTATTTCTTTTACCTTCCGGAATGCTTGCTCCTGTCAGTCCATCCATTCCTATAAGGCAGGGGTTCCCAAACTTGGTTCCCAAACTTGGCTTGTTCCGGGTAAGCCCCTGGCAGGCCGTGAGGCGCTTCGTTTACCTGAGTGTCTGTAGGTATGGCCGCTCACAGCTCTCACTGAGACGCTCAGGTAAACAAAGCGTCTCGCGGCCCGCCAGGGGCTTACCCTGAACAAGCCGTGAACTAAGTTTGGGAACCCCTGCTATCAGGTGTCTCAATGTGTTAGCTGTCTCAGCAGCTGTCTGGCAGATCTCAGACAGATGTTAGCAAAACTTTGCTAAATAATTGACTAGTCTCAGGAATCTTTGGACTCCTTTGACGTTGCTGGGTCTTGGCATTTATCTAATTGCCCTCACTTTCAGGCCTTTGGAAGTCAACAAATGTCCAATATGTGGCACCTAGGTTACTCTCAACCTGAGCTTGTCTATGTTCAGTTTAATATTCTCATCTCTGTAAAAGCTGTAGTAATTAGTAGTCATGATGTCGTTGTGATTCTTCTGGATTGTAATCTTCCCGCGCTATCAGTACATGATCTGCTATAGTCCAGATCCTGGTCAGGCCCTCCAATGCTTGGGTCACTCTGCTCTGTAATAGTTTTCTGGTGCTGGACTGACTCCCATTGGCATCCTTAATCTTCAAATAATTGGAGTCTTCATCCAGTTTGATGTGCCAGAATCCACATTTTGCATTGCATACTGTAAAAAGTCTCATTTTAGACCAAACTGGTAATATGTCCTTACTTGTAGGCAGAAGGAAATGGCTACCCATTTCAAAACTTTGTTTAATGTCTTTGGGTCTATGCATATTCTTAGTTTTCTGGATGGCTTTCTTACCACTATCCGACTGCTTATCCAAGACTGCTCCTCTCTACAGGCTGTATAATTCCATGATTGTCTAGGCTCTGCAGTTCGTATTTCAGTGGCTGTAGTAAGGCAATAGGTACTTTTCTTTTTTGGCAATTTAACTGGTGTCAATCTCTATTTTATAAACACTGTCCAGTCATCCATCTCCCTGAAATACATTCCTATACTTCCTGTGTATCATCACCTGATCCCAGGTAATGTCATCTAAGGAATCTTCAGTCACTCTGCTATCCACTTGCATTATGTTTTGGAATTATACTTATATCAGGTTGGTGGCTTGGGTGGCCTTGCTGCCCAGAAGTGGTACTGCAATCTCATCATCTATGACCACAAAGTCCAGTCTGTATTTCTTTTTGTTCGTTGAATTTCTTAATATAATTGTACATTTCCCCAGGGGCTTCAATGTGGTATGAATGTACATTGGTAAAAGCTGGCTAGTCTCTTCTAACTGTATGTCTGGGTTCAACAGACTGGTTGGGATAATATTACAACTTCTGCCACCATCTAACTGAAATTATATCGCTTTCTTCACAAGTAACATGATTCCATGCAACTCTTTCAGATGCCTACTAGGGTCTTCTTGCACTGTGTTTACCCACTGTTTGGTCACCCACATAATGTCCTCATACTCTCTGTTGCTCTCTTCAGTTACTGTGTATACCTGGGATTTGTTTTTCTTCTTTCTGGACAAACATTTGACTGCAAGGTGATTAAATTTGTCACCTATATGGCATTTTCCCCTATAAGCCAGACACCTCTTTTTCTGTCTTACATGTTTTCTTCCATAGTACTTGCATGTTTCTGTACCATTGTCATCTACTAAAGTTGTATCTGGTTTTGATTTCTGTTTCTTATGTATTGCATGGACAGTTTCTCCTGACTGCATTTCCAGGGCTCCAGTCCTCTCTTTGAATAGGTCTGTAGCCCTTCATTTCTCCAAGCTTTTCCTCAAAGTTAGGTCAGCTTCCCTTAGCAGCCGCTCTCATACTTGTGACTGTCAGATCCCAAACACCATCTGCTCTTTTATCAATGAATCTTTAATATTTCCAAAATTGCAACTGGCTGCTAGCATGTTTAAATTTTGGTGCCATAATCCTCTATACCCTCCCCAGCTGCATGATCCTGAGTAAAGAAATGATATTATTCCACCATTTCATTCTTCCTGGGAGTACAGGGAATATTAAAACAGCCTGTTACTGCTTCTAAGGTGTGTTGAGCTTGGGAAATTTCTGTGCAGTCTCGCTTCTTTCTCTCCTTTTTCTAATCAGTTTTATTTTCTAAGCATCCTCTTTATCTGTCATAGTAATCTCTTCAAATTCCTCCTCCCAGCTCTTCTGTGCCTGAGCTAAATTCTTAGATTGCATTGATTTTAGAGGTAGGAAAGACTTATCATGTCCTCCTGTTGGGGCCATTCGAGGATTGATCCCTATGTGGGATTCCTGGTCCTCGGCAGAGAACAACAGAGAACCCTGGAGCTTACCCTCTAAAAGCAGATGCCCTTAAACTTTAGTTAAAGAATCATCTTTTGCTGTAGTAGTACTGTGGATTAAATCTTCGGTGAGCCAGCCAACAGAGAGTGACCTATGCACTATGAGCAAGGTCTACATGGTATCCAGTAAGGGGCATAAACAGAAACACATGGGTCCTCCTCACGTTACATATTTCCCCATCCAGCTCCACAGCAAAACTCATCTTCAAACTTCTGAGATTCACAGGGCTTCAAATCCGGCTTGCCCAGCCACCTACCAGTGAAGTATTGTTCCTGCCTGTGTGTTCTCCAGAGCTCTGTCCATCCAGTGACTCAAGAAATGTCTCTTCCATCACTTCCCGGAGGGAGATTATTATGCAGTTTAAGAATACAGCTGAGCTCACTTTTAGCCAAAATAGATTTCACCATTAAGAAATGTTTAGAAAACTGAGTTGGAGAGCTCCTGATTTACAGCTGTCAAACATAACAGGTTTCAAGATGGTTAACTAGGAGAATGTCACATAGATTGTAAACTTTTGGGGGCAAGGACCATTGCTTTGTTATGTGTTTGTACAGCCCCTAGCACAAGAGGATCTGGGTCCATCACTGGGGCTCCTGGTGTTACCACAATACAATAATAATAGTTAATAAGTTAACATTTTCAATAGAGTCTTAAAAGGAACTGCCCATGGAGATTCTGATGGGTTCCTGGCCTCTCTTAAGGTCTAAATGCAGTCTATGTCTTATTGGGTCAAGCTAATTAGAAAAAGACTTGCAATTCCCTGGTGAGCTTTAATCCAAGGCCAACTGCGAGTAAAAGAGATATAAGCCTGAATGTGACCTGAAGAGCATAGAACATGCCAACTCAGAATGAGAAGACCTTGCCCCGACCAATTTCAAAAATGGCTGTGTCCATTATTTCTTTTACCCTGCTTATTTATACTTTATTATTATTTGTAGCTTCTGGAGGCTGCGATGAAGACTGGGTCACCATTGCACTAGGGGATGTACAAACATATAGTAAGTGACAGTCTTTACCCCAGAAAACGTATCTCTAGAAAGACAAGAGAGAGAAGTGGAATGGCCTACCTAGGGTCATGCAGTAGAACCAGAAATAGAATCCCAGTCTTATGATTTCCACTCTAGTTCCTTATCTACTAGACCACACTGCCTCTCAGCATTTAATTATTCATCCATAATTGCTCTAGGAAGCACATTTGTTATCTACTGGCAATCCTCAGCTGGAAGGCATTCCAGCTGCAATTTTCTTTTTGTAATTCTGAAGGAAACAAATTGCTTCTGTGTGATTTATGGAATTTTAAGAAGCCTCATACAGAAGATGTTTTCTGATGTTCATCTTGCAAGTGTCATCACTGGCGGTAATGCTCCAACCTTAGAATGCATGGAGCATGCTTCCAGGATCTAATTAACATTATTAGCAGGATGCTCTGATCAGTTGCCAGCATCTATCCTTCACAACACTAACCATAGATTTCCCCCCCAGTCTGCGTGGGCATATTTAAGTAGTATTCTGAAGTTTATTATCAAGCTATTTTTATAATTCATGAATATTTTATGGTGAACAAGGGAACACATCTTAATGTGATTCCACATATCCTGATAAGCAATAAAACCCTAAAGGGCAAGCAAGCGAGAGCCTGTTTTTTGTGTTAGAAATTATTTGTATCCACTGTTAGGTTAAGACCTAGAACATTTGCCATCTCCAATGAAGTTAAATATCTTTTACACCTTGTTACAAACAATGGCAGCTGAGCTCAGAGAGCAATCACTTGGGGCGCCCTGCTAGACTGGGTGGAGGAGGACAGAAAAATTCTGGGGTAGAATGTGGCAAAAAGACAGCCTCATTGGTTTGGATTTTGTGTGTATCCTGGGTTTCTGAGTCTCCTACATGTGATTCCTTATTGTTCTCATAGAGATAGACAGTAGTAATGTAATGTACTAATATAATTGAGTGAATACTTCAAATTGTAAACAAATTTGCTTTGACTGCGTTCATACCCATTTTGTTTGCTTGCCAAGGATATTTTAGTGGCTGTGACTGAGCAGGTCTTTTCAGGATCCCCTCTGCTCATCCCAAATAGGGTGGGGGCTATGAAAGGTGCCCCAAACAGGCTGTCTCACACTCTTCCTATTGGATGGCTGTATCCAATGGGGCCACTCAACTTTGCTGCCAAATAAGAGCTATAAAGCAATGAATTTCGCCACCTGGAATGTCCGCACTCCTATGGAGTCTCAGCACAGTGAATGCTCAGAAAGAAGCACAGCCATAATTGACAGAGAATTGGCAAGACTCAGCATTGACATTGCAGCCCTTAGTGAGACCCACCAGGCCGAGGGCCAATTAAAAGAGGATGGAGGTGGCTCCACCTTCTTTTGGAAAGGAAAGCCACCTAAAGAGAGACGCATTCATGGGATTGGCTTTGCCATCAAAAATAAGATCGCCAGTCAGCTTTTGGAGCTTCCCCTGGAGATCAAAGAGCGTCTCATGACTCTTCGGCTTAAGCTCAGCAACAACCAATATTCCATGGTCATCAGTGCACATGCCCCAACTCTCGATTGTGAGGAAGACAACAGGGAGCAGTTTTATAGTGCAGTTGATGCAGTCCTTACAGCCACACCTAAGGCAGACAAACTCATCCTTCTGGGAGATTTCAATGTCAGAGTTGGTTGGGACTCCCAACTCTGTAGTGACACAATAGGCAAAGGAGAGGTGGAAATGGTATTCTCCTCCTCAGCAAATGTGTGGAGAATGACCTGCTCATCACAAATACCATCTTTAGGCAGAGCAATAAATTTAAGATCATCTGGAAACATCCTTGGTCCAAACACTGGCACCTCCTTGTCTAATATTATAGTCAGAGCCCGATATAACACCAATGTCCGTATAACACAAGCCATGAGAGGTACAGATCACTGTTGGACAGACCATCAATTAGTAAGATCGATCATGTATCTGCAGGTCGCTCCACCGTACCACAAAAACCCAAAGATTAAGCGAAAGCAATACAACCTCAAAGCCCTTCAAAACCAACCCAGCTGTGAGATATTCTCTCACTTCCTGACAACATCATTGACATTCAAGAGCACTGGGGTCAACTTAAAGACACCATTCACAGTGCATCTGCTGAAACCACAGGATATTCCACTCATTGGCACCAAGACTGGGTTGACGAAAACAAGAAGGAAATCCTAGCATTAAATCAACAGAAAAAAAATGCATTCTGTAACTGGCAAAATTATTCCTCTAACCAATGAAAACATAAGGTCTATCATCTGCTCAAAACTGAAGTCCAAAGGAGGCTACATGACATCAAAAACAAGTGGTGGCAAGAGAAGGCCTCTGAGATCCAGGGTTTCATAGACCAGGATGACATGAGAAACTTCTTTCAAGCAACAAAAGTTATATATGGGCCAAGTTCCAAAGGCCCAACCACTTGCCTCAAGGACAATGCAGCCATTAAACAATGCTGGAAGGAGCACTTTGAGAGCCTACTAAACCACGACTCCACAGTTTCTAAAGACACCATTGAGTTCATTTCACAATGCCCAGCAATGGAATACCTTGCTGATTCCCCATCTTCTGAGGAAGTCCAGTGTGCCATCACCTGGACAAAAAATCACAAGACACCAGACCCAGATGGCATCCCAGGTGAGGTTTTTAAAGCTGGTGGAACAATGCTCCAGCACAAACTTTGCCAGCTCCATGACGAAATCTGGACCTGCGAAGAAACTCCACCTGACTTGAAGTACGCCAACATTATTACAATATTCAAGAAAGATGACAAATCTTTGTGCAGGAACTACAGAGGTATTGCCCTCCTCTCTATTGCAGGGAAGATCCTTGCTTGAATCCTACTAAACTGTCTCCTCCCCCTTACCAGGGCTGGCTACAGGTACCAGCGCAGGAGGCAGGTGCTTGGGGCGGCCAATGGAAAGGGGCAGCAAGTTCGGGTCTTCGGCAGCAATTTGGCAGTGGGTCCCTCAGTCCTTCTTGGAGGGAAGGACTGGCTGCCAAATTGCTGTCGAAGAATGAAGCGGTGTGGCAGTAACGCCGATCGCGGCTTTATCTTTTTTTCTTTTGCCTCTTGAGGTGGCAAAAAAGCTGGAGCCGGCCCTGCCCTTTGCTGAGGAACTCCTCTCCAAATCACAGTGTGGCTTCAGGCCATCCCAAGGCACAACCAACATGATTTTTGTGGCACGACAGATTCAGAAGAAGTGCAGAGAACAACACCAGGAATTGCTCATGGCATTCATCGACCTAACCAAGGTCTTTGACTCTATCAATTGTGATGCCCTATGGAAGGTGCTGTGTAGGTTTGGCTGTCCTCAGAAATTCATTTCCATCATTAGACTACTTTGTGATGAGATGACTGCAACCATTTTGTGCAATGGCTCAGAGACCAAATCATTCATCATTCGCACTGGTGTCAAGCAGGGCTGTGTCATTGCTCCAACACTGTTCTTCATTTACTTTGCCATGATCCTAAGTCTCATTCATGATCATCTTCTTGATGAAATTGGGATTGACTATAGTATGGATGGCCAACTCCTCAATCTCCAAAATCTTCAAACAAGAATTGGCATCACTGATTTCAGTATGCAGACGACTGTGTCAATATCGCACACACAAAGGCCAACCTGCAAAGTACAGTACCCTAAGTCTTTTTGCAGATGCTTATCACAGCCTGGGTCTCTCTCTCAACATCAGAAAAACCAAGGTACTCTACCAGCCCTCACCTGCACAAACTTCTTCATACTCCACAAATCACCATTGGCAGAGAACTCCTGGAAAATGTGGATCATTTTCCATGCCTTGGCAGCCACCTCTCTCAAACAGCCAGCATTGACACAGAAATCAAATACAGGGTCTGCTGTGACAGCACATCCTTTGGAAGACTACAATTATAGAGATCTGCAAACAGGCACCAAGATCTTGGTTTACAAGGCAGTTGTTATCCCCACCCTTCTCTATGGGACCTGGGTAACCTACAGATGACATCTCAAGCATCTGGAGTGGTTCCAGTAGTGCTGCCTCAGGAGGATTCTCAGGATCAGCTGGGAAGACCGACACACTAACAGTGTTCTCTCTGCAGCCAGCATCAAGAGTATAGAAGCGGAGGTCATGAAATACCATCTCCCCTCGGCTGGCCACATATGCCTGATTTTTGCCTCCCAAAGCAAGTACTCTTCTCTCAGTTAAGTCAGGGAAGATGGGCTTGTGGAGGGCAGTGGAAAAAATTAAAAGGCATACTGAAAATACATCTTACAAAGGGAAGCATCAACCCAACAAACTAGGAGGATTCGGCACGGAACAGAACACCGTGGCACCACACAGTACACCAAGCCACAGCCCACTCTGAGAAGAACAGATGTGCTCATGAGACAGAGAAACAACAAAGGAGGAAAGAAAGAGCACAATACTTCAGCCAACAACTATGTCTCCTCCAAGATCACACATATCATTTCTGTGGAAAAATCTGCAGGGCACGAATTGGGCTCCTCAGCCACCTAAAATCACTACCAGTGAACCCCCTTGGCAGACATCATCCTTGCATCAAGGGATAGTTGAAGAGTATAATTAGAATCTCCAGAGTTATAGTACTAAGTATGAGAAAATAAAGAAGAGTTTTGGAAGGACTATAGACCCTCAAGATTATGGTCAGAAGCCAACCTCCAACTCTTGTGGTCAGAGGAAATTTTCCATGGGCTCATGTTATGCCCTAGCTACCCGCTGCAGGGTTTCTCCCTCTGAATCAGCTGGTATTCACCATGATCAAAAAAGGACACTGTGCTAAATGGCCTACTGTTCTGATCCAGTGTGAGTGTTCTTGTGTTCAAAACTCCCTCTGAAATCAATAAGTATTTGAGTGAACAGGGATTGTGTCAAAACTGAGGAAGAACCTGTATTTGGCCCTTGGTATGTAAAGTGCTTTGGGATCATTTGGTATGAAAAAGATCTGTATAAAGCTAAGATGTTTCAATATTTCAGGACAGAATTGATTAGACAGGGGCCAAATTTACCAAATTACGTGTTAGAGGAACTCATCATCATCTTTTAGAACTCTACTGGGCAAAGAAGATGAAGGAAAGACAGCAGCATGTATAATGGTCTGCAACACAATTATTGGTCCAGTCCAGCTGACCAGCTATAATGAAAGAAAATGATGTTTGTTTTTGAGTCATTTTTTTTAAAAGATATTGAGATTAATCAAGAAGCAGAGAGAAACACTTCTGTCCTTCCTGTCTTGCAATGTTCTCACTTTCTTTAGGGCATGGTGCCAAAACTGCTCGAAGAAGGCTGAGGTGTGAAAACTTTCCAGGACAAAAGGACTAATGTATTTCAAGTAAATGGAGAAGATTTCTGTAGCCACCCTCAGGTTTAATAATGGTGATGAGACTTCCTGTGCCATCATGCAATGGTACTTCACATGAGCAGAAAGCCGCTCAGCTTAAGATGAAACATTAGATGGTGGGCCTTGTAGGCTCTGCAGACTAAAAGGTTGCACCTATAATGCAAATAACTGGGGACTGCAGGCAACATTTTAGATTCTGTGGGCTGCATTTGAACCACCTCTGTTTTTCTTAAAAATTTCCAATTAGCCATTGTAAATGTTTAGTAAGCACATGGGAATTCAGGTTGCATGTTGTATTGCCAACCCCAAACACTCAAAAATCATGAGTCGGGCCGCAAAGATTGGCTTTAAAAACATGAGGGGGCTTTTTTTTTAACAGTAATACATTTCAGGTTCTTTTGTTTGCCTTCTGGTTTCTGAATCTTTAGGATACACTTGGGTCATGTTCTAAAACTTTTCTCTGCAAGCATGAGGGTTAAAACGAAACCGGAGATTCTCATCTAATAGCACAAATCCAGGAACCTGGAGCTTTAACACATGAAATCTCGTGATAAAATCATGAGAATTGGCAACACTCAATTGACCTCATGAGCACTCAGCTCAGTCAGAGTCTGCTCAGGTTCCTGGAACTATCTAGTTCACATTGGGCATACTCAGAAACCTGACAAAATCATTAGCTTGATCACTGCCATACTTAGGGTGACCAGATGTCCTGATTTTATAGGGACAGTCCCAAATTTTGGGTCTTTTTCTTATATAGGCTCCTATTATCCCCCACCCCCTGTCCTGATTTTTCACACTTGCTGTCTGGTCACCCTAGCCGTACTTGGTAAATATACTCAAGTCACCAAGCAACTGGTAGCATTAATAGCTGTTATGTAGTGTTAATGGATGGAAGTTAAATTCAGCTAAATTCATTAATTCATCGTGGAAAAAATACAGTAGCTCTGTGCATTGTTCCTTTAGCGGTGGACTGTTTTCACAAGTTTTACAGCTTTTTTTGTAGTAGGAAGTTTCCTTCAAGTGAACATAAGACTATTTGATGTTACAATAAACCATTCTGCTGGCTCAAATCAAAGATGAGGCACAAAGGTGTTGTAAAAATCTCTGAGTCAATGAAAGACAGCTGGTTGAATCATTTCCCAGTTTTTCATATGACTCATAAATATGTTACACAGTGAGGAAATTCCCTGAAAGCTTTTTGGCAGGCGCTACCAGTCTGACCAGTAGCTAAGAAACACATAACCCTCCAGTTAGAGGAGGGAAGAAAAGAAAACGAAGACACTGCCTTAGGGCTTAAAAGTGGGGGTCATTTTAAAATGCAGTCCTATGCCCTGCCACTGTGGTCAGAACAATTCTGCTTGAGGGACCAGAAGATTTAAAGGATAGTTTTGTAGCTGTAAAATATACACAGAACAGTCTCTCTCTTTTTTGCCCCACTTATACTTATAAACACACAAGGCCAGATCCTCAGCTGGTGGGAGTCAGTAGAACTATATTGATTTACTCCAGGGGACAGTCTGGCATGTACAAGCAATGTATGAGCTTGATCACGCCTCACTTTAACCAAGTGTGTCATGGGGAAGAGGGGGACACAGTGCTCAGCAAGCCAGGACTTTTTTCCTACCAGCTCACAGATTACTTTGTGGCAAAAACTGTTTCTTATGTTGAGCTGGTTGAAACTTTTTAAATAATAACTTTGTTGTTGAAAAATTGCCCTTTTTAATAAGACATATTCTTAAAAGGTGTTTTTTCATTTTCTGATTTTGTTTGTTTATTTTTGAATGAAGCTAGAAAGCAAAAAAAATGTTTTTTGTTTGTTTTTACTTTCCACTTTTGACGTTTATCATTTTTCACTTCCCCCCTCCTCTTTCTCTTGGTCCCCTACCCCTTTTCCAAGTGGCACAGTAGGAGGAAAAATGAGATAGTGGGAATGGGAAAAAAAGACGGGAGAAATGGAACTTGTCTACACAGCTTTACCAAAATTGCTGTACCAGCAGTGCCCTGTTAGTGTAGATGCAGCATATACGGACAGAAGGAGTTTTACTGTCAGCATAGTAATACTGAATGCCATCAGGTGTGGTGACAGAAGCACTCTTCTGTCGGCATAGCTGCATCTACACTGGGATTTTTGCCGGCATAGGAGTGGGGGGTTTTCACACTCCTGACTGACAGAGCTATGCTAGCAAAATTTTGGAGTGTTGACGTGACCGAGGAAAACAGAAAAAGCCCAAACTGTGCAAACAAAACATTTAAATGAAAATATTTCTATAAAAAGTTTGAGATAAAAAATAGTTGCAAACGTTTTGAGTGACTAGAACCCATGGAATGAAAATGACAGCAAAATCCCTGAAAATGTTCACAATGTTTTTTCTATTTATTGACCAGCTCTGGTTATGGCTGTAAAATGCATAGAGTCAGAACACTGGGGCCTCTAGGTGCTACCACAATATAAATTATAATAAGAAAAGAAAGATTTCAATTGAATGGATACAAGTCGTAGAATTATAGCAATGTAGGGATAAGGCACCTCCTCCAGTCCAGGGGCACCTTTTTACTGGCCATAAGGGCAAGTGTGTGGGGGGAGGGGGAGGAGGCAGAGAAGATCGAGTGGGGGGGCAGGGTCTTGGGGGCAAGAGATGGCACTTTAGCAGGGTCTTGGGAGAAGGAGCAGCGTGAAGGCAGAGGCTCTGGGAGATGGGGTGGCACGAGGGCAGGGCCTCAGGGGAAGGGGTGGGGTGGAGTCTTGGGAGAGGGTGGTGTGTGGGGTGGGGTCTTTGGGGGAAGGGTGGTTTGGGGGTGAGGTCTCAGGGGGAAGGGCGGCATGTGGACGGAGCCACGGTTCGGGTGCTGGTGACTCACCTCACTTTTAGGAAGCTTCTGCCATTCCTGGTCCAGTCCCTTGCACTGAGGCAGAACTAACTATTAACTAGACTATTAAGTCATTTCTTATTCTAAATACAGAGAAATAGCACAGAATGCCGGATACTAGAATGTTGACTTTTCAATGGCAACCACTGTTTTATACCTTGATTGCTAGTGACAGCTAAAGTTAAATGTTGCCTAAGCATTCTGTTCTAAAGCCCTGCTCTGAGTTGCTTAGAACTATCCAAAAATGTCCCTTACTGGGGTGATGTGTTCCACACCTAAGCCACGATGTTCAAAAACAGAAGAAAAAATTCTTGCTTCACATTTTGAAAAGCTTTAGACCTGAAATGGCTGGGTGTAGGAAGCTGTTGTTTGAGCGAGAAATAGCCCTTGCTGAGAAGAAGTGCTTTTGAAAGCTCCAGTGAAAAGCATGTTATGATTAGTCTAGCCTGGGAGACTTTGAAAACCATCCTTTATACATGCTCAGTGAATTTTAACAATAACAGCAGCACTTTTAAAGCAATGAGATGAAGGCAGGTCAGGGTAAATTATGCATGAGAGTGCAGTTAGCTGGAGATCTCTTAAGGTGAGCACCCTACACCCACAGAAGCCCTGGCTTCATTTATTATTGGTATTGCATGGCGTTCGGTGATCCTTTGCCTCATTTACTGGGCATCTTGTACATAATATAAGCGACTTTCATGGACTCTCTCTGCACATCATGAATTTATTCTGTGTGTTGTTATTAATGTCTTTCATGGGCTTTCATGTCTATCTGGCATAAACATAGTAGTTAATACACAACACTACTGCCCAGCCATACCATATCTAAAGGTGCAGAAATATTTTTGTACTATATTGTGCTATTTAAGGGCTAGTATCATGTCATTAATAACTCTCTCATGAAGCCTACACACCAGAAGGAACGGAATTAAGGTTGCATATGGAACTTTAACTTTGGCATTTCCACGCATAAAGTAAACTCTCGCTGGACATTAACATTCTGCTATCATTTAAATTAACTTAAACTGAGCTATGCCACTACACCAGTGGGGGATCTGGCCCCCTACAGTTTGCATACATTCACTCAGACAACTGTAGACACCCACATATAAACACATATTCACATATATTATTCACCATCACTGATCAGTTTATATTCATACACAATCAGGAATGCATGCACACACAAATTCAATGGAACCCTGTTTTACCCTTGATACATTAAAAAAGTCCAAAAGAAGCATAAATGACATTTTCTCACTTTGGAAAATGGTCAGCAGCAAAAATGGATTGCATTTCAATGACTTGGCCTTGTTTATTCATACAAAATTCAAAAGAATTAGAGTTTAAATAAATGAAACTCCACAGATTTGTGTCTATGAAATGCAGCTCTTTTTAAGAAACAGACAGCTGATGCCTTGACGAAGCTCATCAATGGATGGGGAAGCTTTCATGACACCCGTGGGTATACATTCAATTAAAGGGGCTCAGGAATTTGGTCTGGTTGACAGCACAGCAATTCCAGCTCGATACATCCCCCTAAAAAAGCATCCCCATCTCATCCCAGATTTGGCTTCAAATTGCAGCATGAAAACATGTCCAATCAACTGGTTTAGCAGCAAAAGCAAAAGCAAAATCTCTAGGAATTCAGAAACCATTATTAGGCCTGCTTTCCAGATTTTCTGTTTTCTTTTATTTTAATTTAGTAAAGGAAGTGGAGGCAAATAGTTTAATCACAACCATCCCTAGGGGCAATTTAGAATAATTTTCTCATTAGGCAATATAATATGCAGTATAACTAATGTTTAATCAGATGACAGCTAGAAAGGCCTGTGCAGCCGCTGCAGTAAAATGCGCTTTCTGTTGCCATGAACAGTTGTATGGGAATCATCTTGTCTCCTTGCATTTTGCTCTTTTGTCAGTGGGTGCTTGGAAAATGCTGCCTTGTGGTCAGACTGTCTTCTAAAAATAAGTGAACTAAAATGATATATATAGGGGAACTCCAAGATTGTTAGGCCCCAGGGAGCCTGACTGCACAAAGCCGGGGGGGGGGGGGGGCGTGAAAGGCAGGAAGTATTTGGGGAAGGAGGAGAAAATGAAAATACAAGAGGTAGAAAATATGAGCTATACAAAGCTAGTGGGAGAAATGCATCCAGGTACCACAGGGATGGGCACAATATAAGTATGTAGATCAGTGATGCTCAAACTTTTTCAGTCCACTCTCCCGCCATCCGCCATTAGTAACAGAATCTGGCCAGGCTCCCCCGCCCCCACATTACTTCACAGCCAAGGCTTCCTCAGCAGTGGAGCTTGGGCTGAAGGGGGAGCTGGGGTCGGAGTGGAGCTGTGGCTGGAAGCAGAGAGGATCTCAGGGGTGGCAAGGGAATGAGGGCAGAGCTAGGCTGGGGGCAGAGCAGGCAGCAGAGTGGAGCTGTGGCTGGGGGTGGAGCTGATCTGGGGGTGGAGAGGGAGTGATGGCGGAGCTGGGCCTGGAGGTGGAACAGGATTGGGTGCTGAATGGAGTGGGGTTGATCTGGGGGTGGAGCAGGGCTGGAAGAGTGGCAGTCTCTTTCTGCCCCCTGGGGGGGTTGTCCCTGGCCTCACCGTATCCTCCCCCCCGAACAATCCTCCTTGCCCCACTATGGGGACATGCCCCACAGTTTGGGGACCACTGATGTAGACAGATAGATAGTCAAACCGATAGACAGTTGGATAGATAGGCAGAGAGCTAAATGAACAGGCATGGGGTTGATCGCCATGTGACTTCCCTCTTGTGATAGCTATAGGTAAGGGGTGTTAATACTTTGACTTCAATTTACAGTGCTAGGTATCGCATGGGGTCCAGTTGTTTGTCCTCCCATTGTCTTTGTTGTCAGGCACATGGAGCATTAATGGTGAGGCACCCATGGAAGTCTGGCACTAAATAGGGAACATACCAGGCAGATGGGGCCACACTGGAGTCCTTGGTATGAGGGGCAGCACCCAAATGATTGATGGAATTGTATGTTGCCTCTTAAGCAAAGCCAAGACCTTAGAAGTCATGCAGGTCACTATGTGCAAATGTTGCTGTCACTTTAGCCTGTTCATTTACAGACTGGAAGAGAGATGGGTACAAATCCCTGCAACAAGTTAGCTCAGACGGGGCTAGAACTCCTTCATAGAGGCTTGTGAATATCCTTTTTCAGATTCATCCAGTGATGGGTTGACCCTCCTCGGTTTCACTTTACTCCTCAGAGGTGAAACAAAGGAACAATTCCCAGTGGAACTCATTCCAAATCTCTAAGTTTGGTTTAGTTTTGGCTGGAAACCAAGCAAAAGCACTTAATTCTGACATGGTTTCCTCCAGAAGCTCTATATTGGTCCAGGTTTGGTTGAAACTCAGTCACGGCTTTTATCCATTCTACAGTTTGTGTAAACTATGGGAAGAAACTGAAATGATGTGATTATATGTGAATCCTCAGATTAACGGTTTTTCAAAAGAAAAACCTTTCTGTTCATTTGCGCATGTGTGATGGACGATGTACCAGAATCGTTCTCACTGAATTTGAAATGCTCAGTAAATTAGTAACAGGAGAACTGCTCTGTTCACCTTTAGCACCATAACCAGTGTTGTTCCTCCTGGGGCTGGTTAGGGGAGGCAAGAGAGAACCAATGGCAACCCGTTCCTAAAGAAGAAGATAGCAAGTGTGTGTAGCGGGGTAAAATTTCAATCTGTCTCACATGCGTCTTTGATTTTGGTTTCTGTTTCTGATCTCATAGCTATAGGAAGGCTTATAGCTCTTGAAGGAAACAGAGACAAGGAATAAACACCTTTTGGCGGAAGCTACAAGGTGGGAGTGTCATAATGTCATTCAAATATGAAATATGCCCTGAAGCAGAGTGAAATTCAGTGGCTAGAAGCTGGAAAGTAGATCTATTCACACAGGGAATAGGCGGCCAATTACTTATCCACCGGAACAGTTTATCAAAGGAGGCGGTAAAGTCATCCTCACGTGGAGGCTGTACATTGCGACTGGATGGCTTTCTGAAATATGGTCTAGTTAAACCACAAGTTATTGAATTTGATACTATTCACTTAGCTAGTCCGGAAGAATAATAACCAACACTGCAGGAATCACTGGGTGAAATTCTATGGCCTGT
Organism: Gopherus flavomarginatus; assembly: GCF_025201925.1. NCBI lineage: Eukaryota > Metazoa > Chordata > Testudines > Testudinidae > Gopherus > Gopherus flavomarginatus. The sequence goes on from NC_066620.1 coordinate 204,293,461, forward strand.
GTTATGTAGAAAGTCAGACTAGATAATTGTAATGGTCTTAAAATCTATGAATTGCATATCCCAGCTAGCATAATCACTAGAAATCACAAACCTGTCACTCATCAGCTAATCTTCCACAGTGGCCTAGTAGATACAGCACTGGCCTGGGCCTACTGCCCGTCCTGCTGACCAATATTGTCCACTTGTACTCCAGCTGTCTATAGCCACCTGTTGTCTTATACTTAGATTGAAAGCTACTTGGGGCAAGGCCCACCTTTTTGTTCTGGATTTGTAGAACACCTAGCATAGTGGGGTCCTGGTCAATAAATAGGGCTCCTAGGTGCTACACTAATACAAATAGTTTATTATTAATTATTATTATTATTTATATATTTATTAGATCTGCCACTGGCCTGCTGGATGATGTTGAGAAAGCCACTTAATCATTCTTTGCCTCAGCTTCCCCATTTGTAGAATGGGGTTAATGAGACTTACCTCCTTTATACAGTGCTTTTAGAGCTACTGGTGAACAGTGGTGTATAAGAGATAGGTGGGATTATACCAACAGTGGCCAAACTTACTGACCCTCTGAGCTGCATACAATGATCTTCAGAAGTTCGAGACCTGGGCGCACCTGCTGGGGCTTGGGGCTTCAGCTCTGCAGCGGAGTGGTAGTGCTGGGGTCTTCTGTCCTGTGAGGAGGTGGGTTTTGGGGCTTCAGCCCTGTGGGGGGCACTTGCTGGGGCTAGGGGCTTCAGCCCTGCTCCTGCTAAAGCCCCCAGCCCCAACAAGTATGCCCGGCACGACTGAAGCCCCAAGCCCAGCAGGTGCCTCCGGTAGGGCTGAAGCCTCTAGCCCCACCATGCCACCACAGGGCAGAAACCCTGAACTCCTCTCTATCCCCAGTCTGGTAGGTGGACAATGGGGGGGTATAAGAGGTTCCACAGGCTGCACTTTAACTGTAAAAGAGCCGCATGCAGCTCGGCCACCCCTGTATTATACCCTTCACGCTGTACCTTCCTACTTCTGCGAGCAGGAGACAATTCAAAAATCCCTCCACACTCTGTCCTTCTCCCTGAGATGTGCACACACTAAAACTACATGAAAGGAAACAAATCATATAGGTCTGTCCCACTGCACCGGGTTGAACTGTTTCTCTTTATTTACAGTGCATGCACATCTGTTGCCATCGATGACCAAACTTCCTGGAACAGACTTAGTTGTTTCTAGGAGTTCAGCTAGCTGGTCTGGAGATGGGCAAATCTTCTCTGAAAAAGCCTAGCTATACTCAGACCCTGTTTCCTTTCTGAGCCTATTTCATAGCTAGTTTGTATATTTTGTATGCAGAATACAGCACGTTGGTGGTTCCAAAGCACCACGCAGAGCGAAATCCTTCAAGCAATTACATCAGCACAGGGCATGGCTGTGGTAAATAAGCGCCCCTGACTTTCACAATAAACCAAAACTAGAGCTAATCCCATTTCAAAACAAGGCCAAAACAAGCTGATCTCTAAAAGCCCAACACTCTATGTGACTAGATCCCCCCAGTGTGCAGTCTGGGACTGTGGTGGGCCCACTGTGCACCCCTGACTCCCTCTCCCCTTTGCCCCTGCTTGCCAGGAGCCGATCAAAAAACAAACAAAAAAACCCAACAAGCTACGACAAGCAAGAAGCCAAAAACTGGCCGACAAGCAACTCACAAGCCAATTAAGCCAAAAACAAGCCCAATTTCTGTGTTTTTTCTGCAAGTTTGACATGTCTGGCACAAGGGGTCTCTGTTTAGAATAGAACAAATTTGCCAGCATGTAGCTGAAAATAAATCGGCACATTTTAGACCAGTACCAGTGGCAAAAATCTCTGCACTGGAGACATAAAACACACAGTCACCTGCAAGCATGTGCCGATGTGTATAAACATCGTGTATCTTGCTGGAAATGTTACCCAGCAACATATAAATCAAGAACCTGTTTAATATTCTCCTTCTGCCCTATGAGACAGAAATTACTTGCTGAAAGGTTATGTGTGCACATGCACAGCCTCACTGTGGGTACATCCACACTTCAACTGGAGGTGTAATTTCCGGATAGGGTAAACACACCCGTGCTGGCTTTGTTCAAGCTAACACACTAAAACTAGCAGTGTGGCCATTGCAGTATGCTGAGTACAGTCCCATGGGAGACCCTCACTATGTCCTCAAGAGACTACCTCCTCCTGCTGCTCTCCCTGAAGTGGCCACGCTGCTATTTTTAACATGCTAGCTCAAGCAAAGCTAATGTGTGTGTACCTCTGCCTGAACTGGAAATTACTTCACCAGCTGCTGATAGACGCATCCTCGGTGTCAAGGCTTTGCTCTAAAATGGCTGCTCTAATCCACAGGAAAGATTACCATCCTAAATGACATGCAAAGCAAAATGGAATTCCTAAGTGGACATTGCCATACCCCTAGACTGTCCCATGCATTACTCTGGATTTCCTCAGCCGTCACTGAGATCAGAATCCAGCCCCAACATTTTAGTTCAAGCCATGAAAGAGCCGTTTCCAACCATGAAAGAGATTTTCTGAAAGCCTCTAAGGGACTGAGGAGTATGGTTCCATTGTGTGCGCCTAAATCCCTTGGATGACTTTGCAAATCTTTCTCTAAACAATTTATATCACGATTTTCCAAAGTGGGTAGTCTCCAAAATAAGTGGTTTGATTTTCAAAAGTACTGTGCACCCAGCAGCTCCCGTAGAAGCCGGCACACACTGATGGGCTGTCCATACATTTAGAAATCAAGCCACTGATTTAGCCCTCTAAATATTGATTTAGGCACCTAACTGTAGGCACCTGCTTTTCAGACCTTTAACCCTCAGTACAGCTCTCTGGGGGAAGGTAAGTACTAGCAACCTCAGTTTGTGGCTAAGGCAGCTGAGTCACAGAGAGGTGAAGTCGCTTTTTCAAAGCCACCCAGCAGGTCAACATCAGAGGCTGGCTTAGAATTGAGGCGTTGCTGGCTCCCAGCCCCATACTCAAGTCACTAGACTGTGCTGCCTCTCAGACAAAAAGCAACAGGTTAAAATTAATATGAAAAATGGCTCAGACACTCGCCTTTTCTGGAATAAGCAGACTTCTAACCTTTGGAGCAGCTAGGTCCCAATTCAGCAAAGCACTTAAGCACTTGCTGAAGGTCCCAATGAAGTCAATCGGACTATTCACATACTTAAAGCAAAGATGTGCTCAAGTGCTTTGCGCAATTAGAACCACAGGTTTTCCCTTAGTTTTGAGTTCTGATATATTTAAGGGTTACGTAGTTGCAACCGAGTCATATGACCACAATGTATACAGAACCTCCCTCCACTATCTCTCTGCCATACTGAGTAACATTCCATTTCCTTGCCTTTAAATCTCAGATCCTTCATGTGAACCACGTTCGTATGTCATTAAAGGAAATGCCAGATAATTATTTTCCTTACTGTATAAACAGAGCAAAGGTACTAAAGATAGCAGCAGACAATTTTGCAAAATCACATCTTTCATTCTCGGTCGTGGTTAGAAAATGGCAAACAGGATACACTCTTTGGCTCCACAATGATCAATGGTGTCATGATTCATGAGTTATTTTTACTTTCCTTATAACAGAACATCTGGCTGTGATAATTACGGTAATCTTATTTGGTTTTGCCAAATGCCTGACCAAAATATATTGCTTGCCATGTTTTTGGAGTCATTTTGGTCCCAGGATATGAGTGAGACAAGGTGGGTGAGGTAATATCTTTTATTGGGTCAACTTCTATTGGTTGAAGAGATGAGCTTTTGAGCTAAACAGAGCTCTTCTTCAGGTCTGGAAAAAGTTAACCAAGCGTCACCGTTAAATACAAGGTGGAACAGATTGTTAGGCATAAAGGGTTCACATATGTTGCAGGAAACCCAGGGCTGGAATTAGGGCCAAGCAACCCAGGCAACCGCTTAGGGGGAAATAGAATGTTTGAAGTAAAATGTTTCAGGTATTTCGTATGTGAATTCATTTTTCACTAACTTCCTAAAATGTTCTGGACCTTTGTAGAATCTCGTGGAACCTTCCAGACTTTCTGAGAACTACATGTAACCCACACAGCACCTGTGTGTGGTGTTCTGTCCCATCTAGTGGCACTGAGACCACTTAGAGAGAGATTAATGAGTCTGCTTTACATCCTTAGCTAAGGGCCAGATGGCTTTTAGCTCATGCAGTAGAGGCTCATGCATTTAATACCAGAGGTTCCCAGGTTCGATCCCTCCCACTGACAACTGGGGTCTGTCCGTGTTACATACATTTTTGTCGAACCACCTAGAATGCTGTAAGTGAAATATAAGAACTAAGTGAAATTAAGTGAGAGCCCAGCTGTGATTTGTGAACCTTGTTTTATTGTTTAATTGTGAAAATGTATTTGTGTTTTAAGACTTGAAGAGTGTAAGTAGTGACTAATAAAGGACATATTTAATGAGATGCCAGAGATATCTATCAAATTCCTATCTACACAGCAATATAAAAGAAATACTTACTTCTTTTACCATGCTTAACATGTAATGTTTGATGACTTTCTAAGACTGCGGACCATAGACTTTTGTTCTCCCTAATACTGTCTGTTTTCCCCCATAGAAAATAAATGATGCCCTCAAAGAAGCCTTCAGGAACTCGGTATGGGAAGCAAATTGAAATCTCGTTTCCAGCAAGGGGCAAATTTGATCGGAAAATATTAACAGAGACTGGGCTTTAGCAATTGTCCCAGTACAGAGGAAATTGAGCAAAGAGTAAATGTTGGAAGTCCTATTACTGAAGGAATTAGCAGATTACCTGAAGATAAGAAATGGAAGTATGAGGAAAGCCATGGCGAATCGAACAGTGTTCCTGGCAGCATAAAGGACAGTGATGATATGGCCGGCGATCCTAAACTCTGCCAATATTGATTGTACAATTTGTGAACGATCTGGGCAAAATCAAGGATATGATTGTGGCATTATGTCCCATATTCTTCATAGTAATATTATTATGGTATGAGTATGGCATAATTACAATGTATTTTGTGCAAGATGAGATGTGAGATAATTGGAAAGGTTATAATTTACTGAATATGATTATCCTATTTGTCTGCATGTATCATTTTTGTATCGGAAGTTAGGAATATTGTCTATGCATCTATTACAAATGCGTTTATTTATGGGGAACACCCACTAGACAGAATGCAATCAGTCTAGATTGCTTGGCTGGCTTGCCTCAGCAAGTAAAGGGAACCCAGGCTGGTGGGTCAGGCGGGCTCAGTGGTACCCCAGTTCCAAGTGGCATCCCAAGGGGAAACCCGTCACAATGAATTTTCCAGTAAATGAGTAGAAGCAACACTTCTCAAAGTAACACTTTGAAAGAGTGCTTGAGAATGGTGAAAAACTGAATTGACATTGGCTAGTTACTCAAAATCAACGGACAGCATTATGTTTTTGTGGCAAAATATTTGACAAGAATGCCAAATCATTGTCTGTGCTTTTCAGGTACAATTACTGGCATAATTTACCTGATGCTCTGAAGCAACATGAACAGTCACGTAGCTATTTTACGGCCTATGCCAAATGGTCGAGTCCAGGCTCAAGCTGACTAAATGCATAGACACAGAAATCCAGCATATTATTAATGAAGAAACCCAGCATGGGAAGAATGTGCTTAAGTGTCTGATCACAATTACCCTTTTCCTTGTAAAGAATAATTTGGCTCATCGGATAAGTTGTTCACTGAACATAATGGTAAAGGAACACGTCATCTGTTTCCGGACTGTGACTGACTCTACTGGAAAAGGCCTAACAGAACCGTGGATGAACATTTTGAATGAGAATAAAATAAAGCCTCAGGACTGCCGTGGTCAAGGCTACAACAATGGTGGGTTATGCTAGGGGGGTGGGTGTACAAATACAAAAACCTGAAATTCCTTTCCACACTGCCTGAAATTCTTTCCACACTCCCCATAATTCACCATCAGATGTCAGGATAGAGCTCATTCTAACTCTGCTTACCCCTGCATAAACTGCTTCAGTCTTACTCAGAGTTCCTTGGTTCCTGTCCTTTGTGTCAGCAGCAGCAGCCCAAGGGGCTGAAAGAAACTCTGAAGCATTTCGCTCTGCCTCCCAGAGCTGAAGCTGTCCTGCACGGCCTGTTCTCTTCTTGGAGGTTTCCAGCAGTCAGCATTTACATGGGATAACAAGAATATCCACAGTTATGGTTACAAATACTTAACAGTCCAAGTGTTTTGGAAGGATGATAAACTCCCAGGGTGAAATATTGGCCCCTTGAACTCGCATCTCCCTATCTCTTTACTGGCCCCAGGAATTCATCCTCTAGCTTCTGGCAGTCTCTGGTTGCTGAAACATTTCTGGAGGTAGGTTATCCCGTAACTGCCCGCTGCAGTTTATTGCTTCCCCTTGTGCTGGCTGTTGTGAGAGAGAGGATGCTGAGCTAGACAGACAAGTACTTTGATCCCCTGTGGCAACTCCTATGTTCCAGGCTCATCACCATACAGAGAAACTTCATGACAGACAGTTAGCTCCCTAACTGTGAAGCAGATGGCCCTCATCACATCTGAAGTTCTGAACAACTCATAAACTTTAACATGCTCACCCTTAAAACACCCCGCTGAGGCTGGGCAGTGCTATTATCCCTTTTACAGAAGGAGAACAGAGACCCACGAAGGCTAAGCATCCTGCCCAAGGTCACACAGGAAGTTTGTGGCGGAGCAGGGACTTAAACACAGGCCTCCCCAGTCCTAGGCTAGCACCCTAGCCTAGCCTCGCTCTTTAGGAGCCACGGTGCATCTCTGTTGGGTATTGTTCTGTGAACCGTATGAGACCCACAGGGGTAGGCAGTCTGGGGGTTTGCAGGCCTCCATAGGTGGAGGAGGGAAGACAATTAACATCTCCAAAGTACAGAACCAGTCTATTGTACAGCAAATTCCATGAAGGGACTTGTCAGCGTGGTCAACCATCTTCCCACTCCACCTCTGAAGTTGCAACTTTAGCTCACTCTGTAGTCAGGACTTTGACCACGCTGACAAGTCCCTTCATGCAATCTGCTGTACAATAGACTGGTTCTGTACTTTGGAGATGTTAATTGTCTTCCCTCCTCCTCCACCTATGGAAAATGTTTGCATGCAACATACAGCAGTATCAGAACACTTCCTATTAATGTGGTATATACACTCCCTCTCTTCTCTCCTCTTCTGCCAACAGCTATAGGGTTGCCAGCTTTCTACTCACACAAAACTGAACACCCTTGCCCTTCCCTGCACCTCCTCTGAGGCCCTGCCCACTCACTCATTCCACCCGCTCCCGTGGCTCACTCCCCCCCCTCACTCACTTGCTCATTTTCACTGGGCTGGCTCAGAAGGTTGGGGTGCAAGAGGGGGTGAGGGCTCCGGGGTGGGGCTAGAAATTAGTTCAGGGTGCAGGAGGGGACTCTGGGCTGAGGCAGTGGGTTGGAGTGCAGGGTGGGGGTTGAGGGCTCTGGGTTGGGGGCTGGGGATGAGGGGTTTGGGGTGTAGGAGTGTGCTCTTGACTGGGACCGAGGGGTTCAGAGGAAGGAAGGGGCTCAGGGTTGGGGCATGGAAAGGGGTTGGGGTGCAGGTTCTGGGCGGCGCTTACCTCAAGGAGTTCACAGAAGCAGCAGCATATCCCCCCTCTGGCTCCTATGCAGAGGCTCAGCCAGGTGGCTCTGTGCGCTGCCTCATCTGCAGGCACTGCCCCCGCAGCTCCCATTGGCTGTGGCTCCCAGCCAATGGGAGCTGCAGAACAGGGCCACCCAGAGGATTCAGGGGGCCTGGGGGCCTCAGCCGCAGGGACCCCCCGTTTTGGCAGTAATTTGGCAGCTGGGGGGTCCTTTCACTCCCAGACCCGTTGCCAAAGTGCCCCAAAGACCTGCGGTGGGGGGCCCCTGCCACTGAATTGCTGCTGAAGACCCAGCTTTTCGGGGGCAGGTCCCAGGGCAGAAGGACCCCCCCCCGCTGTGGGTCTTCGGGACACTTCAGCGGCAGGTCCCAGAACAGAAGGACCTCCCCCCCGCCGCTGAATTGCCGCCGAAGACCTGGAGCAGAAGAAGCTCCGGGGGCCTGGGCCCCATGAGAGTTTTCCGGAGGCTCCGGAGTGAGTGAAGAACCCCGCTCCAGGGCCCCCGAAAAACTCTCGTGGGGGCCTGGAGCAAATTGCCTCACTTCCCCCCCCGCAGGGGCCCTGCTGCAGAGCTGGCATTTGGGGTGGGGGGGCAGCATGTGGAGCCCCATGGTTGCCCCTAGGCCTAGGAGCCAGAGTGGGGACATGCTGCTGCTTCTGTGACTGCACGGAGCCAGGACAGGTAGGGAGCCTGCCTTAGCCCTGGCGCCTGCTGCACCACTGACCAGACTTTTAATGGCCCGGTCAGCAGTGCTGACCAGAGCCATCAGTGTTCCTTTTTGACCGGGCGTTCCAGTCGAAAACCAGACACCTGTCAACCCTACCAACTCAGGGCTTGTTTACATTGTACTGCAAGGGGGAGTGAAATGCGAAGCACTGCCGGTCCGAATGGCCAGGTATGTAGTTCACGCTAATGCAGTCCTCTTTCAAATTGGACTATGTTAATGCCAATTAGATTTGAGTTCGTGCCACATGGGGCCATTACACTGCAACACTTGGGTGCTCTCATCCCCATACTCCACACTGTGGTGTAGTGTAGACAGAGCCTTAGCAGTGTCCCAGAGGCATTTCAGTGAGGCCTTGACTATGCTGGGGCAGGAGCCTTGTATGCTGTAACAGTGTTTAAACATGGTTGTTGCCTGTGAGATGCCAGCATTCTTTCTTGACAGGGCATTTCTCAGTGGAGAACCAGGTGACCCCCACCATCCCAATAGAAACTGGTTTTATACGTTACAGTCTCTCTCGCTCACCGCTCCCAAGTGAACGAGGATGCCGCTAGCGACAGCCATGACAAACATCATTAGCTTGAGCACCACTTTGCTTCCAGTGTGGGCATGTTCTAAACACAAGGACTCCCTCCCTGGCTGTCCTTCAGGCTTCAGCATGGCCAGTAGCTGCATCATAAGCTTTAGGGACCTCTGGGGCTTTCTTAACTATGTGCCCAACGTGTGCCATTATCTTATATCTCTAACTAAGTACCCTGCCTTGCATTTTTCCTTACTAATAGGCCAGTGGGATGTACCAAGTTCATCCAAGTCCTGTTTAGTAGACATAGCTTGGATAGCACAGTTCATCAAAGGGCCAGCCAGACCGCTGTTGTTTTGCGTGGGTTGGGTTTGCACTTTTGTCTTGTAGGCCAGATAATGTAGCTCACCCATAATTTCAGTGGGCAGAGAAAAATAGATGCCTTGCAGGACACTTTTCAGTCACATGCATAGTTCACCATATAGCATAGAGGCTTTCCAAGTATTGTGTGTCATGAACTGGTTTGAAAGAGAGAGAGAGATCACCGCTTGGCACCTCTAAAGCAGGGGTCCCCAACGTGGTACCCGCGGGCACCAAAGTGCACCCATGTACTGGCTGGCGGATGAGCATCCGCCAAAATGCCACTGAAATTTGGTGGCATTTTGGCAGCGAAGCCTCTGGATGATGCTGCTTGCCGCCAACGAGCAGCGTCATCCAGAGGCATCGCCACTGAATTTCGGTGTCATTTTGGCGGATGCTAGTCCGCCACCAAAGGCCTTTGTCTGGCGCCCACCAGATGAAAAACGTATGGGGACCACTGCTCTAAAGTATATCTCAACATAGTGGGTGGGATTTAAACAGCACCTAAGGCTCAGATCTTCAAAGGTATTTAGGCACCCTAGCTCCCTAATCTGAATGGCAGTTGTGCTCCACAGTCACAAGGGTGCTGTTGAAAAGCTCACTCATTTTCTGTGCTAAATGGCATGAATCGAAGCATTTTTCCTCTCAACATCCTGGTCTTCCACTCTTCTAAGTTTTCAAAATGTTTCATGGCGTTGTCATTCGAAAAAGACCCCCACAACTGCAGCATTGCACCACATCATAGTCCTTCACATTCTCTGTAAGCGCAGTTTAAGGTATTTTCCCACAGAAGCAGGGAATGCTAGACTCCTTGGCTAAGTTTTCTGAGTGTCAGAAAAACAAAGAGGAAGGCTGCAACACTAGTGAATGGAACGCAGCTAGATGATGCAAAGGGGCTGGTAGTCCTTCAGTACACCCAGGTGTCTCTCCTAGGAAGCGTTGACTACCTTGAGGTGAGGAAGGTTGGTCTAGTGGTTAGGGCATTAATATGGAGCTTGGGACACCCATGTTCACTTCCCTGTTTTACCACAGACTTCCTGTGTAACCCTGGGCACGTCCGTTAGGTCCAGAACCTAAAGATATTTAGGCACCTAGTAATGATTAGAGTTAGGTGCCTAAATACCTTTCAGGAACTAGGCCTTAATCTCATAGTACAATAGGGGTGATTCATAGTTTTCCAGGCCAGAAAGGACCATGTGATCATCTAGTCTGACCTCCTGTAGAACACAGGCCATAGAACTTCACCCAAGGAATTTCTCGACTGGAGCATGTCCTTCAGTAAAACATCCAATCTTGAGTTAAAAATTGCCAATGATGGCACATCCACCACAATCCTTGGTAATGGGGAATTATGCTCACTGTTAAAAATTTGCACCTACCTTACAGATGTGTTGCACAGCTACAATAAAGATTGTGGTGTGCTCTTATACTATAATAATAAAAATAGGAGATATACCAAGTCTCCTAGAACTGAAAGGGACCTTGAAAGGTGGCAAGCAATGTCATCAAGTCCAGCCCCCTGCCCTCACTAGCAAGACCAAGTACTGATTTTTGCCCCAGATTCGTAAGTGGCCCCCTCAAGGATTGAACTCACCACCTTAGGTTTAGCAGACCAATGCTCAAACCACAAAGCTACCCCCCCCCACAGATGGCAGCTGTGTAAGTAATGTACTATAGCACTATTCTTTTTATGCTTCTTATGATACCCACAAAAGCTTATGCCCAAATAAATCTGTTAGTCTTTAAAGTGCCACCAGACTCCTTGTTGTTTTTGTGGATACAGACTAACCCGGCTACTCCCTGATGCTATACAGTGATACAGAATGGAAGGATGAAGGACCAGCATTATTGCAGCTCAGCCTGCCAGGATTACTCTGTAAATACTGGGCTCTCAGAAAAATATTGAATGAATATGTGACACCCCCTCCACCCCACCACACACACACACACACACACACACACACTGGCATGTCTTTGTTTAATCAACTCGGAGTCCTGGAACATTTTCTGAACAAGGATTCTAGGGACCAATCAATCAAAGGCTCAGGTAAGGCATATGCAGAGCAAATATGCTGATAACATTGGCAGCAAAACTAAAATTTGAAATGCAAAGTAGGCATGTTTGAAACGGTTTCAAACCTTGAAACCATGTTATAAAAATAAATTACTGTAGTGCTTTGGTTCAACAGTTCTACCCACCTTGCTGGAGTAAAAGACCATCTTTTGTGAGAAGAGGGATCATGAATTAATCATGCTAGTCTACATCCTCGTACTGTACTGTGGCCATACCACTGTCCACTGTGATCTTCTCAGATCTCACAGGGTCCAGCCTGGCCAATGTTTTGATGGGAGACCGCAAAGGAAAACCTGGTTAGGCACCACAGTCAGTTTCTCACTAGGGGCCACTCTCCTCTCTGTACCAATGCACTGTGTTACTGGAGTTTTTCAGATGAGCCATACAGCGTAGGTCCCAGCCACATTACTGACGTGTGTGAGGGGTGATTTGCCCCACAACATGGCCAAATTCTAAGCAGGCTTTTTACAGTGTGCCTACCTAACTTGCCCAGTAGTTCCATCTGGATCCAGAGGGCCAGATTAGCTGGTGCAAAATGGCATCTCTCCACTGAAGCTAATGGAGTTATGCCAATTTACACCAGCTCCCATTGTCTTCTTCTTGTCGTAAACGGTTGCCCTGTGTCGCTGTGCATTCTCCAACAACTGTGGGTGGATGAAAAGTTGATCCTGGCATGTATTTTGTATAGCTGTGTGGATAGTAAAGCACCTTGGGATCCTTTCAGCTAAGCTTAAGCGTAGTAGACGTAATATTGAGGGCCCCTCTAACAGAAGACTGTATCCTGTAGTCAAAAATAAGTAGATAAGTTCAGGGAGTTTATGTTCAGCAATGGCTATTAGCCAAGATGGTCAGGGATGCAACCTCCTGCACTGAGTGTCCCTAGCTTTTGATTGACAGAACCTGGGAATGGACAACAGGGCTCACTCGAAAATTGCCTATTCTGTTCATTCTCACTGAAGCAGCTGGCATTGGCCGCTGTCAGAAGCCAGGCTACTGGACTAGATGGACCAGTTGTCTAGCACATGTTCTAGTCTGCTCTTGAAGGAGAACTTGACATTATTTTACAGGGGCAAAAATGATGTTGGCTGCCAATAGAAGTGGCCCCTGCCCTGAAGGATTTACAGTGTAAACATCAGGCCTGATGCAACAGAAAGGGTGGGAGTTAACAAAGCCATTGAGTGGGGATTGGTTGAGGCAAGCCAGTGGTAATGCGCATTTGCTGATCACACAATTACTCAGCAAAGGCTAGTGGAGTAAAATTAAGTGACAAAAATGCTCTTGTTGGTACATTTCTTCTAGGCTCTGTGGTAGAAGTGGGTCTTCAGGAGGGATTTGAATGCAGAGTGGGTCTGGCTTCATGGCTCAGCATGGGAAAGGTGGGGGGAGGGAGGTGGGATGAGAGGAGACGAGAGTCATGGGTGAAGCAGGATGGGAGAGAGCAATTCAGTAAGACAAGAGCGGGTAAGTAGGCATGGCTGTCAGTAGCATCACTGGTATTAGGACACTTAATAAACTGAGTGCTCTGTCCAGAACACTCGAGCTGGAGAAGACCTATTTTGTCTTCTAGTCATTGGTTGTCAGATTTCCCAGTGTCTCTGGGATTCTTGCCACTATTGCCAGGTGACTTTTTCACCCATATGGATTCTGATCACCTATTCATAGAATCACAGAGTTGGAAGAGACCTCAGGAGGTCATCTAGTCCAACCCCCTGCATAAAGCAGGACTAACCCCAACTAAATCATCCCAGCTAGGGATTTGCCAAGCTGGGCCTTAAAAACCTCTAAGGACGGAGATTCCACCACCTCCCTAGGTAACTCAGTCCAGTGCTTCACCACCCTTCTAGTGAAATAATTTTTGCTAATATCCAACCTAAACCTCTCCCACTGCAACTTAAGACCATTCCTTCTTGTTCTGTCTTCTGCCACCACTGAGAAGAGCCAAGCTCCATGCTCTTTGGAAACCCCCTTCAGGTAGTTGAAGGCTGCTATCAAATCCCCCCTCACTCTTCTCTTCTGCAGACTAAATAAGCCCAGTTCCCTCAGTCTCTCCTTGTAAGTTGTGTGCCCCAGCCCCCTAATCATTTTCGTTGCCTTCCACTGGACTATCTCCAATTTGTCCATATCCGTTCTGTAGTGGGGATCCAAAATTGGACGCAATACTCCAGATGTGGCCTCGCCAGTGCCGAATAGAGGGGAATAATCACTTCCTTCGATCTGCGGGCAATACTCCTACTAATGCAGCCCAATATGCCATTAGCCTTCTTGGCAACAAGGTCACACTGTTGATTCAAAGCCAGTTTTTCATCCACTATAATCCCCAAGTCCTTTTCTGCAGAACTTTTGCTTAGGCAGTCAGTCCCCAGCCTGTAGCAGTGCATGGGATTCTTCTGTCCTAAGTGCAGAGTCCTGCACTTATTCTTGTTGAACCTCATCAGATTTCTTCTGGCCCAATCCTCCAATTTGTCTAAGTCACTCCAAACCCTATCCCTACTCTCCAGCGTATCTACCTCTTCCACCAGCTTAGTGTCAGCTGCGAACTTGCTGAGGGTGCAATCCATCCCATCATCCAGATCATTAATGAAGATGTAGAACAAAACTGGCCCCAGGACCTGGGGCACTCTGCATGATACCAGCTGCCAACTAGACATTAAGCTGTTGATCACTACTCATTGAGCCCGATGATCTAGCCAGCTTTCTATCCACCTTTATAGTCCATTCATCCAATTCATACTTTTTTAACTTGCTGGCAAGAATACTGTGGGACACCGTATCAAAAGCTTTGCTAAAGTCAAGCTATATCACGTCCACCACTTTCCCCATATCCACAGAGCCAGTTATCTCATCATAGAAGGCAATTACATTGGTCAGGCATGATGTGCTCTTGATGAATCCATGTTGACTGTTCCTGATCACCTTCCTCTCCTCCAAGTGCTTCAAAATGGATTCCTTGAGGACCTGCTCCATGATTTTTCCAGGGATTGAGGTGAGGCTGACTGGTCTGTAGTTCCCCGGATTCTCCTTCTTCTCCTTTTTAAAGATGGGCACTATATTTGCCTTTTTCCAGTTGTCTGGGACCTTCCCTGATCACCACAGGTTTTCAAAGATAACAGCCAATGACTTTGCAATCACATCAGCCAACTCTCTCAGTACCCTCGGGTGCATTAGATCTGAACCCATGCACTTGTGCATGTCCAGCTTTTCTAAATAATGCTTAACCTGTTTTTTCACTGCTGAGGGCTGCTCACCTCCTCCCCATACTGTGCTGCCCAGTGCAGCAGTCTGAGAGCTGACCTTGTCTGTGAAGACCGAGGCAAAAAAAGCATAGAGTACTTCAGTTTCAGACAGAAGACAGTTGCAGACAGAAGATGCCTCTATGAAGCTGGCTGCGTGTGACATCAGGGTTGAAGTAGATCAGTGGCAGCCTTAAGTTACAGTTTCCTTCCTTTTGCTGGATTGCATCTCAGTGTCAGATTATTTTTTCGCAGTTACGTGTGCGTGTGTTTCATTACAGCACCTGCTTAGCTGTACTTTCCTTGAACATCCTCCTAAGACACTCAGGCACATGGTGCCAAGCTGCACTCAGAATACAAGAGCAAACTGCTTCCAGCTGTGTATAGTGACAGCCTCCAAGCTGCCTGAGCAGTTGTTGGGGATTTTGCTCCCAAAGCCATAGAAAAGTCAAGGGATGGGAGGAAACGGGAGGAGGAGAAACGGCTGGTTTCCATACTAAGACGTTGTTTCCCACGGCAACCTGCAGTGATGCTCAAACTGCAACAGCCAGGGTACATAGGGCCCTGCCAACAGGTTAAAAGAGTTAGTGACAAATGCAATTGATCAGGCTCTGTCTTTCACACCATCACTACATAGAGTGTAACAGCTCTTGGCCGCATGGGTGGCTGACCTACATAGGAGAAAGACCACCCAGCCTACGCAATCCATTTTCATCTCTTGTAGCAAATCTGGCAGAAGCAGCCCTCCATTTTCTACACCAACTCATGGAACAGGACGTGTGTGTCTCTTTCCCACTCAGCTAGTGTTCTGACCTGTTACTGACTAGGTTTGATCGGCTGTCAAACAGCATTAGGCTCTGTGGGCTTCAGTTCAAAACTGTCCTCATTTTTTTTGCAGCTCTTCTTTGGATTTGCTCCATCTGACTTCATGAATGTTGTGTCTCTATCCACCCCTTGTCTGGCACTGCCCCTTCTGTCACTTCACCCTGGCTGGCCAACCATGGAGGAAAAGCCTGATGGATGGTCTTGTGGACCAGGTACTAGCTTGGGACTTGAGATATCAGCTCCCTCCCTCTTCTTTGGGCAAATCACCTCATCAACTGTATGCCTCAGTTTCCCATCTATAAAATAGGGGTAAAGATTTCCTACCTCAAAGGGTGCTGCAAAGGCAAAAATCTATTGTGAGGCATGTTGACCCAGATTTCCAAATGTATTTAGAACCTAAAGATGCAGAGGTGCCTAGTGGTTTTTTTTTTGCCTCCCTGCATCTTTTGGCACTGAAATATATTGGAAAATCTGGCCCTTAGAATACTACAATGTAGGGGACCGTATGAGTAGATTGATACCTCCAGCCATCTGGCTCAACCTTCATGCATCTCTTGTTCTGTTACTGACAAGTCTCACCCTCCATCTGCTTTTCTCGTTTATTTCATATTTCAGTGTACGTCTGTGTTTGTCTTGACCAAGTGTGCGCAATGAACCACCAAACTTTTGGCTGATTCCACAGTTTCTTCAGTTACTGCCACAACCACGTCCTGTTTGCCCCCATGGGGTTGTCTTCAGGCCTGTGATCACTCAGTAGGGCAATCTATTGTTTGATCAAGGGAAGGCAGACAGTTGTTCATTGCACAATCTGTATCCTGTGGTGACTGGGTAACTGTAAAATCAAAACAGATCCCTGTTATTAACCAAAAAGCCCGTGCACTGAAGAGACGGGGATGAAACCCAACTCAGTAAAGTTGGTTTTGTTTTGTTTCTAATTAGACCTGATAGGAAACCAGACTGGCTGGCCCTATCCACACCCCCATCTTTAAACTGCTAATAAGCTTAGCACAGTTTAACATAAGGCAGCACACTTTGTACCCACTGCAGATTTCATGGCTGCCCTCTGCTTGGTTCTCAGGGTAACATAGTAAAATCTGCTTAATGAAGACATCCCAGTGGTGAGCCTTTCAGCATTCCTGGCCCTGCTGCATAGAACTGTGAAGTATGACTCAGGAACCCTGGATTCCATTCCTGGCTCTGCCACTGGCCTGCTGGGGTGTGTGTGTGTGGAGTAACCTTGGGCAAGTCACCTCATTGTCCAGTGCCTCAATTTCCCCATCTGTAAAATGGGAATGATGATACACTGATCCTTTGTAAGGCATTTTGAGAGCTATGGTAGGCAAGTGCTATCTTAAAGGTAGGTACCATTAACAGGTGGTTATGTTACATTCAATAACTGCAGTACGCCTGGACACACCATCTTTATCTACAGTACTTATTCATCCCGTCACGGTGGTATCTGAGGGCCTGCCACGTTTGTGCATTGATTCTTCCAATCTCCTGTGAAATAGGAAAGTGTTGTTATTGCCCATTTTGAGCTGGGGGCTAGGTTCCCAAAGGGATTTAGGGGTGGCAATCAAGAGTTGTCACACCTAACATTTAAGCACCAAGAAAATAACTGGAACGTCACTGAGATCTTATTATTATCTGTAACGCCTCGGTGAGGCATGTAGGCTCCCGATACAATGAATGGGGAGAGAGAGGCACTACTATTGGGATCCTCGAAAAGCCAGCACGCTAGAGGGGGAGCGGCCTAAACTAGCCCATGATAGCTGCCGATGAAAGGAGTGTGTCCTAAGTGCCACCTCTCTTGGTGCCTTTTACTGCCTGAGGTGTAGAGTCAGGACCCCTTCTCCTGGCATCGGGTGGCTTAGGCACCTACGTTTCCTGGGAGAATGAAGCTCCTGTCTCGTTCCACACGAAACAAGGCATGGGCGGGCAGAGGCGGAGCAGCAACCCCCCTTACAACTTTCAGCCAAGGGGTTAGAGCCCCCACCTGGAATGTGGGAGACCCAAGTTCAGTCCCCACTTTGCCTGATGGCAAGAAAGGATTTAGAACAAGGGTCTTCCACCTCTGAAGGGAGTGCGCTAACCACTGAGCTAGGAGATATTCAGAGGTGGGACTCCCTCAATCTCATCTACTGAAGCTGTTGCCCACTGGGCAAATAATTAATGAGTGACAGGGCCAGAGAATGACACTACAGCCTGGTGGTGAGGGCACTCACCTGGGAGTTGGAAGCCCCAGGGTCTAGTCTGCTGGCTCTAATGACTCTTTACTTTGGTGAATAAAGTGGAAGAGCTCTGCTGGAGTTGGGTGCCTACAGGTGCTTAGCCCTTTCTCCTCATATACCAGAGACAGAGAGACCCACACCTCATTACAGCCAATAGCCCACTGGTTAGGGCACTCACCTGTTACGTAGGAGACCCAGATTCAAATCCTTGCTCTGCCTGCTTTGCAGAACCTTGAACCCAGCTCCTCCAGCTGTCCCCCTACCAGTCAGTGTATGGAGTGTGCTGTGATGGGTCACCCTCAATCTCTCCCCCTGAAGTTGGTCCACTTCCTATAAATAAATGCTCTTTGGTCCAGTGAAAGTGGGAGCTTGGGATGTGGGAAAGGCAGGCTCAGGTCCTTACACCAATACAGATTCATTATTTATATAAAGTGGCATGGTTCCAATGGGGAGACCTGCCTCCAAACCCCCACTAGCCTGGTAGTTACAGCATTTAACTGAGAGGTAGGAGACGTGGGTCCAATTGCCTGCTCTGAATCAGGCGGAGGGGGGATTCAAAGCAGAGTTTCCCATCTCAGTGCCCTAACCAGTGGGCTTCTGGGAAATACTCACCCTCCCTTCTGCAGGGCCCTGCCTGTAGGTCTGCTCTGAGCATGCCCACAGGGGGACACAGAGAATCCCACTTCAGGGCCATGGCTTGGGCTAGGGGTCCAAGCACCAGGAGGTGCAGCAGGACTTAGGCAGGTTTAAACATGCCCACTGGCAGGAACTTAGGCATCAAAAGGGTGAGGTGGCAGCTGCGTGGTGGTTTTGAGAACATCAGTGGCAGCTACACACTGGACTGAGGCTCCTAAGTTGGGAATTTGGCTCTGAGCAATTCACGTAAGTTCACACATTGCACCTCGGGCTGAGGGGGGATTTGAATCTGGGCCACGTGAGCCCCAGGCTGCCAACTGAAGCACTGGACCATCCTGCCTGTAACAGAGAAGAGCAGTGTGAAGCAGGCCCCATCTGCACTGGAACTGAGACAAAGCACAGAGAGCTGAGCATTCAGTCAGCCTGGAAGGAGCAAGCTAGTAAGGGGAGAAGCACTAGCTACACTTTATGCACGTATATCAGCAAAGGAGGGACTGAAAGCTGCTGTTGGAAGAGCCAACATGACACAGACACAGGCAGTAAACTACCCCTCAGCAACTCACCTGAAGGCATCCCACGGAGATGGAACGATCATCCTCCAGGGCTTCCCCCACTTAAACTATATCAGCTTACGCAGCAGAGGTGCTAGGCGCGTTGGGCTAGAAGTGTTGACAATATACGTTACTGCACCAATATGGTAACACCGTGTATATGTTAGCAGTCCGGTTTTTTTAAAACTGCTTTCCAGCTCAGGTAAGCTCATTCTCCTAAGCTTGTGTGCGCAGCCCAAGCAAAAACAGGCTGGTGTTGGCTTTAGTTTCCTCAATGAGTTGGACAGTATCCGGGTATAGTTGTGCCATTTCTGGAGCAAACATGCTCCAACTAAGCAATTATACCAAGTGCTCAACAGCAAGCTAAGTGCTTCACAGACAATAAACGGCTGCTGTGGTTCTCAGTGGCTGGCTATCCACTCTTCACCTAATCTTACCCTCTCTGGGCCAGAGCACAATCTTATGTAAATCAGACCAGCTCCACTGGAGTCAATGGAGCTATGCTGATTTACACCAGATGACAATGCAGCCCCCTGTGTTTATTTGGGCCTAACTGCAAAGCAGGCGGAAGGGAGACCTTTCTTAAGCTGCAGGATCATTCTCTGCATATTTATTAATTGTCATTGTTCTTTCCTCTCTCAAGTCCCTCTGCCAGGTTCTCCCCACAATTCTCCTCTCCCTTGGTGATCGCAGCAATGAAAGGACACACGGAACATTTAGGTGGCTGCTGCACGCCGATGGTTCGTTCCGTTAGGAATTCTGAAGCACAGCAGGATCAATTTTGTAGAGCTGTGGGACATGTAATATTAATGTCTCTCCTTCGCCACCATGCAAACGGCTCCCAATTTGTCTCAGTTTCCTCCTCAACTTAAAAAAATTAACCTCTGGAATTTTCTCTTTTCAGCTAAGAATACTATTAAAATGCCAAGCAAAGGGTAAGGAAAATCTTTGGTGTTTAGACATTAGATGTTTCCCTAAATCAAACACAGCCAAACCAACATATAATACAAAGACCAGGTGCGGACAGCCTTAGGGTATTGCTACATAGCAAAAAACCCCAAATCCACAGCAACAAGTCTTAGAGCCTAAGGCAACTGATTTGGGCTCATGCTACGTAACTAAAAATAGCAGTGTAGACATTTGGGTTTGGGGTGAAGTCTGGGCTCTGAAACGCAGTGATGGGGGAAGCATCTTGAAGCCCGGGCTCCAGCCCAAGACAAAATGCTATTTTTAGCTCAACTCAGTTGACCTAGGCTCTGAGATTTGCTACCATGGGTTTTTGTTTTGCTATGTAGCTGTACCCTAAGGCTGTACACACCTGGTCTTTGTATTATATGTTGGTTTGGCTGTATTTGATTTAGGGAAGATGGACAGGGATACCTTCCTGGCTTTGCCTGCAGTCTTTATATGCCCTTTGGTATTAAATCACTCTTCACTAACATAGCTATAAACGTGATTGATGGTCATATATTCATCTAATCTCTCTAAAGTTATAGCTATGGTGGAAGTCTTGCCAACATCCTGTGACAATTACACTATGCTAATCAGGTTACATGTATAGTGCTAGCATGGTGATTCAAAATTATAATGGTGAGTTTTATTAAGACCCTGTGCATCAGAGGAAGAGTTAGCTAAATATTTAGTGAAACAATTCAGTCGGTGCTTTTGCATCTTATGTGCGAGCAGATTTATTCCCCTTAAATGGAGTTAGTTCTGGCACAAGATCTTGCAGGAGATCAAGTTAAAAGAATTCCTTTTAATTTGGTGAGCTGTTGGCCTGGCTTATGAAACTATTAAATATAAATGACTATCTATCATTCCCCTCTCTTTACAGAAAGACTAATCATATAAACAGGGTGAACTCTTAGCTCCACTGAAATCAATGGCAAAGCTTCCATGGTTACAATGGTTTAAAATGTTACAGGCATGATGATTACACAAAATGGACCCCACATGTTTGGTTTTTTTTAAAGAGCACATTTTGTCAGATCCCAAGCAACATTCACCTGTAGCATATACTTGGCAAGGGATCTGACACATGAACTGACTAAATAAGAAATATAGTCTCCATTTCCAGGCATCACAATTCATAAATGCTATCAATGTACATAAATGATCTTAAAAGAGGTACTTGAGTTTCCTCTGAGAAATCTTTAAGTAATTTGAATACATCAGAACCACTGTTACAACCTGTAAACGTTAAAATGATCTAATGAGGCAAGTCCGGTCTCATCCGAGATGTGGAAAACCTTTGACTTTAACTTGAAAGGGAGATTTCTTGAGAAGCCCAACCCTGGCCCAATGACAGCCACTAACAAATCCTGAGCCAAACAAAGGAAAGAAAGAAAGACAAAAGGCAACCTTGAGTTCAAATACGAAGCTCGAGAGTCAAGTGATTCATTTCTCACACCTGTTATGCATTTCACTGTCATGGATGACTCATAATATTTACCAGTGCCTCATCCCCAAAAATTAATTGTAAGAATATGGGCCTAGAGGAAAGGCTACCTTGGCATTAGTGTGACATGACTGTGCACAGCCCCAAAATTAGGCCATGAGGCTATGCACTGCTACTCATATTTTGTTGAATATTTTCAAATCACTAAGGACTCCGTTCAGCAAAGCACTTAAGCACATGCTTAACTTTAAACACATGGAGTTGTCCCATCAACTTCCAGGGACTTAAGCAGGGCTTCAGTGCGTTACTGAATCAGGCCTTTGCTGAAGAGGGACTAATTTATTCGTGCTCAAAATTAAGCACATTCTTCAGTGCTTTCTTAAACCAGGATCTTATGCTCTCCTTACAGTCCATTTGAGCTGTGCCACTGACTTCAGTGAGAGCAGGATCAGTCCCAAAGTTGCTAATAAATAGCTTCGCAAGTCACAACATTAGAATGATGGAAGGGGAGAATCTGGAATCATTTACAGGGACCAGGAACTGCTTTTGCTTTTAGAATTAATACCTGGCTATTTTTCAGCCAGCATTTCACAAAATTAAGACAATGGGGAAAATGCTATTTGATACTGCACTCTTAAATCCTTCTGGCTATACAGGTGCTGCTTTGAACTCTCAGCATGGGGGATAACTCCAATTGTTGGATTTTGGAGATGAGTGGGAGGGAGAGTAAGTCCAGGCTGTAATAATGCCATCCTCCCCAGCAACCATGCTGTCCCGGGGAGTAAAATCAAGCCAAAATTTGCACACTAGAGTAAGTTATTGCTGTAGGATTTGTAGCCAAAAATGTTCAGATTTGGGTTTCTAAATATAAAGCATAAAAATCCATGTTTAAGCCATATTTTAAGGTACCTTTGAAAAGTGGCTACATTTTCAAAAGGTGCTGAACTCCCCTCACAGCCACCATCCAGCCAAATTGGTGATGAAATATTGATTATGGTACCAAGCATTAGGAACACAAATTTTGGCCTGCGTGTTCAAGGCTTCACTTACAGCTGCTAGACTGGCTAGTAACTTGTAACATGTCAAAATGATAGAAACTGTGTGGCTAAATGCAACATTCATTGTGGAGAAGACGGATTTTCCCAGGCACCAACGGGAGTTAGGGTTTGATCCCTTTTGATTTTCAGTGGCAGGCTAACTGCCCTTCGTGCCTTGGAAAATCTCCCGCATCGTCTTGTTTCTGGAGTACGTTTAATGGTGTCATCTGCAGGATCCTGATCCTCAGCTGGTGTAAGTCAGCACAGTTCTCCAATTACTTCACCAGGTGACTGATCCAAAGCCCAGCGAAGTGGATGGCAGTCTCTCAATAAACTTCAATGGGCTTTAGAGGCCTTAGCTGAGGACTGATCCTGTACATAAATACCAAGTCTGATTCTTGCGGGTGAAAAGAAAATCATTATACCATTGAACATTCTGATGTGGAGTTCCCTCACTCTCTCCTACTGAAATTGTTCCACTTCAATTTCACTGGTCCAATTAAATTGTTTAATTATCCTAGTGGTTAGAGCATTCACCAGAGAAGGGACAGATCCCTTGTCCAATCCCTTCTGCCCCTCAGAAGGAGCGGGGATATGAACCAGGAGTTCCAGGGGTGATCTGGACAAATTGGAGAAATGGTCTGAAATAAATAGGATGAAATTCAATACGGACAAATGCAAAGCACTCCACTTAGGAAGGAACAATCAGTTGCACACATACAAAATGGGAAATGACTGCCCAGGAAGGAGTACTGCCGAAAGGGATCTGGGGCTCATATGGATCACAAGCTAAATATGAGTTAACAGTGTAACGCTGTTGAAAAAAAAGCAAACGTTCTGGGCTGTATTAGCAGGAGTGCTGTAAGTAAGACACGAGAAGAGATTCCGCTCTACTCTGCGCTGATTAGGCCTCAGCTGAAGTATTGTGTCCAGTTCTAGGTGCCATATTTCAGGAAAGATGTGGACAAATTCGAGAAACTCTAGAGAAGAGCAGCAAAAATGATTACAGTTCTAGAAAACATGACCTATGAGGGAAGATTGAAAACATTGGGTTTGTTTAGTCGGGAGAAGAAAAGACAGAGGGGACATAACAGTTTTCAAGTATATAAAAGGTTGTTACAAGGAGGAGGAAGAAAAATTGTTCTTCTTACCCTCTGAGGATAGCACAAGAAACAATGGGCTTAAATTGCAAGGGCAGTTTAGGCTGGACATTAGGAAAAACTTCCTGTCAGGGTGGTTAAACCTGGAATAAATTGCCTAGGGAGGTTGTGGAATTTCCATCACTGGAGATTTTTAAGAGCAGGTTAGACAAACACCTGTCAGGGATAGTCTAGATAATACTTAGTCCTGCCATGTGTGCAAGGGACTGGACTAGATGACCTCTCGAGGTCCCTTCCAGTTTTAAGATTCTATGATCACTAGCAGTCAGCATGGATTTACTAAGATCAAATCATGCCAAACCAGCTTGATTTCCTTCTCTGACAGGGTAACTGGTTTGGTGGATAGGGGAAATCGGTGATCATCATATACCTGGACTTCAGCAAGGCTTTTGACACAGTCCCACATGACATTCTGATAAGTAAGCTAGAGAAATGCGGGCTTGGCAGAACTACAATTAAGTAGATATATAAATGGCTAAACAACTGCAAACAATAACTATTAATGGAATGTCAGATCGGAGGGAGGTCTCAAGAGGGGTTCTGCAGGGATCTGCTCTGGGGCTGGTGTTATTTAACATCTTTATTAATTACCTGGATGTAGGAATAGAAAGCATGCTGATCAAATTTGCAGGTGATACAAACCTACAGAGGGTTGCAAACTCTTTGAAGGATAGAGCTAAAATTCAGAGGGATCTTGATAAATTGGAGAACTGGGCTATAGACAACAAAATGAAATTCAATAAAGACAAATGTAAGGTGCCACACTTAGGGAAGAAAAACCAAATGCACAAATACAGAATGAGGGATAACCGGCTTGGCAGCAGCACTGCTGAAAGAGATCTGGGAATTGTGGGAGAGATCTGTGAACCTCAACATGAGTCAACAATGCGATGCTGTTGTGCAAAAAAAAAAAAAAAAAAAAAAAAAAAAAAAAAGACAAAATGCAATTTTAGGTTGCGTTAACAGAGGCATAGCATGCAAGTCACAGGAGGGGATAGCACCGCTTCACTCGGCACTGGTTAGGTTTCAGCTGGAGCACTGTGTACAATTCTGGTCACCAATGTATAGAAAGGATGTAGAGAAACTGGAATAAATCCAGCGGCGAGCAACACAGATGATCAAAGAGATGGAATACAAGCCTATTGAGCAAAGGCTGAAGGAACTGGGTATGTTTAATTTGGAAAAGAGATTGAGCAGGGGACCTTATAGCAGTCTTCAAATACTTGAAAGGCTGCCATAAAAAAAGGTGGAGAAAGTTCTCTCTTGTCACAAAGGGCAGGACAGAGGGCAACGGATTCAAACTACAGCATAGCACATCTAAATCTCAGGAAACGCTTCCTAACTGTAAGAACAGTAGGACAATGAAACAAACTGCCTAGAGAAGTCATGGAATCTGCTTCGCTGGAGAATTTCAAAAAGAGGCTGGATGGCCATCAGTCTTTGATGGTCCAGACACAACAGATCCTGCATCTTGGCAGCAGGTTAGACTACATGACCCTTGCGGTCCCATCTAACCCTGTGGTTCTGTGATTCCGAGAACGAAGGGGGTCTTAGCACACATCCCTCCTAATGGCTAGCTTAAGTAGCTCACTGCCTAGCACGGTGGCTTTGTGGATCACAGTCTAAGGCACCTAGCTCTCCCCATCCAGCGCCTAAACACCCACCTCAGGATCACAGTCGTGTTTCTCTGATTTTCTAGGCACCTCAAACATTAGGTGCCATAACATGCAGTGGTGTGACACCCAAGTCTCTTTGTGGATCTAGGCCCAATTCTCTGCTCACACTTGACACTGTAGAACTTAAGTACTACAGCGTAAGGGCCCTGGTTGTCAGTGACTCATGTGCATTATCTACCTTCTTCAAGGACTGCTAACAACTTCCATTTTTTAAAAACTCTTTTTTTTTAAATTCCAGTTTGAGCTTCCTTTTAAGGACAAAACACAAAATTAAGGATGAGATTTTCTTGAATGCACAGCCCATAACTCAGCCCAGGAGGACACAAACTTACAGTGACTTTAAGATACCTTTGAACACTCCTGATCCTGGGCTGCTCTGGGGGCTGGGAAGGCTCCTGGGGGCCTGTCTACACTGAGGGCTTGTCTGCACACAGAAATTAATCAGGAAGAAGGCAGGGTGTGAATTTAAAGCAAATAAACCATTTCTGATTAATTTCCATGTGCAGACGTTCTTATTCCAGATTTATGCTAATTCAGAGCAAGGCATTCTGCTCCAGAATAAGAGCATTCACACAATGGAGTTAATCAGGAATAGTTAATGAGGAATAACTATTCCAAAATAACTCCCATTGTAGACAAGGTCGAAATATCAGCAGCCTCCACTGGCTGCCCCGCGGGCCACAGCACTGCTCAGAATCTCCACCCATTACATGCAGGAGCCCTGCCCTAGACACTCCTCTCTCACCTCCAGCACACACCCTACAACAAGCCTTGTGAGGGTGTTCTCAGGAAGCATCTTTTGCAGTGCCTGTACTAGTGGAATCCTCCCCTGGCTAGATATGTGGCTTTCGGGGTCCCTCTGCACTGGATAGAAGGGCTGGAGCAGTGTAAAGAGACCAGAGCTGGAGTCAGGAAAGTGTTTTTGTGCTTCCTTATTGCTGTTTAATAAGAATCTTTTCTATCAGGCAGAAACTGACCAAAGACAGGGCAAACAGTGAAACTGACTATATCCAAAGTGCTGTCAAAGGCAGGACGCAAACAACTGAGAACACAGAGTAAGATTTCTGTAAACTTCTTTCAAATGCAGTAACCTCAGATATACAGCAGGTACACACATTTCAGAGAGAAATCTGACTTTTCATGACGACTCTGTCCTTTAACTTGCCACCACAGAGCATACGGTCAGAGGCAGAAGGTTTGAGTACCTACTTGGCACAGAACTGTCAAGAAGAAATGCAGAAAACCTCAGAGACTTTGTTGCTTTCCTCAACAAGAAAGGGAAGAATCCCAACTGTGGTTGTGGTAAACCTAAAAGGGGTTTTGTTAAAATCTCCAGCTACTACACAACCACAAGAACTGCTGTATAACACACCCGATACACATTACAAGATTTTCTTTTTATATATATGCGCCAAAGTTAAAATAACCAAAATGCAAGATTGATCCTTATTTTCTTTATCCTTTAAAGACACTTTCTCTGATGTAGTTAAAAACAAAACACACACGCAAAAGTGAAGACAATAATTTCAGCTGTGTTAATACTTATGATGAGATCCCCCTCTAATGAATCTGTATTGAAGAAAGACATTCTGAAGGGCTGCTAATCCTCCCATCAATGGTCAGTGGAGTCAGACACGGACTATCAATACCTTTCTAAATTGCTCAATACAGCAATGAAAACGATGGCCACTGCTGATGCTTTAAACATAAATTTGCACACCTAAGATCTTCATGCTGCTCTCCAACGTTCTACCCATAAGGCCTGGGTATGCTGTAATCAAGTAAACCAAGTTGCAGTAGAACTTCAGAATTACAAACTGACCAGTCAACCACACACCTCATTTGGAAACAGAAGGAGGCAATCAAGCAGCAGCAGAGACAAAACAAAACAAAAAAAGCACATACAGTACAGCATTATCTTAAATGTAAGCTACTAAAAAAATGGAGGGAAAGTTTAAAGAAAGATTTGGCAAGGAAAGGAAACTGTTTCTGTGCTTGTTTCATTTAAATTAGGATCGTTAAAAGGAGCATTTTTCTTCTGCATAGTAAAGTTTCAAAGCTGTATTAAGTCAATGTTCAGTTGTAAACTTTTGAAAGAACCATAAAGTTTTGTTCAGAGTTACAAACGTTTCAGTGTTATGAACAACCTCCATTCCCCAGGTGTTTGCAGTTCTGAGGTTCTACTATACACGCATTAGCACAGAGACCCTGCATGATCACACAGCAGCCTGATGGGGTTTTTCAGTGCTATCAGTTAAATTAAAAGAGGCAGCTGTTTGTGGAGTACATGAATAAAAGAGCAAACAACTGTTTTTAAATCAGTGGTGTAGATAACTTGCACCCAAGACTTTTACAAGAGCTGGCTGAGGAGCTCCCTGGACTGTTAATGTTGATGTTCAGTAAGTCTTGGAACACCAGGGAAGTTCCAGAAGTTGGAAGAAAGGTAATGTTGTGCCAATATTTAAAAAGGGTAAACAGGAGGACCTGTGTAATTATAGGCCTCTCATTCTGATACCGATCTCAGGCAAGCTAACGGAGCAGCTTATACAGGAATTAGATTAATAAAGAATTCAAGAAGGGTAATATAATTAATGCCAATCAACCTGGGTTTATGAAAAATAGGTCCAGTCTAACCAGACAGCTTTTTTTGATGAGATTACCTGAACCAGAAAAAAAAAAAAAAAGAGGGAAAAGGAACCAGGGATGTAGTTAAAAAATGTCAAAAGCCCAACATGAATGTAATGCTAAAAACCCACGGGCATATACATAACAGTAAAACCCAAATCTTTATTGTCTTAGGTTAGCCAGAAGAACAAAAGGAAAAAGATTTGGGGTGGGATTCTGAAAAATTCCTTGGTGTGTTAGGAACACAAGTCCTACTCTTATGATTTAGAGGGAGCGTGTTAAGGTCACAAGGTTATGACAGTAACTCCTCACTTAAAGCTGTCCCAGTTAATGTTGTTTCGTTGGTACATTGCTGATCAATATGGGAACATGCTCGTTTAAAGTTGTGCAATGCTCCCTTCTAACGTTGTTTGGCAGCTGCCTGCTTTGTCCACTGCTTGCAGGAAGAGCAGCCCATTGCAGCTAGCTGGTGGGGGCTTGTAACCAGGGTGGACCGGCAGCCCCCCACGAGCTCCCCGTTCCCCTAAATTCCCTGTGCTGCAGCCGCACAGCAGGCTATGGAGCCAGTTCAGCTGTCCCTCCCCCCACTGCCATGTGCTGCTCCTGCCCTCTGCCTTGAAGCTGCTCCCAGAGACTCCTGCTTGCTGTGCGGGGGGAAGGGAGGAGGCTAATGTCAGGGAGTCCCCACCCGCCTGCTCCTGCACCCCGCTTACCCCTTCTCCATATAAAGCAGGGAGGGGACATGGACGGACGAAGAGACAGAGAGAGCTTGGGGCAGCAGCTGCTGTCTCAACGTCCTGATCCCCTTAAAAAGACAATGCACTTAAGACTGGGTCAGCTGACTTAAAGGGGGACAGTGTGCACCTCTCTCTCTCCCCCTCACACAAGGTGTGTGTCTGTCTCTGTCTGCTATGCTGTCTCCTCTCCCTCCTGTTCGTGCTGCCTTGGATGAGAGGCTACTTTAACAACGTGTTAACCCTGGAGAGCTCAGCCGAGTGCTAGTTCATCATTTAGCAGCAAGGCATTCCCTGGGAAATATCCCTCCCTCCTCCACCCTTTAACTTCACCACCTCAACCAAGCTTCACAATCATCACAGCTGTGAACAGTAATAAACTGTTTGTATATCTATATAATATAGTTTTTCTGTCTGGTGAAAAGAATTTCCCTGGAACCTAACCCCCCCATTTACATTAATTCTTATGGGGAAATTGGATTCGATTAACATTGTTTCGCTTAAAGTCGCATTTTTCAGGAACATAACTAGAACGTTAAGCGAGGAGTTACTGTAGTCCAAAAACAGAGGGTGTGATTCTGTGCTAAGCCTCTAAGAGGTGCAATACAAAACTTGCAGAGCAGGAGGAGGAGCTAAGGTGGTTTCAGGCCACCATTGCATCCTCCTAGTTCTGGGCTGCTCTAGGGGGAGAAGCAACTCTCAGTATTACTTAGCCCTGAGCCTGGCTACCTACGGTCAGTAGTACTATCCAGGATCGCCATAGCACTGTGTGCTGTGATCACAGCCCAGTTATACTCTCCTGCCCTCAACATGCCATCTATAGCAGAGTTTGTGAAGGGGTCCTTACAAGGCAGCTTGTGGTGCCTTTCTCAGGTTCTTCCTTAACTGGATCGAGTGCCTTTGGAACCCCTTAATGCTGCTCTGGCCTTTTCTCCAAGTTTATGGGGCCAAAATGTGGGTTAGGGTCTCATCCAATAAATTAATTGTCAGCTAAACCAAGAGGAGAGATACTATTACAGTGAAAATTTCAGTGCTCAGAGCTGGCTTAATTCCATTCCCCCTGAATTCAGAGGTAAAATTTCCATTGATGTTGATGGGAGCAGGTAGGCTAATGCTGAGTGCTTCTGGGAAAAAAATCACCCTGTTCCTCAGTGGGAAAGGTAAAGCTAACCTTATTTCTTCAATCCTTTTATGTATCGATATGATCATTGGGTATCCAGATGTTAAAAAAGAACATTGAGTGACAAATGCATAAAATAATGGAGAATCTTTAGTTTTAGCTGGCTTGCCTGCAATAGCAGGGGATTGGACTGGATAACCCAGGAGGTCCCTTCCAATCCTACGCATATGTCCCCTAGTTATACTACACATATGCCCTTACTGATAACATAGCTTTTAGATATTTGACAGTAAAGTAAAAGAAAGGCTTTCCCATTAGCAAGGAATAGATATTTCTTTTTCTTTTCTTTTCTTTTTTTCAAGATTCCATTCCAAGTGAGAGACAAACATTTCTTTTTCTATATTTCTTTACATTCCAGGTTTATTCAAGAGACATTATTCACAAGCACATATACTGCAGGTATATGTCTGGTAGATTTTAGGAATGGTAAGACACTAGGAGCATGAATCAGCAATAACCCTAGCAAACAACAACATGGCTAAAAAAATCCCAGTGTGATTTCTTCTTTTAATATCAAAGCCCTGGATGTTTCAATCCAAATCTCGAATATTGAACCAAGCCGTTCACACCAGAACATTTGGTACAATGACAGTCCATTTACAAAAAACACAAGATGCAAAGAGTTGCAAATTTACCTACGCTTGATTTCTGAGATATGGATGGCAAGATGCAGGAGAAGTATCCGTGCATCTGAAAAATGTTACATCGAACAACCAAGTAATTTTGTGCTTCAATATTTTGATTGAAAAGTCTCCTTATCCAGCATAAAGTCTGCAAATCTCTGCTGGAGCTCCTTCTCTCGCTCTTGCTGCCGCTGCACGTCGTCTTTTAGACACTAATAGGAAAACAAAAAGTAACAACTGGTAAATTCTCACATGATTTACACTATCACATACTGAGTTAGCATGGGTTGTATTTTTCCTTGAGACCAAAGTGTGTTGTCTGAGATGGATATGCTATTTGATTATTAGAAACACAGGAATTGCTATCCTGGATCAGAGCTGTAGTCCATCCAGTCCAGTGTATTGTCCCAGAGCAGCCAGCCCCAGCTGCTGCAGAGGAAGTGTAAGAAACTTTACGCATGTATGGGAAGATGTGCTCCCCACATTAGGTCTCCTAATCCCTGGTTCAATTAGTTTAAAATCCCATGTCTGAGATTTAATGTCTCTTCCAAAATCTGTTTGTATTCGTTATTTTTAGCTTTTTAACTCTTGCCAAGTTTTTGGCCTCAATGACATCTTGTGCCAAAGGAGTTCTGCACTTCAATTACATTGTGTGAAAAAGGATTTCCTTTTATTGCCTTTGCCAGTTACAACTACAGCCGACTGGAGGATGATGACAATTTTCGTTTGTGGCAACTTTCAAGGTTACAAGGTTTGCTTTCATGCACACTGGAGCAAGTTGAGAGTGATCAGACTATGTGTACACCTAGAATGCTACACCGCTGTCGCACTCCTCCCCAGGAGGCAGTAGATAGGTGGACAGAAGAATTCTTCCGTTGACCTAGCACTGTCTATACCGGGGGTTAGATCAGCATAGCTACATCCTTCCAGGGCGTGGATTTTTTCACACACCGGAGAGACGTAGAATGCTGATGTAAATTTTCAGTGTAGACCAGCCCTGGGGTGAAAAAACAGCTCTGAATCAGGCACAGCAGGGTCTCCCACATCCCGGACCTGTGCCAGAACCACTAAGCAATAGAGATTGTCTCTGTCTCTCTAAAACGTCATCAAAACCGATACGTCTCCACAAAAACATTTTGGCTTTGACAAAATAGCAGATTCCTGACTGACTAGTTCTTGTATTAACCTAATGACACAATTTTAAAGACCAGCCATTCTTATTCTGATTAACAAAACTCTTCACAATTTTCCTGTGTGCACTATTAACTATAGTTTCCAACTCAAAGGATAATTTAATACCAGTCGCTCCCAACCTATTGGCATACTACATCAGGTTACCTGATTAAGATCCTGGCTGTAACTTCTCATGCCTGCCATCTCCCACTTGGTTGTGTCCACTGCAGTCCACAATGAGATTGGAGCTGCTCCAAACTCCAGCACATGACACTGACTAGCAGCGTTTTTAACATGTGGCCACTAGTGGAGTTTTTTGCGGCCATGACAGCCTCTAAAGCAGGGGCACAGACTGGGAGTGGGGGGCAGAGCAGCAGCCCCTCTCTGCAGCACCCAGCTGTTATCAAGGACAGTGAGATGCACTGCCTTGGTGTTTATGCTGCCACCGCCAGCAGGGATCATCAGCGCGCTGTATCGTGCAGCCTCTTTGGACGCTTTGGGCAGCACTTCCGAAGACACAGGGGCCAATGTGCTTGGCACCGGAGACGGATCTTGTCAGTGAAGACGGCTGCAGTGTTCTCTCGCCAGAGCATGTGGAGCCTGGGACTCCACAGATGGCCGTTGAGTTCCTGACCCACCTTCCCTGGGGAGGGCTCTTGATGAAGGGCCACGGGAGGCAGGGACAGAGATACGAGTTTGTCAAGAGGAGCCACCAGCAAAAGTTGGTGGCTGGACTCTGAAGCCACCAAAAATTTTGTTGTGAGAACCCCATGACTAGAATGTTCACTATCGATTGACTATGACCAGCTTTGGGTTCAGAGCAGATTCATTCAAGGAGGGCACATAGAGCACTAGTCACCTGACCTATTAACATATGTAACAATGTCTCTCTTAGAAATCAAAATCTGGCCATTTAAGTGCAGCAGAAAAATAAGTGATACTTTTGAACCACAGGACATACACTGCTCCATAAAACGGTGATGCATTTAGGACTCCAAGGCAGTGCACGCCAAAGATTTTGGATAAAACAATACGGGAAAAAGTGCAGGGAGTTTGCAGTTTGTTAAATGAAATTCCCTACTTAGATATGGAAATACATCCAGTTCTCGTAAACTGCCTTAAGTAAGACTGCTGATGATACTTCACAAAACTGGGACAATTAGTGAGCAATCAGCACCAGGTTTTTAAAGCATGCTACAGAAAAGTAACCGCACAGAAGAGTGATGTATGGATGATGTTCCACCTTTCCTTCCCCTGAATGCCTTCCAGATAGTTTGCTATGTTGTAAAATAAAAACAAGATCTTTCTAATTGCCAACACTGCACACACAGCTTAGTATCTGACAATAAAGTAGCTTCTTCCCATTTTGTACATCTTCTCCTACTATACGCATTTGGAATTAAACTTAGCTGTAATTTCTTTTTTTAAATACAAGAGGGAGAAGAGAATACAGTGGCTGTTCTGCAGTCACCTTGACCAGCTCAGATCCTACATGAAGCCGATATTTTCTTATCCCTATTTCCCATTTTTCCAGTTATATGCATAAGAAATCCTTTTCAATGAAAACAATCTTATCCAAACTGGACCTTTTCCATTGTGTAGGAATAGATGAAGAACGCAGGCACTTAATTTCCCATGATGTTATACTACACAGTAATATACCCATTCTGCTATGGTTCCTCTACCACTTTTTCTTTTTAATTTTTATTTAAACATGACCATAACCTTATTACTCTTTGTTAAGACTAACAAATGAAGAGATAACAGGCCTATCTACAGCTAGTGTAAACTGTCATAGCTCCATTGACTTCAGCAGTGGATCTATCCCAATATATTATAATAGCAAACTAAAAATAACTAGGTAACATATAACTTCTGCTAAATCAAACAGTCTGAGATTAAAAACCCCAAACAAAATAAAATAAACACGGGTGGGAGAAGACGCAGCAATAAAAAGATCAGCCTCAGCTTTAACATGATCCAGGATCTCAGATACTACAGTGATGGGAAACAGTGTAAGAACCTGGATAATTATGCAGAAGAAAGAACTTGACATTAATTTTAAAAAACGTATTATTAAAAAATTAATGTAGCCAAGGAGCAGCATCAGCCCATGCAAATTTAACACTATTAAACAAACACTTCTCTGTTTCTGTGCTGCTACACGGTCCACTGAAGTGGTGTTCAGGAATCCTACCTCCAGTCTCCTGGGAATAGCAGCGTCTTCATGTTTCTTTAACTCTTCAAAAGTACGTAACTCCAGGTAAGCCTGTTCAATCTGGTCCCACAAATCATTTAACTGTTTCATGAGTCCCATTGCCCGAGACTGGTAACCACCAAGCAAAATCTTCATCTTCTTTTCCATCTTGGCAGCCCTCTTAGCTTCTGTTGTCATGTGACCTCTGTTTATCTGTAGAGAAGAAACCAATGTGTGTATTACTGATGCAGAACAATGCTAAATCTTTCTATTTCTCAAGTGCACTGTAGGATAAGCACTTTCTATAGTTCAACAATCCAAGACAGATGAGACCATAGGCACCGACTTCTGGCATTGGTGGGTGCTCGACTCCCCTCTGCTCCCGGCCCCACCCCGCCGGTGGGCGGGAGTGATATGGTGCTGCTGATGTATTGCTGTGGCTCTTTGGCAAAGTACATTGGTAAATTCTGGTTTCTTCTCAGACTCAGGTTGGTCACCCCTGGTTTAGTGGAACGATATCTTGCCTAATTCCCTGCCCAAACTGGACTTTAAAGCTAGAATATGAAATTTCATATTCTAACAGCATGCACAACTGCACCCCTCGCTTCAGTTGTGGCTCCATGATACACTAAAATGAGAGAAAAGAATCTGCACCATGGTAGAGGCCTGCCAGTTACCAGAATTTGATTCTTATTCCTGGGGTCTTGCAGTGAGCACTTTACACTGATTCATGGTAACACCTTGGCCCAAGAGAGTCCTGCCCAGGCCTCTAAACTATTCGGATGGTAGCCACAGTCCAGAATTAGGGTTTTCAAATGACAAATGCTAATGAAAAAGATGAAATCCAAACACCTGCCACGTAGGACATTATATATGCAGAGGAGCAAGCACAGTAATGACAATTTTTACCATTGGAAATGAAAGGCATCATAACCTGTTACGTACTGTGAGATATATGTCTGCGAGCCACAGATAGTGCCGAGAGAGAGAGAGAGAGAGAGAGAGACACCTTGCTTATCTGGGCAATATTAATTGGACCATCAAAGTTTTGAAGGATTGTTAACGCTTACACTCCTAGTCCAGCTCCAACTGATAGTATCAAAGAAATGCTCTGTGTTGAATCAGCAATTCAGTAGCACTACGAAATATCACTGAACAGAGTCTGGGAGAGATGCAGCATTTCACATCTCTATTTATGGACATATGGATTTACTTGTTGTTTTAGGCTATTTTCATGGAATACGTCTTTTCGCAGAAAGCATTGCGCAAACTATTCTAAATTTAAAAATGGGTAAAAGTCCATCTTCTCAAAATGTGGCTTCCCAGTACTAATGGTGTATTAAACAGTGCAGGAGATGGGAATAAATGCTTCTTTTAAACTGGCAATACAATCTGTAAATGCTAAAGTACAAGTTCCCAACTCAAGTAGCACTAGTCAGTGGGGTCTATTTTCTTTTAGAAATCAAGTGCTGCATTGGTAAATATCACATCTATCAAACACAAAGTCATTATTAACTGATTAACAAAAATGCAGAATACAGCATTGCTTTGTGCTAAGTCTACCCTCTGGTCTCCCAGTGCATGATGCATTTTATTGTGTATGAAGATTGTAAACACATTGGGCAAGGACCATTTTTCTAAGTGTTCTGTAGTGTGTCAAATATACTCATATAGACACCTACGTCCACGCCAATCAATCACAACCATTATAGTCACATGATCCATGTTAGGACAAAGCAGGTACTAATGCCAACTCCTTAACGAGTTTTACTCTAGAACTAAACGTGCGAATTAGAGCCTTTTACATACCAGTATTTTATTAGGCAAAATACAGAAGAACAAGGGGATTGTAAGGATGGAAACTATTAATGGGACAAGGAAGAGATTTGCGCTTCTGAGCTGCCTGGCTTGCTGTAGTGGTTAGACTGAACTGGACTGCGGCTCTTTTCAATGTATTTTCAGGGTATCTAGAGCAGCGGTTTTAAAACTTTTTCAGCTGAGCCCTGACTTTGAGTCACAATTTTTAGTTGCAACCCCCCCTCCCGCAAGCCAGACAAAAACAGACAATACCTGCCCCTCCTCTCTCAGACTTTCAGGGTGGGGGAAGGTATGTGCGATGGTCTCTGAGGGTGGAGTCAGTGCTGGGTGCGGAGGCTGCCGGGAGCAAAAATCAGCACAGCTACGCAGATGCTGACAGACTGACCCAAAGGCTGGGTGACCAACTGAGGTGAGTAAGGGGGTAGAGGGCGAGCCACTTGGCATCGCCGGCCCGAGCTGCATGGCATTGCTACTTGGCCTCCTCCAAGGGGGCATGCCCCACGGTTTGAAAACCTCTGATCGAGAGCGTATGAAGAGGTGCCCCTTTCTCAACATTTGTAAACATCTAAAGAAAAAAAATATCACATAAATAAATGAGTCCCTAATTTACCTGAGGTTACTTTATGACTAAAAAACTATGAAAACTTTAAATGTGCAGATGGTTAAATGTATCGTTGCTTCGTCAACAAACACAGTGACAGAATAAATGGACCATTTTTCTGATTACTACTACTAAAAAAACAAGTCTTTGGAATAATTTATGCTTGGATGCCACAGCATGGATATATTCATAGGTAGGTAAAGAACTCTGATATAATAAAACTCTACTTATAGCAAAGGAGTAGAGAGTACCACATTGTTTCATTGTACTGCAGTGCACAAAAGTCAACCTCCATTTATAATGAAGCTGCTCAGGGGAGGAGGCTGGAAATGACTTCACTACAAGAGAGGAGGATTGTATTGCAGAACCAGGTGTGTAATCTGTGCTTTATATAACTTCCCATTAAAATGCTGGAGTCCACAGTTCCAGCAATGACATAGGCTGACCCCACACAAACAAGTACTCCTATTTCTATGGGCATGGCTACACTTGCAGATGTAGAGAGCTTTGAGTTAAACCAGCCTTCGCAGAGTGCAGTAGGGAAAGCGCTGCAGTCTGTCCGCACTGACAGCTGACAATGCACTGGCATGGCCACATTAGCAGCTCTTGCAATGGCCATAGAGAGCAGTGCATTGTGGTAGCTATCCCAGCATACAAGTTCTTTTCAAATGGGGGCGGGGGTGGAGTGTGACAGGGAGTGTGTTGTGTGTATGTGGGGTGAGAGAGATTAGGTTTTTGGGGGGCTGAGAGCATGTCACATGCTGTCTTGTAAATTCAGACAGCAGACCTCCCCCTCTCCGCCCTCTCTCTCTCTCTCACACACAGCATTCCACAGTAATGGTTGCTTTGTCTTGGAGCAGATAAGTAGAGGGCTGTCAAATAGAGCTTTCAAAGGGAATATCCAAAACAATGACAAGAGTGGCCACTTGACTTAAGGGGCACCTCTTCATACGCTCTCGATCAGAGGTTTTCAAACCGTGGGGCATGCCCCCTTGGAGGAGACCAAGTAGCAATGCCATGCAGCTCGGGCTGGCGATGCCAAGTGGCTCGCCCTCTACCCCCTTACTCACCTCAGTTGGTCACCCAGCCTTTGGGTCTGTCTGTCAGCATCTGCGTGGCTGTGCTGATTTCTGCTCCCAGCAGCCTCCGCACCCAGCACTGACTCCACCCTCAGAGACCATCGCACATACCTTCCCCCACCCTGAAAGTCCGAGAGAGGAGGGGCAGGTATTGTCTGTTTTTGTCTGGCTTGCGGGAGGGGGAGTTGCAACTAAAAATTGTGACAAAGTCGGGGCTCAGCTGAAAAAGTTTTAAAACCGCTGCTCTAGATACCCTGAAAATACATTGAAAAGAGCCACAGTCCAGTTCAGTCTAACCCCTACAGCAAGCCAGGCAGCTCAGAAGCGCAAATCTCTTCCTTGTCCCATTAATAGTTTCCATCCTTACGATCCCCTTGTTCTTCTGTATTTTGCCTAATAAAATACTGGTATGTAAAAGGCTCTAATTCGCACATTTAGTTCTAGAGTAAAACTCGTTAAGGAGTTGGCATTAATATCTGCTTTGTCCTAACAAGGATCATGTGACTATAATGGTTGTGATTGATTGGCGTGGACGTAGGTGTCTATATGAGTATATTTGACACACTACAGAACACTTAGAAAAATGGTCCTTGCCCAATGTGTTTACAATCTTCATACACAATAAAATGCATCATGCACTGGGAGACCAGAGGGTAGACTTAGCACAAAGCAATGCTGTATTCTGCATTTTTGTTAATCAGTTAATAATGACTTTGTGTTTGATAGATGTGATATTTACCAATGAGACACTTTACCAATGGGACATATTTACCAATGGGACACTTCTGGAGGCTGATCAGAGCGCAGTAATGCAACACCTCGTTCACACTGACGCTGGGGCGCTCCAGCGGGGGCACATCAAACGTTATTCTACTTGCCGAGGTAGAGTACTAGGAGCGCTCTAGCCGTGGAGTCAGAGTGCTCTACGTGCCTTGCCAAAGTGGACGGGGAGTGAGCTAGTGCGCCCGGGGCTCCTTCAATGCACTGTAACTCACAAGTGTAGCCAAGCCCTAACACTTGATAAAGGCTGAAGTTGATAAAGGCCCAAGATACAAAGTAAAAAGGTATCCAAGTGAGATTCTTACTGAAAATACAAGTTGGATCTCAGTCACCCATAATCCAATACTTTCAGATCTTCAGAAGGTCTGAACTGAGCTCAAAGTGTCCACTTCCTTCTGGATACAGATACTCATTCTCACCTATGTACAGATTCTCAAGCTGCCATTTACCTCATGCTTTTCTGCTCTGCTTCCTGATTATCTCGGTAATGACAGACACCTCTCCCTGCCCCTCCTCACCCCCTGTAATATCTGGTGCCTCCTAAATATTTAAAAACAGAAAAAACATCTATTCCTTCCTTAACCAAGAAACTGGAGCATTCTTCACCTTTCCCTCTTCCACCCAAACTAGAAGACTTAAGGACCCCGTGGAAAGGTCGGGGAGGAGGGGGGAGGATGGGATGTGTGTGTGTCTCAACATTTTGTAACAAATTCTAAGTATTAAAAATTGCCGACTGCTGCATTAATGCCAAAAACTGCATATAATTTTAGTTCAACTTCATAAAACATTAAGGCTCAGATACTTGTCTAAAACACAAAGCTGTTAAGGAGAGGTGTGTTTAAATGCATTGTTTCCTTAAAACTGAGAAAAGGATTTCAGTAAAGTCTGACAACTGTTTTCCTCATGAAAATAACAGGAAAATTAAAAACGCTTGAAGGATTTCTCTGATGAGTTACTTATTTCCTACTGCTTCTGGGCCAATTTTGGTCATGCTGCCTGATGCACCCACTATCCTGGAATAGAACAATGTGCACAGACATGGGCAAAGTGATTCAATATCATTGGATCAGGACAAAACCTTTGTATATCTCAAAAAGACACAGGAACCTTCCCTTTCCAGGCCCTGTGTACTATATTTCTCTCTACAGATGTGCAGTGGATCTTTTGGGACCAAACCTGGAGCCACCTACAAAAGCAGTTATCAGGGAGCCCTTCAGCTGCAATCACTAAATATCAACATGTAACCTTTCCCTCTACCCCAAACTCCTGGCCCATGGTCTGCGGAAGGAGAGACCAGACGTCAGTTCTGTGGGATGAAAGTAGGGATTGGGAAGGTATCTAGAATTAGTATGTGTTAGGGAAGTTAAGGGAATGGAGATTTCCTGTAAAGTAGGAGGAGAGAAAATTGCTATGTGCTTCAGACAGGGCTGCAATCATAGATTCCAAGATTAATAGATTCCAGGGCCAGAAAGAGCCATTGTGATCATCTAGTTTAACCTTCTGTATATCACAGGCCATAGAACTTCCCCAAAATAACTCCTAGAGCAGATCTTTTAGAAAAACATTCAATCTTGATTTTAAAATTGTCAGTGATGGAGACAACTTGCTTGATAACTCTAGAGAATCAGGGTGTCACCACAAAGCTCTACCAGTATGAAGCAGCTTGTACCCCCATACCATGTGACACTGGAACACAAGTTAAATTACACCGATATTTCAAACGGACCCATGTGGACTAAGATCCCCAGGGTCCTCTGGCGCTGGGAGCTCTTTCCATGCCAGTGTCAGCAGTCAGCTGTTTTGGCTGTAGACCAAACAAAAGGTCACAAGAATTTATTTTTTAAAATAAAGTGTTTTTTCTTCCATGCTCCTTGTATTCACAAATGACTGCCATTTTTTTCTGCCAGTTTTGAGCAAAGGTCAAGTATAGAAAGTTTCAGTCCAATGAAAACTTCAAGAAGTGATTGGGAAAGAGTGGGGGTTATGTAACTTTAGGTTTCTGTGCCAATTCCCACTTTAACAAAACAAAACAGAGTCCAAGGATTTCTTGACTGGATGTACACTGTGCAAGGATGAGGGGAAGGACAGTCTTGCGGTTAAGGTACAGAACTGTGACTCAGGAATTCTGGATTCATTTCTTACCTCCTCCACACACAACTCACCAATAGCTCCAGGCCTCAGTTCCTCATCATCTTTCTTCAAGCATCTTTTTGTCTGTTTTGCCTATTCAGATTGCAAGCACTTGGGGTAGGGCCCATCTCTCACTACCTTGCTAGCATAATTGGGCCCTAATCTCAGCTGAAGACTCTAGGGCAGCGGGGTGAGCAACCTGCGGCCCACCAGGGTAATCCGCTGGCAGGCCATGAGACAGTTTGTTTACATTGACCGTCCGCAGGCATGGCCGCCTGCAGCTCCCAGTGTCCGCAGTTCACAGTTCCCGGCCAATGGGGGTTGCGGGAAGCAGCACGGGCTGGCAACCACTTCCCGCAGCTCCCATTGGCTGGGAACAGGTCTACTGTAATAAAACAATAATGGTTTGAAATAGTCTTTCTGGTCAGACAGTAAAGGCTACCATCTTCAAAAGTTAACTAATTACGTCAACTTTAGCACAAGCTCAGCTAATCAACACTACCACTCCATATGGTTCAATACGCTATAAACTTAGCACTTCACTATTATACTAAAGAGGAGCATTTCTTAATGTAGCTTGGATACAAGGATAAGAGTACTACCTGTGTACTGTATTCAATAAGGCCACTGAGTTTGACATCTCTTAAAAATTATGCAAAGTGAGATTTAAACCTGATTTACTCCGGCATCTTGATTCTTCATCGAAAAATTACTCAATAAAAATCCCCTGAAGTGAGTCATTACTGTATATAATTATATCCCAGAACTGAAAACAGACATAACTCAAATGAGAAAAGGCCAGCTAACATTTTATGTT
Source organism: Gopherus flavomarginatus (assembly GCF_025201925.1). Lineage (NCBI taxonomy): Eukaryota > Metazoa > Chordata > Testudines > Testudinidae > Gopherus > Gopherus flavomarginatus. Next base: position 204,334,279 of record NC_066620.1, read on the forward strand.
CCTATTTAATCCAACAATCAGGAGGCCTAAGGGTGAACCACTATTTGGCACTTTATTATCTAGTACATGCCACTACTGTTTATTAACACTTATGGCAGACTGTCTCCTGAACAGTTTGGCCAAGATCACAACTAATAACTCAACAGCAGTCTATGAATGAAATATGTTGCTGGAAGTGGGGATTGTTATGAGCTTCCTTCAAGTTTCATAATACACTTTGGTTAAGATTTTTTTTTTAAGAATGCCAATATAAGATTTATATCATGTTACACCCTTAACAATATGGTACCCTGTGTGATGGGACAAGGCCAGATGGCTACAGTAAAGTACTATGGAACAGGTTAGTTAGCCCCAGGCTAAACAAATCCCTAGTACCATGGTAACCAAATGGCAGTTGCCCCAGGTTAATCAAGGCACCTAGGGCCAATTAAGATCTTTCTAGAAGGCAGTGGAGATAGCTACATTGATTAGAACATCTGCAGCCAATCAAGGCAGGCTAATCAGGGCACTTGGGTTTAAAAAAAGGAGCTCACGCCAGTCAGGTGGGAAGGAGCCAGAGGAGAGGAAGTGCATGTGAGGAGCTGGGAGCAAGAGGCACAAGGAGCTGAGACTGAGAGGGTGTGCTGCTGGAGGATTGAGGAATTATCAGACAATCAAGCATTATCAGACACCAGGAGGAAGGTCCTGTGGTCAGGATAAAGAAGGTGTTTGGAGGAGGCCATGGGGAAGTAGCCCACGGAGTTGTAGTTGTCATGCAGCTGTTAAAAGAGGCACTATAGACAGCTGCAATCCACAGGGCCCTGGGCTGAAACCCAGAGTAGAGGGCGGGGCTGGGTTCCCCCAAAACCTCGCAACTCCTGATCAGACACAGAAGGAGTTGACCCAGACTGTGGGTTCCACCAGAGGGGAAGATCACTGAGGTGAGCAAATCCGCCAATAAGCGCAGGACCCACCAAGGTAAAGAAGGAACTTTGTCACACCTGGCTTTTACCAACACACAAGCTCATAACTTTCTCAGAAAATGGTGATCCAATTAGCTAAATATTGGATTTATTTTATAAACAGAAAAAATTCGTAGGAGCCAGATCTGACTAACTTCATTAGCAATCTTTATATAAAAACACTAGATTCATTTAGATCACATCTCCTTTTAACATCCCTATGTGGAAATTACCTACTATAATTGCAGTACACTGAATAACCCGACCCATCATAATGATTGATCCCAATAAAGATAAACCTAGAGAAGTGTGATTTTAATAAAGAGTTGCTGCCTTTGATTCTCTCCCTCTCTTTTTTTTAAACTTTCTTGAAGTCTTTTCCCTCTTCCGTATTTAAATTCTCTCATTCTCCCCACAGCTCAATACCATAGTGCAGGCCAGTGGTTTTCAAACAGGGGTCTGTGGCCTCCTGGGGGTCTGCGAGCCCTTTCAGGGGGTCTGTGGAGCCTCGCCACTGAAACCTGGTGCCCCCAAGCCTCCGTGCCCCCTCACTGGGCTGACACTGGGAGTGGCGCAGGGCTGAAGCCGAGCTCTCCTGCTTCCCCATGCAGCAAGGAGCAGCACAGGGCTGAAACCCCAAGCTCCCCCTCTCTGCCCCCTACCCCCTTAGCTGGGAGCAGCATGGGGATGAAACCCCGAGCTCCCCTCCTTCCCCCGCTGAAGCCAGGAGTGGTGCAGGGCTGAAACCCCAAGCTTCCCACCCCATCTGCTGCTGGTGCCTGGGGTTGTGGCTGCTCCTCAGGTCCCAGCCCTCTTTGACTGCTCACGCAGCCGGTCAGAGTTGTCGGGGTGGCTCCAGGCCCAGGAGAGCCCTCAGGGAGTAACCATCGGCACACAGCCCCAGACAGGTGGGTGGCCTGCTGAGGTGAGTCAGGGGTCAAGATGGCGCTCCCTGCCTGGACCCTGCTGTGCAGAGCTGGCCAGAGCCTTGCTGGCCATTGTTCCCCCTCTCCAAAAAATAGAAGTCAAACTACGCCTATGCCCAAGGGTTCCCACCCCTGGTCTGGAGCCCCAAGTTCACCCCCTACGGGCTGGGCCCTGGAGTTTTTCTACCATGTTGAGGGTGGCCTCAGAAAGAAAAAGGCTGAGAATCTCTGTTGTAGGCAACATCTGTTTACGAGCCTTTCGCGCCGAACAAAAGGTGTCTAGGGGCTCCATGCTTTGGCATTCAAGTTCACAGTCAATGGTTTTCTAGAGAACAGCACAACGCTGACCAGAAAGAGAAATTCCACCACTCTGCCAGAACACAGTACAAATGCTATAGCACACTGGTCTCCCAAACAAACAACAGGAATTGAAACATTCTTTCTGAACATGGATGCATAACTAGTGTTTCGAAGTTACTTGTCCCAACAGCATTTGAGCTTATATGGCGGGGTGGTCAAATTTACTGACTCTTCAGAAATTCGAGAGCTGCAAGATATGCACAACCTGCACTGCGGGGCGGCACCTGTCAGGGCACAGGGCTAAAGTCTGGAGACCTCCCCTCTCTGCAGCGCAGAAGGCCCAAGCTCCCCCACCCCGCAATATGGTGGGTGGGGAATAGGGGGCGGGCATTAGGGGATCCATGAGCTGCTCTTTAACTGTAAAAGAGCTGCATGCAGCTGACGAGCTGTGGTTTGGCCACGCCTGTTATGTGGCATGTGTGTTTCTACTCCTAGTGGCTCAAGAGATATTGCCCGTAAAAAACAAACAAATCACATCGTTCTCCTTGTCACTGTGATAACTCCCATAGACTAGAAGTAGGATCATAGCAACCATTCTCTCAAAATGACAGCTTTGATTAATAGTATAGCCATATTTATTTATGGAATGCACAATCAGATACTACTGGTGATGGATGCCACAGAATTACCTTTTTAAATAAAATGGTATTGGAAAGCTGGGTTTCCTTTCTTTCCAACTGTAAAATATTGGTTTTTATGTCTTTGACATAAAGGATGCTAAAATCATGTGGAAATTCAAGCAGAGAAAAAGGCTGCCCGGTAAATTAGAAGAACAAAGTGCTCCATCTAGCTTCTTAGTACACAATATAATACTAATCACATGAAGTAACTGAGAGCCTAGGAGCTTTTAGGAAATGTTAGTACCCAGGCCCATAAGGCTATCACCAGATTAGCTGGAGCACCACAGCAGAACTGCAAATCACTGCATCAGCAGCAATTCGTGCCTCCTGGCTGCGTAACCTACATAATGGACTACCCTAGAGCCAATCAGGTAAGCTTTGATAGTGTTTTACACTACAGCCATTATTTTGCAATAGCTTCATAGGCAAATAGGTGGCCTCAAACCATTAGGCATTCTGATTCTTGACAGACCAGAAAATAAATTAATGTTTAATGGTTGCTGTTTGTGAAATCCTTTGATGATAGAGAGCTATGTCAGTGCTAAAAAGGATGATCTTAATTCCTAATCACACATTTTCAAACGTGTAAGCTTTGTTTACCAAAACAATACCAACTGCAATGGTTTTAGTGAAGAGTCCCCACCTCACTAATGGTAGCTGATTAAGCAACATGTAACTGCCAGCCATTTTACCTCACCTTTTTTATTTTTTATGACTGCCAACTTCCAGTTCTATTTGGATTATTGGCATGTCTTAAAGAATTCATGAGCAATGTCACTGCTGAGCACTGACGCAAACGAGTCCACTAACTGGGTAAAAGTCTGGTGCAATCCAGAGCCATCCTGTCACCGTTGGCAAAGATTGTCGTAAACTCCACCATCCCCGGAACCGACAGCCAACTGCGACCAGACATCATCACCACCAGTGAGGATCAGAAAAAGATTGTTATGGTGGACATCACAGTGCTGTTCGAGAACAGGACCCCGGCCTTCTATGATGCCCAAGCAAAAGATAGAGAAATATGCCCCTCTGTCTGAAACCTTGTGAGCTAAGGGTTACCAGGTCCAGACACACGCACTGATCATTGGAGCCATAGTTGCATGGGACCCCAGTAACAAGTGAGTGCTGAGAAAATGCGGAATCGGTCAACGCTACACACGGCTGATGCGGCAACTCATGGTGTCGGATGCAATCAGGTGGTCAAGGGACATCTACATAACACATCACTGGACATCGGCAATACCAGGAGGGATGAGCTGGAGTGCCGATGAGAAGCGCTGTCGGGAAAGTAACAAATACTTTCCTCATGGATTGTATTTCCTAAATAGACAACCAATCCAATTCTCAATTATTGAGGGACAGTCTTCACTCACTGATGTATTTTGCTTTCCACAACCAAATCTCTGTATAACTTTTCATGAGTGATGTACCCGAGTATTCGGATTCTAATATCTAAACTGTATTGTTAAATCTATTCACTTAAATTTGGGTTATTGCTGATTATGTACTCTATGTAACATATGAGTTTTAAAAACTAACTTTATATTTGCGGAAAATCTAAGCATTGTACCCAGATGTACAGACACTCCTTTCCCAATCTATGTATTATATCAATTTTTTAACATTAGCTTTAATAAAATTTTAATATAGAGAAGTTCTCAAACCATTCACTCATTATAGCCTCTTAGAATATTAACCCTTAAATGAGTGAGAGACAGTATGGCTATGGCCTAGTGGACTATTTAGGAGATGGAAATTCAGGACATCTACATTCCTTTCTCTCCAGTAATCCACTGTGTGATCCCCGCGAGACCACCTGTCTGTGAACTCATTTGCCCCTCATAATATATAAGGTAGTATCTTCCTCACAAAGGTGCTGAGGATTAAATAAAGTTCATGTAGTGCATGGAATGTGTAAAAGCACTTTGCAGGTGCTATTGTAAGTCATTCTCCCTCAAGGGGCAATATTCATAGCTAGTTTCCAACCAACTCATTTGTCTAGCACCAGTGTTCCAAAGTTTAAAGTCCTAGAGAACTGCTCACTTCTGAACAAAACAAAATGTACTTTCTCCCTTATAGGAAGACTCCATGGTCCAGTGTTGTTCAGTTCTGTAACAGACATCCTAACAGAGGGGACCTTGTGACTGCAAGGCAGAAACTACGGGAATGGCAAAAACAAAACCAAGTCTCAAATCTGTGACTTCATCTAAACGTGGAGGGCAACTGATTTTATTCTAAACCCCCAGGAAAGCTCAGATAGATTCTAAGGCCAGAAGGGACCACTATGATCATCTAATCTGACCTCCTGCATAACACAGACCATAGAACTTCCCTGAAATAATTCATGTGTGAACTAGAACAGATCTTTTAGAAAAACATCCAATCTTGATTTTAAAATTGCTAGTGATGGACAATCCACCACGACCTTTGGGACATTGTTCCAATGGTTAGTTATCCTCACTGTTAAAATGTACACCTTATTTCAAGTCTTCAACGTCTAGCCATCAGCTCGTGTTATACTTTTGTCTACTAGATTAAAGAGCTCATTAAAGAGTTTCCCATGTAGATACTTACAGACTGATCAAGTCATTCCTTAACCTTCTCTTTGTTAAGCTAACTAGTTTGTGCTCCTTGAGAAGAAACATTTTCCAATCTTTTAATCATTCTTGTGGTTCTCTCAACCCTCTCCAATTTACCAACATCCTTGCTTGTAGCATGAAAGGAAGCAGAGTTTCATAACTACTCAGTGCTCCAGGTTTCAGATGTTCACATTCTGAATGGAAAGGATGTTACACTGAATGTATTATAAACAGGAGTAATAAAATTTGGCAGTTCTGGAGCAACTTCAGGCCAGAGCTCTGTGAGTACTTTGCACACATACTTTGCACAATACCCCTGCAAAGTAGGTGTTATACCCATTTTAAAGACTGAAAAACTGAGGCATGGAGAAGTTAAGTGACTTGCTCAAAGCCATGCAGTGAATCTTTGGCAGCACGGGGCCCAAAACTGAGGACTCCTGCCTCTAACCATAAGTCTCTTCCCTCCCAAGAGAAAGTATCTTCTTATTGTGGTTGTATCTGCTGCTAAGGAACATTATCACTTCTTCTGACCCCTTTACTGCCTCCCCTCCACCTACATTGCTGGTGGTTGCTTTGTTCCGTTCCTGGAAGGGCAAGAGAAAGAGGGGCCAGGTTCCTATCCAGCCTATATGGCAAACATTTCAGATTTATTAGTACAAGATGTATGCCCATTTAGCTATGGTTCCCTTTTCCTGAAAATGTGTTTACATTGCAGGTAGAGCTGGTACCTCTGGGATTAGTCTAACCATTTGGGATACTCATGATTGGTATATGCCTTCAGCAGCTATCATGTTAAATATTATTATCAATGTATCACCATCATCAGATAACATGGAAAATGTGCCAGTTCTACTAGTTTGCCTGATAGTTAGCTCGGTGTGTAGACAAGATATCTGGAGGCTCAGGCCTTTAATGAACGTGTAGCCTGAAAAGAGGTGTGATTTTCTGCCCCAAACTATACCTCAGTAGATTTTATTCTCTACAAGTCTGCAGACACTCTGCATCACCTAGGCGACTCTATACCTGTTGCCGTGATACCTAAGACAGAAATTTGAGTACAAGCGTTTAAAGCTGTTACCACACTGGCAGTATTTCTCAGCCTTTCCTCCCATGGGTATCACCATATTTCAGCCACCCGATAAACCAGATGAGACTGAAAGATCTTGTAATTTTTCCCCATTTGTTCTTGGACAATGAAGGGTCATTCCCATTTAAAAAGTGTTCTTTTTCCCCTTCTACTCTAACCAACAGAACAATATCAGATCTGAAAACCCACTTGAAGTTTTAAGTTTTAGAGAAGACAAACCAGAGATAGTATCGGGGTAGCCATGTAAGTCTGTATCCACAAAAACAACAAGAAGTCCGGTGGCACCTTAAAGATTAACATTTATCTGAGCATAAGCTTTCATGGGTAAAAGTGAGCTTTTTTAACGCACGAAAGCTTATGCCCAAATAAATCTGTTACTCTTTAAGGTGCCACAGGACTCCTTGTTGTTTTAAACCAGAGATAGTATTTTGTTATGTTCAATAAAATAAGAGTAATTGAAGCATCCACTAGCACAGAGCATAGCATGTAACCCATAGAATAAAACTAGGGTTTTCCAGTGAAACTGAATTCGGTCAAACCTGGCTGAGTAGAGGAGCAAGAATGGCCACCTGGTCTGAAAGTTACCATCTTGCTCATTCCTACCAAGTTCAAAGTAGCAACCAACAAAGAGCACTAGCTAATGTAGCCTCAGTGCATTGTGCTTACTCAGCAAAAAGATACATTTGCAAATCTGACTGTGTGGAAAGTATAACTTACTGTGTTTTGTGGATACAATGTAACAAGAGTTTCCTACCCTGTAGACTTTGAATAACATTTATAATTTAGCAATTAACTGAAATGACGACATAACTACCACAACGGATATAAAATATTTATGTGCTGCAAGCCAGCATTATGAACCTTCTTTCTTCAAAGACAAAGTAATGCTGGCAGAAATCTGAACTAAGAAGGAAAGAAACCAACTTAAGAAGATGCTCCTGCCATCTCTCATTGCATCTGAAGTGGTGTACTTTTCACCAGAAAGTCACAATCGATGCATTAAGTCCAAAAATATTCTGCTTGAAAAAGGAGGGGGACAAGGTGTGGTATTATTTTGGCTGCACTGCTTGCCGAATACCAATGTCACATAAGTGTCACATCAGAAAATTCCAATTCCTGGTGTCACTAGCCTTACAGCTGCACATCAAAAAAATATACCAATATTCTAGAAAGAAGGGAAGGAGGGTGGTAACCTTGTAGTGAAAAAGAGCAAGACTCTCAAGTGCTGCTGCTGACTTCAAGTGACACCTTGGTCTAGTAATGTCTGTGTGTCTCGGTTTCCCCATTTATAACCTGAGAATAGCACTACTTTACCTCAAAGGAATGTCAAGAGGCTTTATTCGTTAATGTTTGTCAACTACTCTAAAATCCCCAGACTAAAATTTCACATCATTGAAGTGCAAAGTATTATTGAACCAAACATTCCAGCATTCAAACTACCATCATCATCAGAGAGTTTTTCTTATTTCTCATTATTGCTGAACAGCAAGATACCTTATCCAGGCTAAGCAAGCGGCTTTCCATAATTAACCTGCTCCTCCTGCAGAGTTCAATTACTAATGGCACAATCTGCTGTTGGTAATTGCACAATCAGTTTCACAGAGGTAAATGTCACGTCAAAATACTCATCACTCAATCTGGCAGGCAGTGGAACCAGGCGGATTATAAGAAGATGACTATTTATCCACACCATAAATCTAATTGGTAATTTCTGTGCAGTGAAGACAGAGCTAGGAATAACTGAGATTTGTTACATTAGAACTGATTGGCAAAGTGCTGAACCCTCACTGCTGCAACTGAAACAAAGAGAGCTGTGCTCCGGATATGTGAAGTGCTATATAATGCTAAGTACTCAAAAATCAAAATCAGGTCCTAGTCATTTCAAACTGGGCCCTAAAATTAGCGGATACTTTTGACCTTCATCTCTATACTTCAGTCCCCCATTCGTAAAATGGGGATAATAATAACAGCTCATCTCATAGGGGCGTTGTGAACATAAGTTAATAAATATTTGCATAGCACCCAGATACTATAGCACCTCAGAAAAGTCCATGATGAAAACAGTAAGTCTGTGTTCAGAGCAGGGTCTGAATAGCATGTAGTAAATAAAGCATAGGCCTCACATTGACGAATAAGGAGAAAAAATATTGAATCGCTGCTCATTAAGTGAACACCATCCATCCTGTTCACTGATGAGCATGCAGAAAAGAAATAAGTAATCATGTAATTAAAGACAGTATTGTAATGCATGCATAGGCACCGGCGTCCGAACTAAGTTAGAACAGGCATCCTTAATTCTAGCACTTCCTAACTTTTCAGTGCTTGACTCTACCTTAAAGTTGTAGTTTTGTGTGTGCAATACTTAATTTTAATTCCAAAGATTATGTGTATTTATACATAAATTAGATACAGTCCTCAGGCTCCAGGCAAGATGCCAACCCAGCCCTTGTCGCCACAAAGGCTGGGTGCTCCTAAACTAAGATATACCTTTTATATAAAAAAAAAAATTCTTTACAGCAGAGTTTACTGTCATTGCAACACAGCATAAAGCATTATGCAGAGCAACAGTGCACTCTGCTGGAAGACACTGAACATAACCAACATTCATGTATTAATGGGACAAAGTTCCTTAGAAGGGAACTAAGATTGTCTACACTTGAAATACTACTGCAGCATAACTCAGCTGTACTGCTGTAGTGTTTCAGTGTGGACACTAGCTACGCCAACGGAAGGGATTCTCCCACTCTGCATAGGTAATCCACCTCCCCAAAAGGTGGTAGCTAGGCTGAAAAAAAAATTCTTTGGTTGACCTAGTGCTGACTGTACTGGGGGTTAGGCTGGCTTAACTACATTGCTCAGAAGCGTGGATTTTTCACACCCCTGAGCGATGTAGCTGGGTCGACCTAAGGTTCTGAGGGGAGACCAGGCCTAAGTAGTTATAGAGTTATCTGGAGCTGAACAATTTGTGGCTCAAACATCTACCTCTTACTGAAGCAAAACTGTCTTTGGGATTAGCTTCTTGGTTTGCACTTACACACAGACACAAGGCAAACTTACTTAAATTCACTGAGTCAACCTTGCAAAGTACAAATCCAGCCTTCTGTCCTACCTGGCATGCTACTTTCTTGGTAGCGGTAGTTTGAGGGCATTCACTACCAGCAACAATAGATGTGTAGATAAAGAATTTACATAAAAAAGAAATCTTCCTTTTATCATGGAAAAATATGGTGCCTGCATTATTTAAACATGGACACCTTTAGGTTTAACATTGTAATTGTATTGTATTTTGAACTAAATCAGGTTTCCTTGAGTGTTACTGGTACTACATAGTCTTTCAAATGAAATAATCTGAAGCAAATCTTATTTTACACTATCAATGCCGTGTACTTTCTGCATTTATTATTTGCATGCATCAGTTTGTACAGCAACAAAGATGAAGAAACAGTCATTGTCTAACGGCTCTAAATAGAAAAAAGCAATTAAGAGGGATGGAATGAAAGGAAGGTTATAGCCTTGCATAATAGGGGAAGAAGGAACCTGCAGGAGAACATAGCAGGAAAGAGCATGAAGACAAAAGAAAAAAAAATCAAGTGGCTAACGAGACAGATATAGGAATAGTTGAGAACAGAGAAGAGATATAGGTGAGGGAGGGAGAGGAGTTATGCACAGCCTTGAAACAGAGGACAAGAAGCTTGCATTTGATGCTGAATGTAAGAGTAAGCCAATGGAGGGATTCAAGGAGGGGGGTAATCTAATCTAACAGGAGGACAATGCAGAACATTTTGGCCCTATGTGTTTACCTTTGAGTCTTAGCTGACATGTTTTGCTGGATTGGGACCTTTGGTTGCAGCATTTTGTATGTACCTGAGGTGAGTGAGATGACAACCGGGGAAGCCACTTTGCATAAAGCTGACAACGGCAGAAAGAGTAGTTTCACTTTCTGCTTCCCAGACCCTAGCACAATGCTGCGATATTCAGACTGCAGACACCCCAATGAAATATTGAATTCCAATCAAATTATTTTCATTAAACTGTTTTTCTCTCTCTTTCCCGTCTTCTATTCTGAACTTGAAGAGGTGTTTCATTTTTATTTTACACTTACACACAAAACCTAACATAAAGAAGTTTGAAGTTTCCTTTTTAAATGGACTGGAGTCATTGCGATCCACTCTCTTCCCTCCTTTCCTGATCACAGGAACTCATTGCCCCAGGCTGTCACTGAATCTTGTGAAGCACTTGGCCTCAAAGAGGGATTGGATGTTTATATGGATAACAAGAATACCCAGGGTTATAATGCATCCGACGAAGTGGGTATTCACCCATGAAAGCTCATACTCCAAAACGTCTGTTAGTCTATAAGGTGCCAGAGGACTCTTTGCTGCTTTTGCAGATCCAGACTAATACGGCTACCCCTCTGATACAGGGTTATAATAGTTAATGCTAAAAAACTTGTGGAAGGGAACCTGAAGTACGATGTTTTATAAATCCATCCCCTACTATTAGGGAAGAAAAGAGGACAGCAGAGGGTCTTTGGATGCTCCAGGAGAGCTCCTTGACTCTCTTTTCTCTGCAATCCGATCTGTGATAGATGTCAATGATCTAGTCATCTGTAAATCAGTCAAAACAATGAAAGCTGGCATTAAAAAAAAAATCAAGTGAAAAAGCAGAAAAATGATACTCACCTCAAGCCTTTTTTCAAGTGATTCTATCCTGTCTTTTTTGCTGGCCAGGTTAGCTCGTGTGTAGCGGTTCTGTCCTGGTAGGTATAACACCTGGCTATAACATTCTTCCCACACCTGGTTATAAGCCTCACTTGAAAGCTCTCCATGCCCCATTCCTTGCTTTACCACTTCCATCTCTTGTGCCAGTAGATCCTGGGCCTGTTGGAAATGATGAGAAATTTCAGTCACAAAGTACAGACGGTCAGAAAACTCCCCTTGTCGTTTTCAACCCTGTAGAGTGTAATTTTCAGGGGTAATTTCTCTCTCCATACAAAAAACCCATTTCAGGTTAAGCTAAATATGAAATTCAACACAAATGCGTTAAATTATAAATGAAACCTAGGCAATGGGGCTACTTACATTGCAGCTATTCCTCATTTCACACAGTTTGACCAATCCCAACAATCTGCTGTATCTAATACAGATACAGGTTGAGGTGTCTAGCACTGATGCAACAGGGAAAAAGAGATACAAGTAAATATCTTAAGAGAGGGAGAAAGAACAACTGCGTCAGCACATGCCTGACGAATGGAAAACACCATCACTTTCTATTTTCTTTTGCTTGCTCTCCTTAGCACAGCTTCGAAAATCTATTCTATCAGGAATGGATGATCTGTGCTCCATGCAATATGGGTTACAATGCAAGAAAGACTACTCTGATTACAGCTGAAGAAAATACAGCTTGACCTTGTATAAGGACTTCAATGTTCTACCATTTCCATATCAGCTTATGAAGCATCTTAACAATGAGGAAGGAACAGAGAAGAGGAAAGGACTCATGATGCTCCCCCACAACCAAAAAGCATGACACAATCCATCTGGAGCGCATATGCCTCAAAAAGAGACGTACAGCACAAGTCCCAGTCTGACACTAACAAGAGATATTTAGACATTAAGGTCAAACTGACAAGTAGATTTCAAGAGCTCCTCTCACACCCACAGAGTGATGCAACTGTTCTTGCGACAAAATGAAGTTTAAGAAATAAAGATTACTGCCAAGGTTTTCAAGAGTGACTAGTAAACAGGAGTGTTTTAATTTTGGGGTGTGCACCTTGACACATCTTACAAAGGCATATCAAGTTGGACGTGCCAAAACTGAGGTACCAAACTCACCAGTCATTTTTGAAAATCTTGGCCTATTTCTAACTAAATATTAAAATACAACATTATAAGAATGTAAGAAATCCAGAGCTCCAGCACTCCAGCTTCAGGAAAAGCTCTCAACACATAACTCAACATAATCTGATGACATTTACTGTGGGACAGGAACCCACTGCATAAAAGACAGAACTCTAAGGCGCCAAGAGTATCAAAGATCTGGAGCTCAATTAGTTGTTCTGTTATACCAGTGTAACTCCTTTGACTTCAAATGTAGTTACACTGACAGAAATCTGGTATAATGGAGCGGTGAAACCGACTGCTGCCAATGGCATCAGGTCTGATGTACTGTACAGAACAAACACATAAGGGAAACAAAAACTGCCATGTGACATATACTATTGACAGAATCATAACTACACCTTCTTTCTTACAATATTACACATGGACGTAAAAGGCAAACTCTGAGTTTTCAAATGTAGTGATTCACTAGATAAATTACTGAACTTCAACTATAGTTTATAGCAACACACCATCAAGAAGACTACTTGGGTATCTCTGAAATCATTTTATCTGGTGAATCTAAGAAATAGCTAATTAACCACACAAGCCTGTAGCTCAGAAAGAAAGAAAAGGAGTCGCCCTAGTGTTATTAATACAGCAAAATCCCACAAATGGTAATGTTTTTACTAGTATCAGTTTTCACCCCTTTAAGAATTAGACTATGTGGTTGTGAAAGCTACATGGCTTTCACAGCTTTATCCACTCAGGTATCATGTTGCATATCATTAGTAGCCCTTTCCAGAGAAGCAGGGCTGGCTCCAGTGTTCTTGCCACCCCAAGAGGCAAAAAAAAAAAAAAAAAGCCACGATCAGCAACAGCTCCACCGCACCGCTTTCTTCGGTGGCAATTTGGCGGCAGGTCCTTCCCTCCGAGAGGGACCGAGGGACCTGCTGCCAAATTGCCGCCGAAGAGCCCAACGTGCCGCACCTTCCACTTGGCCGTCTCAAGCACACGCTTGCTGATCTGGTGCCTGGAGCCGGTCCTGCAGAAAAGCGCAACCACTGAGGAAATGCAGTACCTTCGGGAGGAGGAAGTGAAAAAAAATAATCAGAGAAGCTTGCAGGATCTTGAGGATCACTACTTCATAAGGGACCATTCTTATTGTCCACCATACCTCAATGTGAAAGTGCAGTTTGGATGTACAGAGGATACTACTCCCACATAGAGAGAGATTAAGCCAGACAGAATGGGAAACAATTTCTGTCTAAAGTTAAGAAAATGTCTAGTGAATATATGGAAAATTTCCAGACCAGGAGCTCTACTGAACTGTGGAATATTCTCTAAGGGAAGTGATAGCAGACCCAGATCTTGTTATACTTCAAAAGAGACCGGACAAAGTGCTAAAATAATGTAGTCCAGGAAACAAACTGATATTGTCAGAGTGGCAAACTACGTGATCTAACTAGATCTTCCATCTACTTAATTCTACTACTAAGAAATCTTCCAGTGTAATTTTTAATTTGATAAATTGGAAGTACATTCTGTTCAGCATTGTTGGAACTGGACAAAGTATAGCTCTTGAATGATGTGTCAGATATGGGCAGGGAAAGATATTTCACATTTATACATCTTTTAAGATGTTTCCAAGTAAACAGGGATGTAGGTCCTAAAATACCACAGTGATGGGCATAGTCTAAGAATCTAGACAGATTTTGTACAGAATCTACCAATGAGAAAGGCTTATACACAGTAGTACGGGGGTTGTCCTTTTCATCCATTTTGATTGCCATAAACATTTAGGCTATGTCTACACTATCTACACTAGAGAACCTACACGGGGCACCGCTGTAAGGTCTTCCATGTAGCTGCTCTATACTGACGGGAGAAAGCTCTCCCGTCGGTATAATTAAACCACCCCCAACGAGTGGCAGCAGTTATGTCCGTTGAAGAGTGTCTCCCACCAACACAGTGCTGGCCACACCAGTGCTTCTGTCAGTGTAACTTATGTCGGTCAGGGGTGTGTTTTTTCCACAGCCCTGAGTGACATAAGTTTTACCGACAAAAGTGCTAGTGCAGACATAACCTTAGTTAAAGGTTACTGACACATTCACAGTGGAGAACCCCTCAAGGAGCCAAATCCATTGCTTTATTTCTGACCTGCCAGTCAGTCACTTGGCTGTGAAGTGAAACATAGACTCATAGACTCATAGGTCAGAAGGGACCAATCTGATCATCTAGTCTGACCTCCTGCACAAGGCAGGCAAACATCTGAGGCTACTTAATAAATGAACCCCCAGAACCAGAGATCTTGCTGTATAACTTTGGGCATACAATGCAAGTGAGAATGGAGCTCTGAGGCCTGCTGCTTTGTTCCACGTGCAGCCAATTCTGCCTTCATAGCCATGTCCAGCCAGCTAAGGTTTAAGTTCAGTTGCTATAACTGAGGATCATATTGATGTAGAGCAGCAGCCTTGGCAATGGCCTAAATCAAATGCTGTAGGCTTATAGCTGGACATAGCTAGAGGCTATTTAGAAGCTGAGTGATTAGATGGGAAAGGGGATTGAAAATACTTAATTATTATTTTCCATATTATAGTTCACCTTTCGATAGCATCTCAAAAAGATCTCAAAGTGCTTTCCAAATGTTACAAAACAAACTAAACACCCTGTGACATAGGCAACGGATACTGGAAGACAGTGAGGTCTGCATGAGTCAGAAGCCCCCAAATTCTAATCCTGGCACTGCCACTGACTCACTGCACAGCTTGGGAAATTCACTTTATCATTCAGTCTCAGGTTTTCCCATGTGCAAAATGGGTAATACTTTCAGGAATTTTGTGAGCTTTAGCTCACACCTATACAGTGCTTTGAATATGTGAAGTGTTATACAAAGAGTTATGTATCATTATTATTTTTATAATGCATGGATTTGCTTCCACCTCAGCAGTGACAAAAAGAAACACACAGTTATCTAACAGTGCACAGGAATGCTACACAGCCAGTAGAAGATGGGAAGTTAATAATATCAGATCCAATTCAAACTTTGCGGTCATTTAATTTCATGGAATGGACTGTTATCAAGATGTAATTTGGCAACCGGAGAGGCTATAGAGCTCCTACTCTTACTAACAGACAGGTGATCAGGACCACAGTTCTACGTTTCATCCAAAGGACAGCACCTCCAACCACACAGTGCCTCCCAACACCATGTTGGAGCACTGGCTCAGTTATAACCCCCAGGGGAGAGTGCCACCTGCTGCATCTTCAGTAACACTTCCTGCAGCACCTACATGTTGCTTGGAGGTCTTCCACTAAATTTCATCCAGGCTTGAGCTTTTTTTCCTTGCAAGATGACAGGATCATAGTACCTGGAGCCCATATGTCGGTAATCCTGTGACACATCGTTCTTACCTTCTTGAGTTCCTCTTTGGAGTGCTTCTCATAAGAATTTTGTTCGAGGTATGTAATATGCTCCGCACTGTTCGTTCCAAATCCTGGGCCTTTCCCCTTTTTACTCCCAGGCTGCTCTCCATATGGGTGATGCAGAAGATCAAAATGAAGCATGGTGATCATCTCTTTTTTTATCAGCTCTTCACTTTTCTGCAAGTCTGTTAGAGGAGGCTCCACATTCAAAGGTCTCAGAATCGTTTCATTTACCTAGCCAGAAACAACATACGTTCCAAAACATTATGCATTATTAACGTCATGTCAGCCAAAATATACTTGTGCAATGCACACACTAGAATACTGGTATTTAAAACTGAGCTGTATGTAACAGATGATTAAAGAACTTTGTACCAGCACAATAATCTAAAAAACAAATTTTGTTTTCAGTTATATGTATGCAACACCCACTGATTATATCCACATGAAGGCAAAAATTGGCCACAAGATGATGAAATTAGCATACTGAAGGAATGATTATATTCTTTCATGATCCGGCTTAGTTGTATTATGCTTCACAGTGGCTATTGTTTAAAAAAAGAGCCAAACAACTATTCTCAAGGTCTCCTTTATTCCTCTTTTTCCTTTAAACAGCATTTTGCTCTTACACCATCATGAAGAAGCTTCTGTTACTCACGTCTGTGGGCCTTGGCAGATCCTTCTGAACAGCTTTGTGCAAGCGCTTTAGCTCCTTTACACGCTCTGCATCTCGAATAGCCTAAAGAGACATTTCAAATGTTAGTCCAACCACCACAATACAGTCTGATTCCCAGTAAGACAAGAAAGATGAAAGCCACTAGACTACTGCAGTAGAGGTGATATTATTATTATTTGGGGTTTATTTGGTAAGAATAAAGGCTACACAGGAGACCGTAAGAGAATGGGGGAGAGCGTATGATGACTAACTGACAGCTTACCTCCCATTCACTGTACTAGACAGAACTTAGGGCCTCAGCCAAAGCTCAGAATTCAATGGAAAGACTTTCATTGGCTTTTCTGGGCTTTCGATCAGGCCCTTAGCCCTGGTCTACACTACGAGTTTAGGTCGAATTTAGCAGCGTTACATCGATTTAACCCTGCACCCGTCCACAGGACGAAGCCATTTTTGTCGACTTAAAGGGCTCTTAAAACTGATTTCTGTACTCCTCCCCGAGGACAGGATTAGCGCTGAAATCAACATCACTGGGTCGAATTTGGGGTAGTGTGGACGCAATTCGACGGTATTGGCCTCCAGGAGCTATCCCAGAGTGCTCCATTGTGACTGCTCTGGACAGCACTTTCAACTCAGATGCACTAGCCAGGTATACAGGAAAAGGCCCGGGAACTTTTGAATTTAATTTCCTGTTTGGCCAGCGTGGCGAACTCAGCAGCACAGGTGACCATGCAGTCCCCCCTTGAATGTTTCTATGCTCCAGCTATCATCTCCGTCCCTGAGGTTATCGCAGATTAGAAGGTGAAAAAAAATGCACTCGCGATGACATGTTTTCCAAGCTCATGCAGTCCTCCCGCACTGACAGGGCACAGCATAATGCATGGAGGAATTCAGTGACAGAGGCCAGGAAAGAACTGCTATGTTTGCTTAATGGCAAAAGTATCATGCCTCGCTAGCGATCCTACCCAAGCCAGGTCACTGTGTCACATGCACTCTGCACTGTGTCAGCCTTGGGCAGGGGCATGACCGCTTTGTGACCAGGAAGGCCAAAGATAAAGACATTGCATTAGGTAGCATCTGTAGCTAGAGAAAACACTTCTGTGGATTTGAAAAAGTCTGTGGCAAAAAAAGAAAAGCCCTGTAGTATAGTGGTTAGCACATTAACCTAACACGTGAAAGCCCCTTAGTATAGTGGTGATCACATTCACCTAACATGCGAAACGTCCCCAGTTTGAAACTGGGTGGAAACAGGTCACTGTTTCTTTTTCTGACTCCCCTCCTGCATTTTTTGTCTTAGAATAGACCAGGCTGTGAAATTTTACTTTGAATTATATCAATCATGAGTTAAATAATATGGAAGCTCTCTCTAACTTATAGTCCCGGGTTCCTTACCCTTTCAGCTGCTCTGATAAATTAACATTTTTGTTAGGGGTGGGGGAAAATTTTCATGAAGACTTTTATAGGGACTAAATGCTATCTAGGTCTCTGAAATAATCTTAATGTGGCCCACAGAGTGCAATCCTTCCTTCTGGATTTGTCATTCCACAAGTTGAACTGCTCCTTACTACTGTCCAGGCTTCATGAGCCATGGGAGTAAGGGGTAGGCTGGGGTAGGTGCGATCGCATGGTAAGGTCAGCTGGGAGAGCAGCCTGAGACAGAAGCCTCCAGCTCGCATGATATTCCAAGCAGGACTGAATCTCCATGAGACGAAACTTAAAGAAGAGAATGACTTAGGGTATGTCTACATCTACAATTTTGCAGCGCTGGTTGTTACAGCTGTATTAGTACAGCTGTATAGGGCCAGCGCTGCAGAGTGGCCACACTTACAGCAACCAGCGCTGCAAGTGGTGTTAGATGTGGCCACACTGCAGCGCTGTTGGGCGGCTTCAAGGGGGGTTCGGGGAACGCGAGAGCAAACCGCAGGGAAGGAGACCTGCTTGCACGGGGTTTCGGGGAATGCGAGAGCAAACCGGGGAAGGAGACCTGCTTCCCCGCGGTTTGCTCTCGCGTTCCCCGAACCCCCCTGCAAACCACAGGGAAGGAGACCTGCTTGCACGGGGGTTCGGGGAACGCGAGAGCAAACCGAGGAAGGAGACCTGCTTCCCCGCGGTTTGCTCTCGCGTTCCCCGAACCCCCCTGCAAACCGCAGGGAAGGAGACCTGCTTGCACGGGGGTTCGGGGAACGCGAGAGCAAACCGGGGAAGGAGACCTGCTTGCACGGGGGTTCGGGGAACGCGAGAGCAAACCGGGGAAGGAGACCTGCTTCCCCGCGGTTTGCTCTCGCGTTCCCCGAACCCCCCTGCAAACCGCAGGGAAGGAGACCTGCTTGCTTGGGGGTTCGGGGAACGCGAGAGCAAACCGGGGAAGGAGACCTGCTTCCCCGCGGTTTGCTCTCGCGTTCCCCGAACCCCCCTGCAAACCGCAGGGAAGGAGACCTGCTTGCTCGGGGGTTTGGGGAACGCGAGAGCAAACCAGGGAAGGAGACCTGCTTGATTACCAGAGAGGCTTCCTCAGGTATGCTGCGATACCTGCTTATTCCATGGAGGTCAAGAAAAGCGCTGGTAAGTGTCTACACTTGATTACCAGCGCTGGATCACCAGCGCTGGATCCTCTACACCCGAGACAAAACGGGAGTACGGCCAGCGCTGCAAACAGGGAGTTGCAGCGCTGGTGATGCCCTGCAGATGTGTACACCTCCTAAGTTGCAGCGCTGTAACCCCCTCACCAGCGCTGCAACTTTGTGATGTAGACAAGCCCTTAGAGTCACTCCCATTTGGTGCTCTAAAAGGAGGATAGCCATGTCTGTCCAGGCACCCCTGATTGACCTCACCGAGGTCTACCAGCTGAGCGGGGCTTAGTGGCACCCCGGCTGGCGGAAGCTGGCAGATGGAGCCCCAGACTGGCAATGGGCTGAGTGGCCCAGCCCGCTACGGGTCTGGGTCTCCGTCCATCAGCCTCACTCAGGCCGCTGCCTGCCTGGGGTTCCAATCAGGTAGGCAGCCAGCGGGCTGAGTGGGCCTACTGGACAGGATCCCAGAAAAAAGGCACGAAACGATTGTCTGCTGTTGCTTTCACAGACAAAGGGAGGGAGGGGGCCTGACGACATGTATCCAAAACCACCTGTGACACTGGGAGCTTAACCTAGAATTCCAATGAGCAGCGGAGACTGCGGGAATTGTGGGATAGCTACCCACAGTGCACGGCTCTGTAAGTCGATGCCAGCCGTGGTAGTGGGGACGCACTCCACCGACTTAATGCGCTTACTGTGGACATACGCAATAGACTGTATAAAATCGACTTCTATAAAATTGACCTAATTTCGTAGTGTAGACATACCCTTAGAGAAGATACCCCTAATGAACCTTCACCCAATCGTAATATTTTTCCATGGGGTCATCCCTTACCATATTCTTTGTTC
The DNA here is from genome assembly GCF_025201925.1 of Gopherus flavomarginatus. Classification (NCBI taxonomy): domain Eukaryota; kingdom Metazoa; phylum Chordata; order Testudines; family Testudinidae; genus Gopherus; species Gopherus flavomarginatus. The sequence continues at coordinate 204,354,129 of NC_066620.1, forward strand.
TTTAGAAATTTCTCCTGTCCTTTGGCTTCAGCCTCATGAGACACCTGCTCCACAGTCCCATGTGGAGCTGGCTCATCCAGCCTAGGCTCCTTACTACTTCCTTGCATTCGGCTGGAGGGCTCCCACTTCTCCCTTCTGTGAAATCAGGGGACTAAGCCTCCACCACAATTACAATAATGGAAGTTTAAGAAAATAATAGGAGGATTCTCACACTTTCCAACACTCAGGGTACAAATAAAATGGAGAGGCAGCACTGTCTGAAAGCTCAGGAGTGTAGCCAGGATCTCCTAAACTTTAATCCTAGCTCTGCCACTACATTGTCTCTTAAAATGGGGAACCAGCTGGCCCCGCATGGGAGTGCAAGAGAAGAAAAAGACAATAAAGTGACTCTGCCCAATGTCTGCTGCCTTAGGGACCAATGGCCATTTATTCATTATTGTTAAATAATAATGTCCCCTTCTCCTCCAAACACTAGCCAGAGGAGAGGTGTGCATGCACGCAGGTGAGGAGCGTTAGCTACACCTTTCCAAAAGCATAAGAGCTGCCTCCTCCAAGCCCCTTCTCTTCAGTGCCAATAGAAGTATTGTTTCTTTAAAAGCACAGTGCCTCCAAGCACCAGGCCTTGGACAGTGCACCTGACCCTGCACCTTGTTTTCCTCACCTACAAAATGAACATAGTACTATTTATCCCGGCATTTACACCACATTCACCACTGCTGTATGTGAACACCTGCTTCTCACAGAGAGTTGTGACTGTTATTTGTGTAGCTCTTTGAAGTTGTAAAGTAGTAGGCAAGTTGGAATTTTGCACCCAACTATATTTTGAATAGCGATCCTCATTTCCTTGTGATCATTTCTACATTACCGAGGAGTACATAGCATGTAATATTAATAGGCTATAGGACTTTACAATTCATATTCCATTCCACATACACTTGCTTTCAATGGGACAGACTAGCATTAACAAACCATGGAAAATGTTTGTCATACATGAATAAAGATTCAGGCTTCGTTTCCATCTTTAGTTTACTTGCCAACATATAGCAAAGGGCAAAGAGAATTATTAAAATATTGGTTTAAAGGTATGCATTGGAAGAAAATTTCTAATTATGTTCCCAAAATTAATGCCCCAAAGAACTTAGAAAAAGCAACAAATAAAAACAAGGTGCCTGATAAATGGCGCACATCCTTACTATATTTCACATGTAATATTTTGTGGTTGCCATATTAGATCCTGAAAGAAAACCTGAACAGACAATTTTTAATTTAATTCATGTGCATAAAGTTAAGCATGTTTAAGCCTTTACAGAATCGGGACCAAAAACTGTGACTAAGGGAAAAAAATAATATTTCAGAAAAATTTATATTTATTATCTCTTTCCTTGTGTTAAGACTAGGTGTGATTTATGATACTAGTAAATTAAAAAAATTATTTCAAGAGAAGTGTGATTTTTAACTTGAGTGTGTTCCTTTAAATATTCTAATATTACCCTAAGGCAGGTAACACATAGGTTTTACTAATTTTCCTCATACAACCTATTGCTTTCATTAAGTATGTAGCCTGAGCTACAGGAAATAACACACAGAGTAGAGAACTTTTACTAATTTCACAATGTACTCCCACCTGTTTGCGAGCATCCACATCAGCAGCATCTTCTATATAGGTATCATCTGTTTCATGTTCCTCAAGTTCCTTCTCCGCATTTTCCGGTAAAACAATCTCAAAGTCATTCTTGGGGGCAGGAAGGCCCATAAGCCCTAGACGCAGATGCTCACGAGACTCTCTTTCCTGTTGAAAGTTAATCAAGTTTTAATCATTCTGAATGCACAGAGGTTTATATTATTTAGTAGATTTCCGTTGTCCTAAGTTACCAGTAAACACAGAGGAAAAAGTACAGATGCCACCTCGTGATTTTAGCTAGCTATGCAGTCAACAGAAAAAGTAAGTAAAAACTTTAAAAAGTTTAACGAATGAAAGACGAACGTTATTAATTCACATTATACAAAAGACAATGCCTCCAGAATTCATGCTCTACGAATACCGTC